>NC_089250.1:138640186-138958758 GCF_963930625.1 Muntiacus reevesi
AACCTACAACCCAGATTACTGTACCAGCAAGGATCTCATTCAAATACAAGGAGAAATCAAAAGCTTTACAGACAAGCAAAAGCTCAGAGAATTCAGCACCACCAAACCAGCTCTTCAACAAATGCTAAAGGATCTTCTCTAGACAGGAAACACAGAAAAGGTGTATAAACTCCAACCCCAAACAACAAAGTAAATTGCAATGGGATCATGCTTATCAATAATAACCTTAAATGTAAATAGGCTGAATGCCCCAACCAAAAGACAAAGACTGGCTGAATGGATACAAAAACAAGACCCCTATATATGCTGCCTACAAGAGACCCACTTCAAAACAAGAGACATATACAGACTGAAAGTGAAGGGCTGGAAAAAGATATTTCACACAAATGGAGACCCAAAGAAAGCCAGAGTAGCATTACTCACATCAGATAAAATAGACTTTAAATCAAAGGCTGTGAAAAGAGACAAAGAAGGACACTACATAATGATCAAAGGATCAATCTAAGAAGAAGATATAACAATTTAAAAGATATATGCACCCAACATAGGAGCACTGCAATATGTAAGGCAAATGGTAACAAGTACGAAAGGGGAAATTCACAGTAACACAATAATAGTGGGAGATTTTAATACCCCGCTCACACCTATGGATAGATCAACTACACAGAAATTTAGCAAGGAAACACAAACTTTAAGTGGTACAATGGATCAGTTAGACCTAATTGGTATCTATAGACATTTCACCTCAAAACAATGAATTTCACCTTTTACTCAAGTGCACACAGAATCTTCTCCAGGATAGATCACATCTCGGGGCATAAATCTAGCCTTGGTAAATTAAAAAAAATTAAAATAATTTCAAGCATCTTTTCTGATCACAATATGGTAAGATTAGACGTCAACTACAGGAAAAGACATGATTAAAAATGCAAACATATGGAGGTTAAACAACGTGCTTCTGAATAACCAACAAATCACAGAAGAAATCAAAAAAGAAATCAAATTATGCATAGAAACGAGTGAAAATGAAAGCACAGCAACCCAAAACCTAAAGGATTCAGTAAAAGCAGTGCTAAGGGGAAGGTTCATAGCAATACACACTTACCTCAGGAAACAGGAGAAAAACCAAATAAATAACCTTACTCTAACCTAAGACAACTAGAAAAAGAAGAAATGAAGAACCCCAGGGTTAGTAGAAGGAAAGAAATCATAAAAATTGGGGCAGAAATAAATGAAAAAGAAACAAAATAGACCATAGCAAAAATCAACAAAGCTAAAAGCTGGTTCTTTGAGAAGATAAATAAAATAGACAAAGCATTAGCCATACTCATCAAGAAAAAAATGGAGAGGAGTCAAATCAACAAAATTAGAAATGAAAATGGAGAAATCACAGCAGACAACACAGAAATACAAAGGATCATAAGGGACTACTATCAGCAACTATATGCCAATAAAATGGACAACTTGGAAGAAATGGACAAATTCTTAGAAAAGTATAACTTTCTGAAACTGAACCAGGAAGAAATAGAAAACCTTAACAGACTCATCACAAGCTTGGAAATCAAAACTGTAATCAGAAATCTTCCAGGAAACAAAAGCCCAGGACCAGAAGGCAGCATGAGAGGTGTCATATATCAGACACTTTTATTGAAGTACATTGGTTGTATTAGACTAGTGTCTGACTAGTCCCCAGAGTACCAACATAGTTTCTCACTCTGTCCATAGACAAGTTTCTGAAACTTCCTCTCTGCCTTCTTTGTGACATTAATCCAGTAATGTTATCATAACAATACTGACTTTTGATCTATGTAAAGAAAGGTTTTTAAAATTTACATAAGTTTTCTTTAATTTCTTTCAACACTGTTTTTACAATTCCTTTCAGCAGTGTTTTGTGTAATCTAATAAAGGTGGACTGTGTACACATAACCACCTTATCTCCAAATCCAATTCAAGAAATAGAAATACTAATATTGTTTTATGAGTGCACTGCTTTTCTTACTGACTTTAGATTAATTTTGAATTGACAAGTTCATAGCTTGTGTGAAGCCAAGGGCAATGATTCTTTTTCTAACAAGTACACACATTCAGAGTGTTTAGTCTGCCTTGATTGCATTTATTACTTAATATTAGACATGGCACTGGACCCCTGGAGATTGCAAATGCATCCCAAAATTAATACTGACCTAAGGGTGGTTTTGCAAAAATACACTTTTTTGCATGTTAACAATCCCTTCTATTTAGTATTTGAAACTGTCTTGTTGTTGTCTATTCTATGTGCCATCATCTCCTCAGTCCTAAACCAATATTGCTTGTACTTATCAAGTGCTTTTTCTCTCCCAGTTTCCAAGTGACAAGAGCTCCATTCCATTAGTCTGTCAGTCTTTGCATTTGCATTATCCCCATCTGTCCTTTTGCCTTAAGGACAGTGAAGGTCCCAAATTTTCATCTTCATGAATGTGGTGACAATTCAGATTGTATGTTTCAATTCATTCTGTGTTTGTTTCCTAGACCAAGCTGCTCATTGCATTGCATGTGGAACACCATCGTGATGGCCCTGTATTGTCTTTGTGAATCCATCCACTCACTATCATTCATTTTAAGTTGTGCTTCAATATTAGCTTTTGCAAAATTTCAATTTCATAGTGAATGTACAGACAATTTGGGGTTCATATATATTTTTAACAAAGAAAAGAATTATGAAATGTTGATTCAGGCTTATAACATATTTCATAATATGGCTCTAAGTTATCTATTTCTACTAATTAAGATTGTGTTCATCTAAAAATAAGAGAAAATTTGTTAATAGTGGCTTTAACAAATAGTGGGTCTAATTGCCTGATATACAGGAGTGTTGTCATGTGTCAATATAGGGATATAGTAGCTCTGAAACATGAGTTCTAAATGCTTTCCAGTTTTCTTTACCCATACTTAATATATAGCCCTCATTTGATGGCAACATTCTCCTGCCTCCAAATCACGTGTACTCTATCAGTTCAGTCACTCAGTCGTGGCTGACTGTTTGCGACCCCATGAACTGCAGCATGCCAGGCCTTCCTGTCCATCACCAACACCCAGAGTCCACCCAAACCCATGTCCATTGAGTTGGTGATGCCATCCAACCGTCTTATCCTCTGTCGTCCCCTTCTCCTACTGTCCTCAATCTTTCCCAGGATCACAGTCTTTTCCATTGAGTCAGCTCTTCATATCAGGTGGTCAAATCATTGGAGTTTCAGCTTCAGCATCAGTCCTTCCAATGAACACCCAGGAGTGATCTCCTTTAGGACGGACAGTTTGGATCTCCTTGCAGTCCAAGGGACTCTCAAGAGTCTTGTCCAACACCACAGTTCAAAAGCAACAGTTCTTCAGCACTCAACATTCTTTACAATCCAACTCTCACATCCATACATGACCAGTTGAAAAACCATAGCCTTGACTGGATGGACCTTTGTTGGTAAACTAATGTCTCTGCTTTTTATATGCTGTCTAGGTTGGTCATAACTTTCCTTCCAAGGAGTAAGCATCTTTTAATTTCAAGGCTGCAATCACCATCTGCAGTGATTTTGGAGCCCAGAAATAAACTCTTCCAAATACTAGTTTTTTAAAAAATTTTTATTGTAGTATAATTGATTGACAATGTTATGCTAGTTTCAGGTGAACAGGAAGTGAATCAGTTATGAAAATACATATATCCACTCTTTTAAAGATTCTTTTCCCATATAGGCCATTACAGAGTATTGAATAGAATTCCCAGTACTATACAGTAGTTCTTATTAGTTAACTATTTTATACATAGTAGTGTGTATGTATCCATCCCAATCTCACAATTTATCCCTCTCTCCCACCTTCTGCCTCAACCCCTGATAACTATAAGTTTATTTTCTACATCCATGGCTCTTTTTCTGTTTTATAGATAAGTTCATTTGCACCCTTTTATAGATTCCAAATAAAAGCAGTATCATATGATATTTGTCTGTCTCTGACCTACTTCACTCAGTATGGTGATCTCTAGGTCCATCCATGTTGTGCACATGGCATTATTTCACTCTTTTTAACAGCTGAATAATATTCCATTGTATATATTTACTACATCTTCTTTACCCCTTTCTCTGTTGATAGACATTTAGGTTACTTCCTGTCCTGGCTGTTGTAAATAATGCTGCAATGAACACTGGGGTACATGTATCTTTTTGAATTGTGGTTTGGTTTTCTCCAGATATATGCCCATGACTGGGGTTGCTGGGTCATATGGCAGTACTATTTTTAGTTTTTTGAGGCACTTTCATACTGTTCTCCATAGCGATTATAGCAATTTACATTCTTACCAATAGTGTAAGAGGGTTCCCTTTTCTCTACACCCTCACCAGCCTATATTGTTTGTAGGTTTTTTCTGATGATGTCCATTCTGACTGGTGTGAGATGATACTCCATTGTAGTAATGACTTACATTTCTCTAATAATTTGCGATGTTGAGCTTCTTTTCTTGTACATCTTGGCCGTCTGTATATCTTCTTTGGAGAAATGTCTCTATATCTTGTGCCCAGTTTTTTAATTTGTTTTTTGATACTCAGTTGCATGAGCTCCTTGTGTATTTTAGAAATTAATCCTTTGACCATTGCTTCATTTGCAAATATATTCTGCCATTCTGAGGGTTACCATTCATCTTGTTTATGGTTTTCTTTGCTGTGCAAAAACTTTTAAGTTTCATTAAGTCCCAATTGTTTTTGTTTGTTTGTTTTTGTTTCCGTTACCCTAGGAGGTGGATCAAAAGAGATCTTGCTTCTATTTATATCAAACAATGTTCTACCTATGTTTTCCTCTAAGAATTCCGTAGCATCTGGCCTTATGCTAGATGGTAAAAAATCTGCCTGCAATGCGGGAGACCTGGGTTCAATTCCTGGGTAGGGAAGTTCCCCTGGAGAAGGGTATGGCATCCCACCCCAGTATTCTTGCCTGCAGAATTCCATGGACAGAGGAACCTGGTGGGCTACAGTCCATGGGATCACAAAGAGTCAGACAAGACAAAGTGACTTACACACACAATCCATTTTGAGTTTATTTCTGTGTATAGTGTTCTAATTTTATTCATTTACATGTAGCTGTCCAATTTCCCCAGCACTTCTTAATGAAAAAGCTGTCTTTTCTCCATTGTGTATTCTTGCTTCCTCTGCCATAGATTAGGTGACCATCAGTATGTGGGTTTACTTTTGGACTTTCTACCATATTCCATTGATATATCTATTTCTGTTTTTGTACCAGTACTATACTGTCTTGATTATTGTTCTAAAGCCCAAATCAGCAGAATTCCCATACAATCTAGTGCTTATGACTCTGTCTCCCAATGCAGGGGTATGGGATCAATCCCTATTCAGGGAACTGATGTCCCACATACTGCAGGGTGTACCGCCCCCCCCCCCTAAAAAAAGAGAGCCAGGGATGGGAAAATGGTAACTCTCCTTATTGAAGCATAATTGGAAATTGTAGAAATTTAGTGAGGTTGCCTAATATAATTTCCACAGTCCAGGAAGTTCTCTGACAAATTGGATTCACAAGAAATTGGCTTAAGATATGAACATAAAGGAATTGTATTACTCCATAAGCTTCTTTCCAGAAAAATGGTTATTGCCAAAATATACATTTGAGGGGTCGGCAATTTTATCTTTCACAAAGAACTTTTTGTTAGAAATTAACCTTTAATGGTTTGTGGTTATGCATAGCTGTTTAGAAATACATTTCATCTTGTTTAGTGTCAGAATACCACTAAAATGATTATAACCAATAACATATGAGAATTAGCCTTTTAAAGTTGGAGAAAAGGAGGTCAGGAAGCAGCTAACAAATATTCGACATATTTCTGAAACACAGCATATTGAGAGGTGATAATGAGGTCAGTAGAGAGGATGAAGTTGAGGTCAGTAGAGAGGTTGAAGTTAATGTCAGAAGAGGAGGCTGTATAATGAGAAGTCATTTATGTTCTTAGAGTCCTGTAAGTCTCTATATTTGGAAGCACTTTGTTTCAAAAAGGATAGAGGGAGACATAGGCTGGTAAAGGTAGCTCTCCCAGCCACGACTCTTTGATAACTCCTTTCATCAGGTAACTTTATTTCTCCAATACGATGAGAGAGGTTTGCTGTACAGAGAAAGGGAAGCTAAGAGGCCCTACACTCAGGACACTGGGAAGAGACAGGAGAAAAGACTGAGGTCACAGCATAGAGGAAAGTTTAGGGAAGAGTCCACTTCTTAAATTCAGACATTCTTAGTTCCTTTCTCCATCCTGCTTCCTGAAATTCAGCAGCCGGAGGAAAACTCCAGAGAGTGAGGAATCAGTTATGTCCAAGAAAGTACCAAATATGAAGCATAACCGGAATTGTTTTACTGGGGGCATTGTTTATTTAGTTAGAATGATGTTAAAACGAATAATCTAACAGTCAAAACTCATGGTGTAAATATATCGGGGAATTGGACTAAGGGGATTTGTGTGTGTATATTTTGTATGAGATGGGGATGGAGATATAAATTTTCTACTCGTACCAATAAATCAGATAGTTTTTTAAAATTTTTAAATAAAAAATAGAGACAGAGAATCATTATTTAGAAACAGGACGTGAATTTCTAAAAGAAATGGCTAAAATGCTGAAAGTGTTGGCATTTGGCAATTGGAGGATGAAGTGAGCCCCATTGCAAATTGCACACACATAATACACAACACAAAACAGATATATTATAATTTAACTTTTTAACCCATATTGTTTTGATATAAAATGAATATTTAATTCTTGTTTTTTTCTTCAAAGACTATAATTTCTTGACTTTATGTTCTGTTTATATTTGAAACATTTCATCATTTCTCTTTGTTTTATTTCATATGCTAATATAGAGGTATGTATAGATGTATCTTAAGCCTTGTTTGTAAGAGAGTTATATGCGTATTATGGCCATTCTCTTTATATATTTAGATGCATTTCTGGGCATATAGTTTATGTGTATATGATGCTGGGACACCTTCATAATGCCTCACATATCTGATTTGGTATGGAGATGTGGTGTGCATTTTCCTCTTCCTCCATCATTCTTACTTACCTCTCATCAGCTGTGGCATCACCAACTCAATGGACATGGATTTGGGTGGACTTTGGGAGTTGGTGATGGACAGGGAGGCCTGGCGTGCTGCGGTTCATGGGGTCGCAAAGAGTCGGATATGAGTGAGCAGCTGAACTGAGCTGAACTTGCCCCACTGCCAGAGATTGAGCTCTGTGGTGGCAGTGTCCTCTCCTGTGGAGAAGGTGGAAAGCAGTGAGTGAGTGCCTGGCCACCTTAGCTGTGTGGGATGCAGCTGGAGAAACTCATTGCTTTCCAGCATCAACCAGAGTACTATAGCAGGCCTCTCATGACCAGGGGCAGAAACGCAGGTAAGAATTTCAGAGGCCGTTATGGGGGACACAGCCCTGCTGACTGTTTATGACTTCAGCAGGGAGTCTGCCCACAAGCCTCTGGCATTGCCTCACATTTAGGACCTCCCCAAAAGGTCTGCAGGTGTTACCACTGCCTGGAGTGCTAAATCCGGTACTTGCCCACTATGGCTGGATACTAATGTCTGTTGTTTATTGCAGTGGTGTGGGTAGAACTAGCAATCAGAGTACTCTCAGAAAATGAGACCAGAATGTGTTGGACAAGTGAGAAACTATAAAATGGAGCTTTAGTCCTATCTTCTGGAAAACAGAAAAGAGGTTTCCACCAGCAAGTCTGGTTAGTTTTAAGAACAAGAGAAAACACAGAAGATTAAGAATTCTGCCATAAGAGAGAGCAAAGAAAGAGTGTGAGTTTTCAGTACAAAACCTAGGACACCTCAGATAGAGAAACACCAATAAATAATACCACTATCTGTAGACAACCAGTTAAGATTTAAGAAGGTGTCTGCTATTTCAAAGGTGAAAGCAACAAAACAAAACTACAAGAACGTGAAACATGAAGGCAACAGGCCATTGCCAAAAGAAATCAGTGATTCTCTAACAACTACGGAGAAGGCACTGGCGACTCACTCCAGTACTCTTGCCTGGAAAATCCCATGGACGGAGGAGCCTGGTAGGCTGCAGTCCATGGGGTCGCTAAGAGTAGAACACGACTGAGAGACTTCACTTTCACTTTTCACTTTCATGCATTGGAGAAGGAAATGGCAACCCACTCCAGTGTTCTTGCCTGGAGAATCCCAGGGAAAGGGGAGCCTGGTGGGCTGCCATCCATGGGGTCGCACAGAGTTGGACACGACTGACGTGGCTTAACAGCAGCAGCAGCTAACAACTAAGCACAAATTCATGGACTATTATTATCTAGTCACTAAAGAATTCAGCATAGCTGTTTGGAAAACAACAAATAGAATTCAGGAATATATAAAAAGATTTATAGCCTATGACCAAATGGGATTTACTTTATGTATGCAAGATTGATCCATCATTTGGATCAATTAAGGTTCAATAGCAACAGGTTAAAGAAGAGAAATCAACATGATCATACTAATAGATGTAGAGAACAATTTGGCAAAATCAAAGTCATTCAGGATAAAAATTCTCTGGAAAGCTGGAATAAGGAGGGAACTTCCTTGACTTGATAAACAGCAGGACACTTACATGCAAAAAAAAAAAAAGAAGGTCTACACACAGATGTTATATTCTTTACAAAAATTAACTCAACAATGGATCATAGAACTCAATGTAGAATGCAACACTTTTAAAAGGTAACATAAGGAGAAAATTTGATTACTTTGAGTTTGCTGATTATCTTTTAAATACATTATTAAAATCATCATCCATTAAAGAATTGATAGTGTGGATTTCATTAAAGTTAAAAACTTCTGCTTTGTGAAGCACACAGCCAAGGGAATAATAAGATAAGCAACAGACTGGGATAGAATGTTTGCCTAATGCATATGTGATTTGTGGTTGTTCTGGGACATGCCAGGCTTTCTGTCCTTCACTGTCTCCCAGAGTTTGCTCAAACTTATGTCCACCGAGTCAATGATGCAGTCCAACCATCACATCCTCTGTTTCATCCTTCTCCTGCCCTCAGTCTTTCGCAGCATCATGGTCTTTTACAGTGAGTTGGCTCTTCACATCAGGTAGCCAGCAAAAGTATTGAAGTTTCAGCTTCAGCATCAGCATCAGTCCTTCCAATGAATATTCAGGGTTGATTTCCTTTAGGATTGACTGGTTTGATCTCTTTGCAGTCCAAGGGACTCTCAAGCATTTTCTACAGCACCACAGTTTGAAAGCATCAATTCTTTGGCCCTCAGCCTTCTTTATGATTCACCTCTCACATCCATACATGACTACTGGAAAAACCATAGGTTTGATTTTTTTTTTTTTCCATTTACTTTTATTAGTTGGAGGCTAATTACTCTACAATACTGTAGTGGGTTTTGTCATACATTGACATGAATCAGCCATGGATTTACATGTATTCCTCATCCCGATCCTCCCTCCCACCTCCCTCTCTACCCAATCCCTCTGGGTCTTCCCAGTGAACCAGGTACGAGCACTTGTCTCATGCATCCAATCTGGGCTGGTGATCTGTTTCACCATAGATAATATACATGTTTCAATGCTGTTTTCTTGAAACATCCCACCCTCACCCTCTCCCACAGAGTCCAAAAGTCTGTTCTGTACATCTGTGTCTCTTTTACTGTTTTGCATATAGGATTATCATTACCATCTTTCTAAATCCCATATATATGTGTTAGTATGCTGTAATGTTCTTTATCTTTCTGGCTTACTTCACTCTGTGTAATGGGCTCCAGTTTCATCCATCTCATTAGAACTGATTCAAATGAATTCTTTTTAATGGCTGAGTAATATTCCACGGTGTATATGTACCACAGCTTCCTTATCATTCATCTGCTGATGGGCATCTAGGTGGCTTCCATATCCTGGCTATTATAAACAGTGCTGTGATGAACATTGGGGTGCACGTGTCTCTTTCAGATCTGGTTTCCTCAGTGTGTATGCCCAGTAGTGGGATTGCTGGGTCATATGGCAGTTCTATTTCCAGTTTTTTAAAGAAATCTCTACACTGTTCTCCATAGTGGCTGTACTAGTTTGTATTCCCACCAACAGTGTAAGAGGGTTCCCTTTTCCCCACACCCTCTCCAGCATTTATTGCTTGTAGACTTTTGAATAGCAGCCATCCTGACTGGTGTGTAATGGTACCTCATTGTGGTTTTGATTTGCATTTCTCTGATTATGAGTGATGTTGAGCATCTTTTCATGTGTTTGTTAGCCATCTGCATGTCTTCTTTGGAGATCTCAATTACAGGAAAAAAGTTGTTAAAAATTCAAACATGTGGAGGCTAAATAACATGCTTCTGAATAACCAACAAATCATAGAAGAAATTAAAAAAGAAATCAAAATATGCATAGAAATGAATGAAAATGAAAACACAACAACCCAAAACCTATGGGACACTGTAAAAGCAGTGCTAAGGGGAAGGTTCATAGCATTACAGGCTTACCTCAAGAAACAAGAAAAAAGTCAAATAAATAACCTAACTCTACGCCTAAAGCAACTAGAGAAGGAAGAAATGAAGAACCCCAGGGTTAGTAGAAGGAAAGAAATCTTAAAAATTAGGGCAGAAATAAATGCAAAAGAAAATAAAGAGACCATAGCAAAAATCAACAAAGCTAAAAGCTGGTTTTTTGAAAAAATAAACAAAATTGACAAATCATTAGCAAGACTCATTAAGAAACAAAGGGAGAAGAACCAAATTAGCTTTGATCTTTGTAATATGCTATCTAGGTTTGTTACAGCTTTTCTTCCAAGGAGCAAACATCTTTGAATTTCATGGCTGCAGTCACCATCTGCAGTGATTTTGGAGACCAAGAAAATAAAGTCTGTCAGTTTCCATTTGGCATGGCATCCGCTGATGCCATGATCTTCATTTTTTGAATGTTGAGTTTTAAGCCAACTTTTTCACTCTCCTCTTTCACTTTCATCAAGAGGCCCTTTAGTTTTTCTTTGCTTTCTACCATTAGGGTGTTGACATCCGCGTATCTGAGGTTATTGATTTTTTTCCAGGCAATCTTGATTCCAGCTTGTGATTAATCCAGCCCAGCATTTCCCATGATGTATTCTGCATAGAAGTTTAAGCGGGGTGATAATTTACAGCCTTGTCATACTCTTTCCCCAATTTTGAACCAATCAGTTGTTTCATGTCTAGCTCTAATTGCTGCTTCTTGACTCTCATATAGGTTCCTTTG
Source organism: Muntiacus reevesi (assembly GCF_963930625.1). NCBI lineage: Eukaryota > Metazoa > Chordata > Mammalia > Artiodactyla > Cervidae > Muntiacus > Muntiacus reevesi. Next base: position 138,651,430 of record NC_089250.1, read on the forward strand.
GAGATAGGTAAGCTGCTCTGGTATTCCCTTTTCTTTCAGAATTTTCCAATTTTTGTGATCCATACAGTCAAAGGCTTTAGAGAAATAAATATCTTTCTGGAATTCCCTTGCTTACTTGCACATGAACATTTATAGTTGCTTTATTCATAAGTGAATGTGTATGAGCAAAATGATATTTATGCTTATTCATTATCCAAGTGGTTATAGTTGCCTTATTCATAAGTTTATGTCAAAACTTGGAAACACCCAAGAAGTACTTCAATTGGTGAATGTATAAACAAACTGTGATACATCAGTGCAATGGAATACTGTTCACTCATAGAAAGAAATGTGGTGTTAAGCCATGAAAAGACATGCTGAATGTTACTAAGTGAAAGAAACCTATGTAAAGACTTCATGCCATTGTTGTCCAACTCTATAATATTCTAGAAAAGGGAAAACTTTGAAGAAAATTAAAAAATCAGTGGTTATCAGGGTCTTGGGGAGGGGATGAATGAATAGATGAAGTACAGACAGTTTCTAAAGCAGTGAAACTATTCTGTGTGGTTTTAGTGGTGGATACATGTCATTACACAGTGGTCAAAATCCATAGAAGTCTCAAAATTAAGAGTGAATCCTAATGTTATTTATGGACTTTTGATTTATAATGTATCAACATTGTTTCACCAATAGTGACAAATATACAATGCTGGTGAGGGTTGTTGGCTGTGGCAGAGACTGTTTTGGGTGGGGGAGGTGTGGTGTGAGAACTATGTACATTCTGGTTAGTTTTGTTGTGAACTTAAACTGTTCTAAAAAATAAATTATATTAATAATAATAAAAAAAAAACCCCTAATTCACAACTCTAGTCAAACTAATCGAACTGGTTTTCATTAGTCTGTGACAGTGGAGGGCTTGATGTTGATGACCTTCTGATCATTTAAAAAGCAATGGGAATGCTATTTGATGTGCAATGCCAAAGAACTGAAAGTTGGGAAACTGGGGTTTGTAAGACAAGGTTTTGTACCAGCACAGTGATGATGCTTTATCTCGCTGTCATCAATTGCTCTTTAGGAAAAATAAAGATTAGACTAATTGATCTCAGAGATTCCTTCTACTTCTAAGTTACATTTGACTCTTTCATTCCATAGAAAGAAATGAGCTTCAACAGAGGGGAAGTGGGACAGAACAAGGACACTATTTTCCCAAAGAATAAAATGAGTGCTCTAGAGAAAGTGACCAAATTTGTTTGATCCAAAATAAACTGGTGTACATCTTTTACAGTATAGACCTGTGTGAGTTAGGCAGCAAATCACTGATTCTCTTTGTCCTAAATACATATTACACAGATTCTTGGAGTCAGTAAGGTTTAAATTTCACATAAAAAGCTAAACTTTTCTGACCCTCATTTTTTTCAACTGATGCTTAATTATTAACCAAATTGATATATTTGGAAAGTCATTACTAGAATGAATAACAAAATATTGAGTCATAGTACATAGTCAGTAAATGCAGTGCACCTGGAGAACTGAATGTTTGCTTGGAGAGAAGCATGAGTGTCTCAGGAAGAGGTAATTGAAAGAATCCAAAGAGTTATCACAGGTATGCTAATTCTCAGTTACATGAGGAATAAAACATGAATCCATGTAAACATTAGGAACAAAACATTTTGTAATTAGGTCTTGACAGAAACTTATTTTTTCCTTATTAAAAGTACTTAGCAATAAATACACTTATCACCTTAAACTGATATGAAGGTATCTTTGTAGAACATATGTTTGTAAGGTACCAGCATTAGTGATCTAGTGATGTTTACCAACCCAGTGATATTTAGATCTTCATGACCACTAACTATCCTCTCCTGTTCAGGTCTGCATGTCTGGTAGTTCTGTGCTGAGCATCTCTTTAATGAAATCCTTGTCTCCCATCCTCCACAGAATCCACACCTGCTGTTCTGTGTAAAAACTCCCTTCCTTGCTCTTGATGACAAATTGATATTATAAAGAAGTAATCACAGCTCAGACATACAGAAATGGAATCAGTGGGCCTTTGAGGATGTGGTCTTGGGTGTGTCTTTATATCACTGAGAGATTGGCATTTCTTTGACCTGATCCAGACCCAAAGACAGGACCAGCCCTATTCAGAACAACACATACCAGCTGCATTTTCATATTTTCAAGTCTCCCCTTTTAACTGTACAACCATTTGAGACACCAACCAATACTTACTCAATAAGAACACTTCTTTCCACCATCAATGATATTTCTTGATAAACAACTCATGTTACTAACTGTAACCTTGCAATCTTCGCACTTATAAGCTTCCCCCATTTTGTAGTCCAGGGAAGCACAATTCAAGTGTTTCTTGAGTCTTTGTCTCCTAGGGTACAGTACTAACAAACCTCCTATAAATACCTTTTTATTTTAACCAGGTCTTCATTTTCTAGAATTTTGGTTGACACGGTGCATACTTCATTCTATTATCTCTGACAAAGAGAGACTTCAAAAGAACAGAAGCAATTGTGTGTGTGAAGGCAGCTAGGAGGCTTGAGCCATAGTTTTTCAAATTTTCCCCACTAAAATCTTGAGATTGGTTCTTTCCTAAGTACCTGAGGAAGTTTCACCTCTGCAGTGATGGAGAGGGGAGAATTCCTGTCTTTTATTTACTCTCTTGAGAATCTATGACCGTTTAATCCTTGGAGTCAAGAGGTATCTATGCAGTCTAATTTTTGTGAACAGTCAGTGGGGTGTACATTCAGAGTCACATGTTTGGAGATGATTGAAGAAATTGTCATGAATTGAGATATAGGGAAGTCATTCTGCTTACACATGATTTAACCTGAGGTTTATGATAACTAGAAGAGCCTGTCTTATGGCTTTAGGTTATCATACATTGTACATCTACTTTAACCATTAATGAAAAGAAGATAAAATTCAGAAGCAAAGAGTGTTCACTTTGAAAACAGGGGTAAAATGCCTCCCTTCCTATGGTATACTAGTAGTCCACTGAAGATAAGATTTCATCTCAGGTGCCGAGGTCACACAACCTCGTTGTGTACATGCTAATCTGTCTCTTTTAAAATCTTGAAGGTATGTACCCCAGTCATGTTTGATGTATGACCTTTCCTCTGATGAGATATAAAAGTGCGATGAAACCATCCTTCTCTGGAGCAGTTTATAAGGCTGCTGAGAGACTGTCTCCTGGGCTATAGTTATCAGTTTGACTCAGATAATGCTCTTTTCTATTGTGTGTTATGGGCCTCCCTTGTGGCTCAGTTGTTAATGAATCCGCCTACAATGTGGGAGACCTGGGTTCGATCCCTGGGTTGGGAAGATCCCCTGGAGAAGGGTAAGGCTACCTACTCCAGTATTCTGGCCTAGAGAATTCCAAGGACTGTATAGTCCATGGGGTCACAAAATGTTGGATGTGACTGAATGACTTTCACTTTCATTCTTTATCATAGACTGCTTATTGCTTATTGGTTATTATGAACTCCCCAGGTTGGTAGGTGCCAAAAATGCTACTGAGAAGTGTGGAGAAATAACTCCAGAAAGAATGAAGGGATGAAGCTAAAGTGAAAACAATTCCCAGTTGTGGATGTGGCTGGTGATGAAAGTAAAGTTTGATGCTGTAAAGAATAGCAATTTATGCAAAGGAACTGGGATTGTTAGAACCATGAAACAAGGTAAACTGGAAGTGGTCAAATAGGAGATGGCAAGAGTGAACATCAACATCTTAGAAATCAGTAAACTAAAATGGACTGGAATGGATTAATTTAATTCAGATTACCATTATATCTACTATTGTCGGCAAGAATCCCTTAGAAGAAATGGAGTAGACCTCATAGACAGCAAAAGAGTCCGAAATGCAGTTCAGTTCAGTTCAATCACTCAATCGTGTTCGATTCTTTGCCATCCCATGAACCTCAGCACGCCAGGCCTCCCTGTCCATCACCAACTCCTGGAGTTTACCCAAACTCATGTCCATTGAGTTGGTGATGCCATCCAACCATCTCATCCTCTGTCATCCCCTTCTTCTCCTGCCCTCAACCTTTCCCAGCATCAGAGTCTTTTCCAATGAGTCAGCTCTTCGCATCAGGTGGCCAAAGTATTGGAGTTGCAGCTTAAACATCAGTCCTACCAATGAACACCCAGGATTCATCTCCTTTAGGATGAACTTGTTGGATCTCCTTGCAGTCCAAGGGACTCTCAAGAGTCTTCTCCAACAGAACAGTTCAAAAGCATCAATTCTTCGGCGTTCAGCTTTCTTCACAGTCCAACTGTCACATCCATGCATGACTATTGGAAAAACCATAGCCGTGACTAGATGAACCTTTATTGGCAAAGTAATGTCTTTGCTTTTTAATATGCTGTCTAGGTTGGTCATAACTTTCCTTCTATGGAGTAAGCATCTTTTAATTTCATGGCTGAATCACTATCTGCAGTGATTTTGGAGCCCCCCAAAATAAAATCTGACGCTGCTTTCACTGTTTCCCCATCTATTTCCTATGAAGTGATGGGACCAGATGCCATGTAATTAGTTTTCTGAATGTTGAGCTTTAAGCCAAGTTTTTCCCTCTTCTCTTTCACTTTCATCAAGAGGCTTTTTAGTTCCTCTTCACTTTCTGCCATAAGGGTGGTGTCATCTGCATATCTGAGGTTATTGGTGTTTCTCCCAGCAATCTGATTCCAGCTTGTGCTTCTTCCAGCCCAACGTTTCTCATGATGTACTCTGCATATAAGTTAAATAAGCAGGGTGACAATATACAGCCTTTATGTACATCTTTTCCTATTTGGAACCAGTCTGTTGTTCCATGTCCAGTTTTAACCACTGCTTCCTGACCTGCATACAGGTTTCTCAAGAGGCAGGTCAGGTGGCATGGTATCCCCATCTCTTTCAGAATTTTCCAGTTTATTGTGATCCACACAGTCAAAGGCTTTGGCATACTCAATAAAAGAGAAATAAATGTTTTTCTGGAACTCTCTTGCTTTTTCAATGATCCAGCGGATGTTGGCAATTTGATCTCTGGTTCCTCTGCCTTTTCTAAATCCAGCTTGAACATCTGAAAGTTCACAGTTCATGTATTGCTGAAGCCTGGCTTGAAGAATTTTGAGCATTACTTTACTACTGTGTGAAATGAGTGCAATTGTGCAGTAGTTTGAACATTCTTTGGCACTGCCTTTCTTTGGGATTAGAATGAAAACTACCTTTTCCAGTCCTGTGGTCACTGCTGAGTTTTCCAAATTTGCTGACATATTGAGTGTAGCACTTTCACAGCATCATCTTTTAGCATTTTAAATAGCTCAACTGGGATTGCATCACCTCCACTAGCTTTGTTCAGAGTGATGATTCCTAAGGCCCACTTGACTTCACATTCCAGGATGTCTGGCTCCAGGTGAGTGCTCACATCATCGTGATAATCTGGGTGCAATCTCACAAATGAGAGAATGATCTCTGTTCATTTCCAAGGCAAATCATTCAATATTACTGTAAGTCTATGCCAAACCACTAATTCTGAATAAGCTGAAGTTGAATGGTTCTATGATGACCTAAAAGACCTTCTAGAACTAACACTGAAAAATGATGTCCTTTCATCACAGGGGACTGGAATGCAAAAGTAGAAAGCCAAAAGATATCTAAAGTAACAGGCAAGTTTGGCAAGGTAGTACAAAATGAGGTAGGGCAAAGGCTAATAGAGTTTTGCCAAGAGGATGCACTGGTCATACCAAACCCTCTTCCAACAACACAAGAGATGACTCTGCACATGGATATCACCAGATGGTCAATATGGAAATCAGATTGATTATATTCTTTGCAGCCAAAGACAAGAAGCTCTATACAGTCAGCACAAACAAGACCAGGTGCTGACTGTGGCTGAGATCATGAACTCCTAGTCACAAAATTCAAACTTAAAGTGAAAAAAGTAGGGTAAACCACTAGAACATTCAGGTATGACCTAAATCAAATCTCTTACAATTATACAGTGGAAGTGACAAATAGATTCAAGCGATTAGACCTTCAGAGTGCCTGAAGAACTATGGATGGAGGCTTATGACACTGTACAGGAATCTGTGATCAAGACCATCCCCAAGAAAAATAAATGAATTTAGGCAAAATGTTTGTCTGAGGAGCCCTAACAAGAGCTGAGAAAAGAAGAGAAGTGAAAGGCAAGGGAGAAAAGGAAAGATATAGTCATCTGAATGCTGAGTTCCAAAGAATATTAAGGAGCGACAAGAAAGTCTTCCTTAGTGATGAATGTAAAGAAATAGAAGAAAGAAATAGAATGGGAAAGACTGGAGATCTCTTTGAGAAAATTAGCAATACCAAGGGAACATTTCATGCAAAGATGGGCACAATAAGCTACAGAAATGGTATGGACCCAACAGAAGCAGAAGATATTAAGAAGAGGTGGCAAGAATACACAGAAAAACTATACAAAAAAGATCTTCATGACCCAGATAACCACGATGGTGTGATCATTCACCTAGAGCCAGACATCCTGGAATGTGAAGTCAAGTGGGCTTTAGGAAGCATCACTACAAACAAAACTAGTGGAGGTGATGAAATCCCAGTTGAGCTATTTCAAATCCTAAAAGATGATACTGTTAAATTGCTGCACTTAATATACCAGCAAATTTGGAAAACTCCACAGTGGCCACAGGACTGGAAAAAAGCTGGCCACAAGTCAGTTTTCATGCCAATCCCAAAGAAAGGTAATGTTAAAGAGTATTCAAATTACTCAACAATTGCACTCATTTCACATACTAGCAAAGTAATGCTCAAAATTCTCCAAGCCAGGCTTCAACAGTACATGAACCAAGAACTTCCAGCTGTTCAAGCTGGATTTAGAAAAGGCAGGGGAACCAGGGATCAAATTGCCAACATCCATTTACATAAAAGAAGCAAGAGAGTTCTAGAAAATAATCTACTTCTGCTTTATTAACTATGCCAAAGCCTTTGACTCTGTGGATCACAATAAACTGTTGGAAATTATTTAAGAGATGTGAATACCAGAATAACTGACCAGCCTTAAGAAATCTGTATGCAGGTCAAGAAGCAACAGTAAGAACCAGAGATGGAACAATGAACTGGCTCAAAATTGGGAAAGCAGTATGTCAAGGCTGTATATTGTCAGCCTGCTTATTTAATCTACATGCAGAGTACATCATGTCAAATGCTGGATTGGATGAAGTACAAGCTGAAATCAAGATTGCTGGGAGAAATATCAATAACCTCAGATATGCAGATGACACCTCCCTTATGGCAGAAAGTGAAGAGGGATAAAGAGACTCTTGATGAAAGTGAAAGAGGAGAGTAAAATCTGGCTTAAAACTCAACATTCAAAAAACTAAGATCATGGCATCTGGTCCCATCACTTCATGTCAAAGAGATGGGAAAATAATGGAAACAGTGATAGACTTCATTTTTGAGGAGCTGCAAACTCACTGCTGATGGTGACTGCAGCCATGAAATTCAGACACTTCCTCTTTGGATGAGAACCTAGACAACCTAGACAGCATATTCAAAAGCAGAAACATTACTTTGCCAACAAAAGTCTGTCTAATCAAGCCTATGATTTTTCCAGTGGTCATGTATGGATGTGAGAGTTGGACCACAAAGAAAGCTGAGTTTTGAAAAATTGATGCTTTTGAACTGCGGTGTCAGAGAAGATACTTCAGAGTTCTTTGGGCTGCAAGGTGATCAAAGCAGTCAATCCTAAAGGCAATCAGTCCTAATATTCTTTGGAAGGACTGATGCTGAATCTGAAGCTCCAATACTTTGGCCACCTGATGTGAAGAACTGACTCATTGAAAAAGAGCCTGACGTTGGAAAATTGCCTGATGCTGGAAAAGATTGAAGGTAGGAGGAGAAGGGGACGACAGTCAGATGGCTGGATGGCATCACCAACTTGATGAACATGAGTTTAAGTAAGCTCCAGGAGTTGGTGATGGACAGGGAAGCTTGGTGTGCTGCAGGCCATTTTGTTGCAAAGAGTCAGACATGACTGAGTGACTGAACTGAACCAATTGATTGTTTCGGCAGCAGTTTAGTTTGATTTTACTAAAGCTTTTCTTCTTTGGTAATAACTGAGTGCAAGAAATGGGCATCAGAAGATCTCAGTTTCAATCCTAGTTTTAATAATTATGTGTGACCCTGGAAAGCTCTCCTGCTTTCCCAGAAGCTTCACTTTCCTCATTTGAAAAATATGAAATAATAATCTCTGCTTTCCAGAGTTTATTTTTTTTTTAGAAAAGGGGAAGATTTTATGATAAAAGACATGCAAATTTAGTTAGTTAATTACTCAATTTGTGTTTGGTCATTTAAGATGTTTGAATTATGTTAGTGTTAACCAAGAATTACAAGAACAGAAACTTGGTTGAAATAAAGATATGTCTAATTGAGTTTTATTAGGACTGCAGCCCAAGGGACACATTTCCAATAAGCACTTGAATTGAGTCCCACCAGATTGCCAAATGGAAGAAGTTTATAAAGGCAAAAAACTGCATGGCTACATAAATTGTCAGTAAAGAATTATTATTGGTGGGAATTTCCTGGTGGTCCAGTTGTTAGGTCTCCGTTCTTCCACTGCAGGGGGCACAGGTTCCATCCCTGGTCAAGGATCTAAGATCCTGCATACCTCACAACTCGGCAAAAAAAAAAAAAAAAAAAAAAAAAAAATTAAAATTGGAGCTCAAAAAAAATAAGGTGCTTTTGTTAAGAAAAAAATTGGTTGAGACTTGGAATGATTGCATACTTGTGAGATTGGAGGCATTGGAATCTTTTGCACAGCAAAGCTATTCATGAACAAAACAAAGACAACCTACAAAATAGGAGAAAATATTTGCAAATGAAGCAACCAACAAGTGAGTAATCTCCAAAATATACAAATAGCTCATGCAGCTCAATTAAAAAAAAAATCCAAAAGTGAGCACAAGATCTAAATGGACATTTCTCCAAAGAAGACATACAGAAGGCCAAAGAACACATGAAAAGATACTCAACATCACTAGTTATTACAGAAATGCAAATAAAAACTATCATAAAGTGTCACTTCACACTGGTAAAAAGGGCCATTATCAAAAATCTGCAAACAATAAATGGTGGAAAGGATGGAGAGAAAAGAGAACCCTCTTATACTGTTGATGGAAATATAAATTGGTACAGCCATTATGAAGTACAGTAGGGAGGTTTCTTAAAAATCTAAAAATAGAGATATCATATGATCAAGCAATCCCCCTCCTGGGCATATACTCAGAGAAAATAATTTAAAAAATAGCATGCACCCCAGTGTTCACTGCAGCACTATTTACAGTAGCCAGGACATGGAATCTACCCAAATGTCTATCAACAGAGTAATAGATAAAAGCAATATGATACATATATACAATGGACTATTACTTAGCCATAGAAAGAACAAAATAATTCCATTTGCAGCAACATAGATGGACAGGGGCAATGATAGCAGCAGTCCTGGCAGGTGCCTCTTGGCAAATGCCCTCTTGAGAGGTTGCTATTAACCCTATCATTCAGTTCAGTTCAGTTCAGTTTAGTTGCTCAGTCATGTCCGACTCTTTGTGACCCCATGGACTGCAAACACCAGGCCTCCCTATCCATCGCCAACTCCTGGAGTTTAATCAAACATGTCCATTGAGTCAGTGATGCCATCCAATCATCTCATCCTCTGTCATCCCCTTCTCCTCCTGCCTTCAATCTTTCCCAGCATCAGGATCTTTTCAAATGAGTCATTTCTTCACATGAAGTGGCCAAAGTATTGGAGTTTCAGCTTCAGCATCAGTCTTTCCAATGAATGTTCAGGACTGATTTCCTTTAGGATGGACTGGTTAGATCTCCTTGCTGTCCAAGTGACTTGCAAGACTCTTTTCCAACACCACAGTTCAAAAGCATCAATTCTTCTGTGCTCAGCTTTCTTTATAGTCCAACTCTCACATCCATACATGACTACTGGAGAAACAATTGCTTTGACTAGATAGATCTTTGGTGGCAAAGTAATATCTCTGCTTTTTAACATGCTGTCTAGTTTGGTCATAACTTTTCTTCCACAGAGCAAGCATCTTTGAATTTCATGGCTTTAGTCACCATCTGCGTGATTTTGGAGCCCCTCCCCCCCCAAAAAAAATTTGGTCACTGTTTCTATTGTTTCTCCATCTATTTCCCATGAAGTGATGGGACAGGATGCCATGATCTTAGTTTTCTGAATGTTGAAATTTAAGCCAACTTTTTCACTCTCGTCTTTCACTTTCATCAAGAGGCTCTTTAGTTCCTCTTCACTTTCTGCCATAAGGGTGGAGTCATCTGTGTGTCAGGTTATTGATATTTCTCCCAGAAATCTTGATTCCAGTTTGTGGTTCATCAAGTCTGGCATTTCTCATGATGTACTATACATGTAGGTTAAATAAGCAGGGTGACAATATACCACCTTGATATACTCATTTCCTGATTTGGAACCAGTCTGTTGCTCCATGTCCAGTTCTGACTGTTGCATCTTGACATGCATACAGATTTCTCATTAGGCAGATAAGGTGGTCTGATATTCCCATCTCTTTCAGAATTTCCACAATTTATTGTGATCCACACAGTCAAAGGTTTTGGCATAGCAATAAAGCAGAAATAGATGTTTGTCTGGAACTCTCTTGCTTTTTCAATGATCCGCGGATATTGGCAATTTGATCTCTGGTTCCTCTGCCTTTTCTAAATCCAGCTTGAACAGCTGGAAGTTCGTGGTTCAGTGCCTTTGAAGCCTGGCTAGGAGAATTTTGAGCATAACTTTGCATGTGAAATGAGTGCAATTGGATGGAAGTTTGAGCATTCTTTGGCATTGCCTTTGTTTGGTACTGGAATAGAAACTGAACTTTTTCAGTCCTGTGGCCACTGCTGAGTCTTTAAAGTTTGCTGTCATATTGAGTGCAGCACTTTCACAGTATCATCTTTTAGGATTTGAAATAGCTCAGCTGGAATTCCATCACCTCCACTAGCTTGGTTCATAGTGATGCTTGCTAAAGCCCACTTGACTTTGCATTCCAGGATATTTGGTTCTTGGTGAGTGATCACATCATCATGGCTATCTGGGTCATGAAGATTATTTTTATATAGATGTTCTGTGTATTCTTGCCACCTCTTCTTAATATCTTCTGCTTCTGTTGGTTCCATATCATTTCTATGCTTTATTGTGCCTATCTTTGCACCAAATGTTCCCTTGGTATCGCTAATTTTCTTGAAGAGATCTCTAGTCTTTCTCATTCTTTTGTTTTCCTCTATTTCTTTGCATTGATCACTGAGGAAGGCTTTCTTGTCTCGCCTTACTATTCTTTGGAGCTTTGCATTCAAAAGGATATACTTTTCATTTTATTCTTTACCTTTTGCTTCTCTTCTTTTCACAGCTATTTGTAAGGCCTTGTCAGACAACCATTTTGCATAATTGCATTTCTTTTTCTTGGGGATGGTCTTGATCATTGCCTCTTGGACATTTTCACGAACCTCCATCCATAGTTCATTAGGCACTCTGTCTATCAGATCTAGTCCCTTGAATCTATTTGTCACTTTCATTGTATAATCATAAGAGATTTGATTTAGGTCATACCTGAATGGTCTATTGGTCTTCCCTACTTTCTTCAATTTAAGTCTGAATTTGGCAATAAGGAGTTCATGATCTGAGCCACAGTCAGCTCCCAGTCTTGTTTTTGCTGACTGTATAGAGATTTTCCATCTTTGAATGCAAAGAATATAATCAATCTAATTTGGTATTGACCATCTGGTGATGTCCATGTGTAGAGTCTTCTCCAGCAGCTGAATGGCGCTGGAGTGGTGGCTGCATGGCACTGGAGCAACTTTGAGGAGATATCCCTTGACCAAGGGCAGAGAAGCCCTAGCAAGAGGGTAGACATTGTAATGGCAGCTGCATGGTGCTGGAGCAACTTTGAGGAGATACCCCATGTCCAAGGGCAAAGGAAAAGCCCCAACAAGACAGTTGGAGGGGCAAAATCAGTTTAGAATCAAACCTCATATCTGCCAGAGATGCTCAGGGGGCTCAAACAAACCTTGCATGCACCAGGACCCCCAAATCCCCAGAGACTGAGACAGAACTGTGCTTGAGTGTCTCCTGTGGAGATACAGGTCAGCAGAGGACTGTTGCAGGGGAAGGGACTCTGGGTACAGTAGATCTGGGTATGGCATAAGCTCTCCTAGAGGTCACCATTAACCCCACCATAGAGCCACCAGAATTTTCACAGGACTTGGGAAACAGACTCTTGGAGGGCACAAACAAAACTTTGTGTGCACCAGGACCCAGGAGAAAGCAGCAGTGGCTCCACAAGAGACTGACTCAGACTTGCCCATGAGCGTCCAGGAGTCTCTGGCTGAGGTTTTGGTCAGCAGCAGCTTGCTGCAGAGTTGGGAGCATTGAGTGCAGCAGTGGGTGCATGGGACCTTTTGAAGGAAGTGGTCACTTTCTTCAGTACCTCCACCATAGTTTGGCCTCAGGTCAAATAACAGGGAGGGAACAAAACCCCACCCATCAACAGAAAATTGGATTAAAGGTTTACTGAGCATGGCCCTGCCCATTAGAACAAGATCCAGTTTCCCCCTCAGTCAGTCTCTCCCATCAGGAGGCTTCCTTAAGCCTCTTATCCTTCTTCGTCAGAGAGAAAACAGAACGAAGACCCTATCATAGAGCCTGTAAACTCCAAGACTGGATATAATAGTGCAGATGGTCCAGGATCTTTGAAAAAGAATGGAGAAGATGCAAGAAATGTTTACCAAAGACCTAGAAGAACTAAAAAACAAGTAAACAGAGATGAACAATACACTGGAAGGAATTAATAGCAGAATAATGGAAGCAGAAGAACAGACAAGTGACCTGGAAGACAGAAAGGCAGAAACACTGGTATAAAACAGAATGAAAAACAAAATGAAGATAGCCTAAGAGTCCTCTGTGACAACATTAAACACACCATCCATTGCATTATAGGTGTTCCAGAAGGAGAAGACAGGAAGACAGGTTCAAGAAGGGAGAGTATAAGGATGTGCACTCATCTTCTACTGCGAGAACACCAAAATCACAAATAGTTGCTGAATAACCATCTACAGGAGAATGCTGGAACCCACTAAAAGAAGATACCCTACGTAAAAGGACAAAGGAGGGGCTGCAACAATATGGTAGGAGGGGTGTGATCATATTTAAAATCAAACCTCATACCCACCAGAGATGCTTGGAGAGCACATACAAAACCTTGTGCACATCAGGACCCAGGGAAAGGAGCAGTGACTCCCACAAGAAACTGAGTAAGACCTGTCTTTGAGTGTTTGAGGGTCTCCTGCAGAGGCATGGATCAGCAGTGGCCTGCCAGAGGGACAGGGTAGCAACAGTGGGAGGTGTGGCATGTGGCATAAGTCCTTATGGAGCAGGTTACCATTAATAATATAGAGCTGCCAGGTGGGTGATCCACAAACTGGAAAACAATTATACCAAAGAAGTTCTCACAGTGTTACAAAATTTCTAGGCCCCCAACAGACTTCTCAACCTGGGGATCGAGCAAAGGGACTGAGAATCCCCAGGGAATCTGACTTTGAAACCAGTGGGACTTGATTATGTAATTTCCACAGGACTGGGGAAACAGAGAGTCTTGGAGAGCACAAACAAAACATTGTGCACACCAGAAGCCAGGGGAAATGAGCATTGACTGCACAAAAGAGTAAGTCAGACTTGCCAATGAGTGTCCTGGTGTCTGTAGCAGAAGCATGGGTTGACAGTGACCGGCATGGGGTCAGGGACACTGACAGCAGCAGCCCTAGGACATGCTTTCATAAGTCCTTTTGGGGGAGGTTATAATTTTCGCTACCATAGTTTGGCCTAGGACAAACACAGCCCCACTGATTAGCAGAAATTGGATTAAAGATTTACTCAGCATAACTCTGCCTATCAGAGCAGACCTAGCTTTCCCCACAGCCAGCCCCTCCCACCAGGAAGCTTGCACAAACCTCTTATCCTCATCCATCATTGGGCAGACAGAATGAAAACCATAGTCACAGAAAACTAACCAAAATGAACACATAGGTCAAAACTTTGTGTAACTTAATTAAGCTATGAGGCATGCCATGTAGGGTGACCAAAGATGGTTGGGGTCACGGTGGAGAATTCTGACAAAACATGGCCCCCTGGAGAAGGGAATGGCAAACCACCTCAGCACTCTTATCTTGAGAACCACATGAATAGTATGAAAAGGAAAAAAGATATGACATGGAAAGATGAAAACCCAGTTTGGTAGGTGCCCAATATGCTACTGGAGAAAAAGTAGGGAAATAACTCCAGAAAGAATGAAGAGCCTGAGCCAAAACAGAAATGACACCCAGTTGTGGATGTGACTGGTGGTGAAAGCAAAGCCCAGTGCTATAAAGAACATTATTGCATAGGAAACTGGTATGTTAGGACCATGAATCAAGGTAAATCGGAAGTGGTCAAGCAGGAGATGGCAAGAGCGAACATTTTTAGTAATCAGTGAACTAAAATGGGCAGGAATGGGTGAATTTAATTCAGATGACCATTATATCTACTACTGAGGGCAACAATCCCTTAAAAGTAAGGAAGTAACCCTTATAGTCAACAAAAGAATCTGAAATGCAGTACCTAGGTGCAATCTCAAAAACAACAGAATGATCTCAGTTCATTTCCAAGGCAAACAATTCAATATCTCAGTAATCTAAGTCTATGCCCCAACCACTCTTCCAATGAAACTCTACACATGGTTGTCACCAGATGGTCAATACCACAATCAGATTGATGATATTTTTTACAAATGAAGGTGGAGAAACTGTATACAGTCAGCAAAAAACAAGACTGGGAGCTGACTGTGTCTCAGATCATGAGCTCCTTATTGCAAAATTCAGACTTACCTTGAAGAAAGTAAAGAAAACTGCTAGACCATTCACATATGATCTAAATCAAATCTCATGATTGTACAGTACAAGTGACAAGTAGATTCAAGGGATTATATCTGATAGGGTGCCTTAAGAACTATGGACAGAGGTTCACAACACTGTACAGGAGTCAGTGATCAAAACCATTCCCAAGGGGAAAAAATGCAACAAGGCAAAATGGTTGTCTGAAGATGCCTTCCCAATTGGTGAGGAAAGAAGAGAAGTGAAAGACAAAGGAGAAAGGAAAGATATAACCATATGAATGAAGAGTTTTAAAGAATAGCGAGGAGAAATAAGAAAGCCTTCCTAAATGAACAAAGCAAAGAAATAGAGGAAAACAATAGGATGGGAAAGACTAGAGATCTCCTCAAGAAAATTAGCTATACCAAGGGAACATTTCATGCAAAGATGGGCACAATAAAGGATAGAAATGATATGGATCTAACAGAAGCAGAAGATATTAAGAAGAAGTGGCAAGAATACACAGAAGAACTATACAATAAATGTCTTAATGACCCAGATAATCACGATGGTGTGATCACTCACCTAAAGCCAGACATCCTGGAGTGTGAAGTCAATTGGGCCTTAGGAAGCATTGCTATGAACAAATCTAGTGGAGGCGATGGAATTCCAGTTGAGTTATTTCAAAGCCTGAATGATGAAGCTTGTAAAAGTGCTGCACTCATTAGGACAGAAAATTTGGAAAGTTCAGCAGTCATGGGATTGGAAAAGGTCAGTTTTCATTCCAATCCCAAAGAAAGGCAATGCCAAAGAATATTCAAGCTACTGCACAATTGTACTCATTTCACATGCTAGTCAAGTAATGCTCAAAATTCTCCAAGCTAAGCTCCAATAGTATATGAAGAGAAAACTTCCAGATGTACACACTGGATTTAGAAAAGTCAGAGGAACCAGAGATCAAATTGCCCACACCCATTGGATCATAGAAAAAGCAACGGAATTCCAGAAAAACATCTACTTCTGCCTCATTGACTACACTAAACCCTTTGACCACATGGATCACAATTAACTGTGGAAAATTCTTAAAGAGATGGAATACCATAGCAGCTTACCTGCCTCCTGCAAAACCTGTATGCAGGTCAATAAGCAACAGATAGAACTGGACATGGAACAACAGACCGGTTCAAAATTGGGAAAGGAATATGACAAGGTTGTATATTGTCATCCTGCTTAATTAACTTTTATGTAAAATGCATCATTCAAAATGTTGGGCCAGATGAATCACAAGCTGGAACCAAGATTGCAGGGAAAAATACCGATAACCTCAGATGTGCAGATAATACCACCTTAATGAGAGAAATAAAGAGGAACTAAAGAGCCTACTGATGAAGGTGAGTCCTTCATTGGAAGGACTGATTCTGAAGCTGAATCTCCAATACTTTGGCCACCTGATGCGAAGAGCTGACTCATTGGAAAAAATCCTGGTGCTCAGAAAGATTAAGGGCAGGAGGAGAAGGGGGAGACAGAAGGTGAGATGGTTGGATGGCATCATCAACTCAAAGGACATGAGCTTGAGAAAACTCCAGGAAATAGTGAAGGACACGGAAGCCTGGCGTTCTGCAATCCGTGGAGTTGTATAGAGTCAGACATGACTGAGCGACTCAACAATGAACAAGAAGGCGAAGAGAGAGTGAAGAGAACTGAGAAAACATTCGTAAAAATAATAGCTGAAAACTTCCCTAGCATAGGAAAAGAAATACTCAGCCAAATCTAGGAAGCGCAGAGAGTAGTAGGCAGGATAAACCCAAGGATGAACACACCAAGACACGTAGTAATCAAACGGACAAAAATTAAAGACAAAGATAAAATATTTAAAAAAACAAGGGAAAAATGATAAATAGCATACAAGGGAACTCCCATAAGTTTATCAGCTGATTTCCCAACAGAATCTCTACAAGCCAGAAGGGAATGGCACAATATATTTGAAGTGATGAAAAGGAAGAAGATATAACCAAGAATACTCTACCCATCAAGTCTGTCATTCAGATTTAAAGGAGAAATCAAAAGCTTTACGAAAGCAAAAGTTAAGAGAATTCAGCACCACCACTCATTTGCTTTACAACAAATGAAAAAGGAACTTTTTTAGGCACGAAACACAAGAGAAGGAAGAGACCAACCTACGAAGAATAAACTCAAAACAATTAAGAAAATGGTAATAGTAGCATATATATTGATACTAACCTTACATATAAATGGATTAAATGCACCAGCCTAAAGACAGGTTGACTGGGTGGATGAAAGATGAAATATATGCATGTATGCATTTCCACTTATGCGTTTCTGCATCACTCTACTTAAGCCTCCAAAATGTAATTATTTTCTACTGTTAGGTTAATCATGTTTCCATTATGGCTTGCAATTGCAATTATGCAATTTTTGTCTGGCTATTAATTGTGAAAACTGATAAACATCTTTCATTATTGTGATTATGTGACTAGTGTTCATTTAATACGATTGTGTCATGGTTGTTCGACAGAAAATAATAGAATTCTATATCACTAAAACTACCATTTAATAGAAAAACCTGTAATTACTTTTTCAAATCCAGATGCATGTTATAATTATCTGCGAATTTTTTGAAAAATACAAATGCTTAAGTATTGTTTTTTTCTCCAAAGTTCCAGATGTGATTCTAGTGAGCAGCCATGTTTAAAAGTAACTGGATCATATGATAATCTTTTACTTTTATCTAGTTTATTTCACTTTTTCTCTTTCATATTCAGTGCTCCCATTTCATTTAGTTTGTTTTCCAATTTCTCTGTCTCTTTTTGTTGTTGTTCTTTCTCAAACCTTTATCAAGTGTAGCAGAAAAGCTTTCACTTATATATGTACAATACAATATGTAACTTTAGAAAAGTTATGAATTTTTGCTTAGCTAAAAAATGTACTACGTTTTGGTTCCACTTGTTTTACTACATATGAATAGAATGCTAGAATGCTAGAATTCTAATTTATATTCACTCAAACCATTGCTATAATTCCATTTATTCTGGCATCAAGTATTACTGCTGAAGGTCTAGAAAGCTTATTATCTCAGTGATTTTTAAAAAATTTTGAGTGAGGCTTGAAACTTCTAATCCAATTCTGAAAAATAGTAAAGAGATGCTATGTTGTAAAAAAAAAAATAAAACAAACAAACAAACAAAAAAAAAAAAACCACAGGAAATTAACAGGTGGTACAGTATTAACTGGGCTTTCCTCGTAGCTCAGCTGGCAGAGATTCTGCCTGCAATGCAGGAGACCCCAGTTCATTCCTGGGTTGAGTAGGTCCCCTGGAGATAGGCTACCCACTCCAATATTTTTAGGCTTCCCTGGTGGCTCAGATGGTAGAGAATCTGCCAGCAGTGCAGGAGACCTGGGTTTAACACCTGGATTGTGAAGATCCCCTGGAGAAGGGCACGGCAACCCACTCCAGTATTCTTTCCTAGAGAATCCCCTGGACAGAGAGGAGCCTGGTAGGCTACAGTCCATGGAGCCACAAAGAGTCGGACACGACTGTATTAGTATTTAGTATTTAGTATTAACTAAAGTACAGATTTTGTTCAAATTTCACAAAATTTTATGCTAGTGTCCATTGTTTGTTTTCATACCTTATTCAAGATTCCACATTGTGTTTAGTTGCATTGAGCTGCTTCAGCTTCAAGCAACAAATTCTGATAAATGCTCTTTTTATTTTTATTCCATTACAAATATTTTCTAGTTTCCCTTGTTATGACTTCTTAGATATACCCATCATTTAAAAGTGGATATTTAATTTCCAGATACCTGGAGTTTTAAAATTATCCTTGATATTAATTTCTCATTTAGATGCTTTCTTCTCTTCAATCACCCTCTGTGTTTTTTCTTTTAACCGTTTTAAGATTTTCAATGTCTAAGTCAAAGATCTGTATTGATAAATATCACATTGCACTTGAAAATATGTGGGCTATTAATAAAAGAAAAAAAAATAAAAATATATTTTGATATTGATTTCTGACATAATCCACAGTGGTAAGAGAACACAATCTGTATGATTTCAATATCTTTAGATCATGAAATTTTTGCACCTTGTTTTATGTCCCTGGATATGTTCCACTGTCTCCTGGATTATAGTATATGGGAACTTGAATAGAATTTGTATCCTGCTATTGTGTGAAAATTGTATAAATCTAGCTATGTTGAGTTGGTTCATAGTGCTTTTCAGATCTACTGTATACTTTCTAGTTTTCTTTCTATTCATTCTGTTAATTTTTGAGAATTTGATATTGAAACTCCAACTAAAAACCTTATTTTATCTACTTAAAAAGATAATTGCATTACACAGTGGAACTATATGCAAATTTGTTCTATATTTTCCAAGTCGCCTGTAAATGTGGTATCATACTTTCAGAATTTAAAGGATTAAAAATATTTTAAAGTGAAAAATAGATAACTAATTAGGACTTACTGTATAGCAAGAGGGTCTACTCAATATTCTAGATTGTCTATATGGGAAAATAATCTAAAGGATAAAAAGAATGGATATATGTATATGTATAACCTATTCACTTTGCTGTATACTTGAAACTAACATTTGTAAATCAAGTATACTCCAATAAACTTGTTTAATTTGGTAATAAATAAATAAATAAAAATGGCATAGAATATACTGATTGTCTTCAAAGTCATAAATTTGCAACTGATCATTGACTTGAATCCAGAGTTTTGAGCTTTTTTGGGCATCAAATTATTTATTTCAGTGGTTCTCAATCCTGACTGCACAGTGAGTTTTTTTTTTTTTTTTTAATTATCAAACATGGATCCCAGCCCAGTACATGTAAATGACAATCTCCAAAGTCTTCACTGGACAGAGGGAAAACAAGATTAAAGGGCACTTTAATTTTATCTTTATCAGTGGCCAAAGTCCACTCAGAATAGCGTATAAAGTGGATGTGATTGATTGATATCTTTAGTCCTCAGAGAGACCAGTGCTGAATCAGCAGGGACTTAGGTTTTAGGCTCACAGTCGTCTGAGTGAGAAGAGACGGCGTCAATGGATCTGGCTGTGGCCCTGGTGCTCTGTCTCTGCTCTCTGCTTCTCCTCTCACTCTGGAAACAGAGATCTGGGAGAGGGAAGCTCCCGCCGGGCCCCACTCCTCTCCCGATTCTTGGAAACATCCTACAGTTAGATGTTAAGAACATCAGCAAATCTTTAACCAATGTAAGTAGACTTCATATTCCTCCAGTGGCTTGAAAAGGCTAAGTAAATTAAGTCCAGTTTTAAAAATCATATATATTTCTCTGGGCACATTGTTTGTTTGTTTTTTTTTTTCTTTTACTTTTTAATTTGTATTCATTTATTTTTGAGTGCATTGGGTCTTCCTTGCTGCACACAAGCTTTCTTGAGTTGTGGCAGATTGGAGCTACTCTCTAGCCATGGTGCACAGGTTTCTCATTGTGGTGGCTTCTCTTGTTGTGGAGCATGGGTTCTAGGGCACATGGGCTCAAGAGTTGTGGAAAACAGGCTTAGTTGCCTTGTAGCATAAGGAATCCTTCTGCATTAGGGATTGAACTTTCATTAGCAGGTGAATTCTCAACCACTGGACCACCAGGAAAGTCCTGGGCACGTTGTTAAAACAGATTAGCAAATTACTCCCTGTAAATTTTAGTATTCCTGTTGCCTTTTCTGGCCTGTCATTGTCATAAGTAAGAGACAAAGTAATGTGTTTTGTGAGCAGGGAAATATTTGTCTTTGCACATGTAATAGAATCAAAATAATAAAATGGCAAAAGCTGCAAGTGTTACTTCCTTTCTTTGTTTCACAGCCATTTGCTGTGGTTTGGGACTGAGAGTAAATGGAAAGTGTTTTGTGATTAGAGATTCCCTTGCAGAAGTCTTTTACTACATAAACTGTGTGTTTTGTAAAAAATGGCCATGAAAATAAAACTTTTCTGAAGAAGCACATTGTGCTTGATGTTAAGGAAATAGCTCTGCATTCAGCACAAGCATGAGTGAATGAGAAAAAGAAGTCACCAGTCAGGGTCCCACTGGGGGCAGCAGCACTCATTTGGATTCTGCAGGAAGCTGCTGTCTGTACCCTGTAAATACTGCATGATGGAAGATGTTGTTCCTCCATGAGATATGCATGTCCTGAGGTTGCTCTATGATGCTTCGTGACACCAGTGGATCTCAAACTAAGCTGTGTATTAGAGTTATCTGAATTTATTTTTTAAAATATGGAATTCTGATATTCATCATAGGGCTAGGGAACATGAATTCCCATTGGAAGAACCCTACACGTGGTTCTGAAGCAGTTAGCTAGGTGATGGTTTAAAGCTGGGCTTCGGGGATTGATGCATTGCCCCTTAAGGATCAGAAGGTGAATAAGAGTTTCAAATTTAAATCTTCTATGTAGTACCCATGGGACGCTGGAAAGGAAATGGAATTCGCCAACCTGTTTCCTTATTTATTGTTGTTGTTGTTCAGTTGCTCAGTTGTGTCTGACTCTGCTACCCCATGGACTGCAGCACGTCAGGCTTCCCTGTCCATCACCATCTGCTGGAGCTTGCTCAAATTCGTGTCCATTTAGTCAGTGATGCCATCCAACCATCTTGTGCTCTGTTGTCCCCTTCTCCTCCTGCCTTCAGTCTTTTCCAGCATCCGGGTCTTTTCAAATGAGTCACCTCTTCCCATCAAGTGGCCAAAGCATTGGAGCTTCAGCTTCAGTATCAGTCCTTCCAATGAATAGTCAGGGTTGATTTCTTTTAGGATTGACTGGTTTGATCTCCTTGCAATCCAAGGGACTCTGAAAAGTCTCCAACACTACAATTCAAAAGCATCAGTTCTTCAGCACTCAACCTTTTTTATTGTCCAACTCTCACATCCATACATAACTACTGGAAAAACCATAGCATTGACTAGATGGACTTTTGTCAGCAGAGTAATGTCTCTGCTTTTTAATATGCTGTCTAGGTTGGTCATAGCTATTCTTCCAAGGAGCAAGCACTTTTAATTTCATTGCTGCAGTCACCATCTGCAGTGATTTTGGAGCCCAAGAAAATAAAGTCTGTCACTGTTTCCATTCTTTCCCCATCTATTTGCCATGAAGTGATGGAACTGGATTCCATGATCTTAGTTTTTTGAATGTTGAGTGTTAAGCCAGCGTTTTCACTCTACTCTTTCACTTTTATCAAAAGGCTCTTTAGTTCCTCTTCACTTTCTGCCATAAATGTGGTGTCATTGCATATCTGAGGTTATTGATATTTCTCCTGACAATCTTGATTCCAGCTTGTGTTTCATCCAGCCCAGCATTTCTCATGATGTACTCCTTATTTATAAGCCGGGCAAATAAACCTGCTGAAGTTGCTAATATGAGGATTAATTATAATCTGGGTACCAGTTACTTGGGCCATTGCCTAGCATAATGGACCATCCATAAATGGAAACTGTAACAATTGCCATCATATTTATGTATTAAATTCAAAAATATTTAGACTGTATGTGGCAGAATGAAAGCATAATAGTAGGATGATAACATTCTGCCTCAGGCACAATATAGTTTCAAATATTGACATCTTTTGCTCTTTTGTGTACCTCCTTTCACAGCTCTCCAAAGTCTACGGCCCTGTGTTCACTGTGTATTTTGGTGTGAAGCCTGTCGTGGTCTTGCATGGATATGAAGCAGTGAAAGAAGCCCTGATTGATCTGGGAGAGGAGTTTTCTGGAAGAGGCAGGTTTCCATTGGCTGAAAGATCTAATAAAGGAAATGGTATGTGTTAAGCATTGGCAATGGAAGTGGGCAGGATGGAAACAGGAATTTGAAGAGCTCTCCAGCAGAGCTTCGTCCACGTGGGAGGCTGCCAAGAGTCAGCTTACTTCTCCTTCCCTAGAACCTCCCTCCTAGTCTCTGTTTCTCCTCCTGGTAGGAATCGTTTTCAGCAATGGGAAGACTTGGAAGGAGATGCGGCGCTTCTCCCTCATGACCCTGAGAAATTTCGGGATGGGGAAGAGGAGCATTGAGGACCGAACTCAAGAGGAAGCCCGCTGCCTGGTGGAGGAGTTGAGAAAAACCAATGGTGGGTGATTCTATGCTCTGTAACTCTATCATTAAGTCTTCTCTCTCCAATATTCTGGGAGGTGGGTCATAGAAGATCTTGCTGTGATTTATGTCGGAGAGTGTTTTGCCTATGTTCTCCTCTAGGAGTTTTATAGTTTCTGGTCTTACATTTAGATCTTTAATCCATTTTGAGTTTATTTTTGTGTATGGTGTTAGAAAGTGTTCTAGTTTCATTCTTTTACAAGTGGTTGACCAGTTTTCCCAGCACCACTTGTTAAAGAGATTGTCTTTTTTCCATTGTATATCCTTGCCTCCTTTGTCAAAGATGAGGTGTCCATAGGTTCGTGGATTTATCTCTGGGCTTTCTATTCTGTTCCATTGATCTATATTTCTGTCTTTGTGCCAGTACCATACTGTCTTGAGGACTGTGGCTTTGTAGTAGAGTCTGAAGTCAGGCAGGTTGATTCCTCCAGTTCCATTCTTCTTTCTCAAGATTACTTTGGCTATTCGAGGTTTTTTGTATTTCCATACAAATTGTGAAATTATTTGTTCTAGTTCTGTGAAAAATACCGTTGGTAGCTTGATAGGGATTGCATTGAATCTATAGATTGCTTTGGGTAGAATAGCCATTTTGACAATATTGATTCTTCCAATCCATGAACACGGTATGTTTCTCCATCTGTTTGTGTCCTCTTTGATTTCTTTCATCAGTGTTTTATAGTTTTCTATGTATAGGTCTTTTGTTTCTTTAGGTAGATATACTCCTAAGTTTTTTATTCTTTTTGTTGCAATGGTGAATGGTATTGTTTCCTTAATTTCTCTTTCTGTTTTTTTCATTGTTAGTGTATAGGAATGCAAGGGATTTCTGTGTGTTAATTTTATATCCTGCAACTTTACTATATTCATTAATTAGCTCTAGTAATTTTCTGGAAGAGTCTTTAGGGTTTTCTATGTAGAGGATCATGTCATCTGCAAACAGCGAGAGTTTCACTTCTTCTTTTCCTATCTGGATTCCTTTTATGTCTTTTTCTGCTCTGATTGCTGTGGCCAAAACTTCCAACACTATGTTGAATAGTAGTGGTGAGAGTGGGCATCCTTGTCTTGTTCCTGATTTCAGAGGAAATGCTTTCAATTTTTCACCATTGAGGGTGATGCTTGCTGTGGGTTTGTCATATATAGCTTTTATTATGTTGAGGTATGTTCCTTCTATTCCTGCTTTCTGGAGAGTTTTAATCATAAATGAGTGTTGAATTTTGTCAAAGGCTTTCTCTGCATCTATTGAGATAATCATATGGTTTTTATCTTTCAATTTGTTAATGTGGTGTATTACGTTGATTGATTTGCGGATATTAAAGAATCCTTGCATTCCTGGGATAAAGCCCACTTGGTCATGGAGAACATAGGCAAAACACTCTCTGACATAAATCACAGCAAGATCTTCTATGACCCACCTCCCAGAATATTGGAAATAAAAGCAAAAATAAACAAATGGGACCTAATGAAAATTAAAAGCTTTTGCACAACAAAGGAAACTATAAGTAAGGTGAAAAGACAGCCCTCAGATTGGGAGAAAATAATAACAAATGAGGAAACAGACAAAGGATTAATCTCAAAAATATACAAGCAACTCCTGAAGCTCAATTCCAGAAAAATAAACGACCCAATCAAAAAATGGGCCAAAGAACTAAACAGACATTTCTCCAAAGAAGACATACAGATGGCTAACAAACACATGAAAAGATGCTCAACATCACTCATCATCAGAGAAATGCAAATCAAAACCACAATGAGGTACCATTACACGCCAGTCAGGATGGCTGCTATCCAAAAGTCTACAAGCAATAAATGCTGGAGAGGGTGTGGAGAAAAGGGAACCCTCTTACACTGTTGGTGGGAATGCAAACTAGTACAGCCACTATGGAAAACAGTGTGGAGATTTCTTAAAAAACTGGAAATAGAACTGTCATATGACCCAGCAATACCACTTCTAGGCATACACACTGAGGAATCCAGATCTGAAAGAGACACGTGCACCCCAATGTTCATCGCAGCACTGTTTATAATAGCCAGGACATGGAAGCAACCCAGATGCCCATCAACAGATGAATGGATAAGGAAGCTGTGGTACATATACACCATGGAATATTACTCAGCCGTTAAAAAGAATTCATTTGAATCAGTTCTAATGAGATGGATGAAACTGGAGCCCATTATACAGAGTGAAGTAAGCCAGAAAGATAAAGAACATTACAGTATACTAACACATATATACGGAATTTAGATAGATGGTGGCGATAACCCTATATGCAAAACAGAAAAAGAGACACAGAAGTACAGAACAGACTTTTGAACTCTGGGGGAGAACGTGAGGGTGGGATGTTTTGAAAGAACAGCATGTATACTATCTATGGTGAAACGGACCACCAGCCCAGGTGGGATACATGAGTCAGGTGCTCGGGCCTGGTGCACTGGGAGGACCCTGAGGAGTCGGGTGGGGAGGGAGGTGGGAGGGGGGATCGGGATGGGGAATACGTGTAACTATATGGCTGATTCATGTCAATGTATGACAAAACCCACTGAAATGTTGTAAAGTGATTGGCCTCCAACTAATAAAATAATATTAAAAAAAAAAAAAAAAAAAAGTCTTCTCTCTCTCCAATGATGCCCCTTGGAAGCATTTCAGGATGGGCCACACCTTTCCTATAGGTCATGACTGTCAGCCCTCATGTTGAGGAGAGAGGGTTTGAAGCAGAGAACCAAGTGGGCTTTTGTGTATCTATACTTGCTATGTGTGGACTTCTATGATTACACATACTGTGTGGTTATAATATGGTCATTTATTCATAGCATCTCCTGAGCCTTGTTTTAATATCAGAAATTGCTGAGAATAGTTTTGAGTCATTTCATGAAAGAGAGAGCAGTGGTTTTCCTGTATCATAAATGTGGTTATCTGTTTTGGAGCATTTCACCAGGTAATACTTGTTAAGTGGACAGGGTGGCAATGACCTCCTTATGCCCTTATGGAGCATGAAACAAGTGTCATATGTGTTTACTTAATTGAACTATATTCTTATATTCAGTCTCACAGAAATAACTGACAGTTACTCCAGGATCCAGTCCTACAGTTCTGGCCAATAGTTATGTCATCTATGATTTCAGTCCATTAGGAATATCTCAGTTCAGTTCTCCTCAATCGTTGAGTTCCTCTGTAAAGGCATAAGTGCATGCTAAGTCCCTTCAGTCATGTCCGACTCTTTGTGACCTTATGGACTGTAGCCCACTAGGCTCCTTTACCCATAGGATTCTCCTTGCAAGAATACTGGAGTGGGTTGCTGCCCCCTCCTCCAGGGGATCTTCCCGACCCAGGGATTGAACGTGTGTCTCCCTCTTAAGTCTCCTGCATAGGCAGGCAGGCTCTTTACCACGAGCTCCACCTGGGAAGCCCTCTCTGTAAAGGCAGCACTATTTAAAGATATCAGCATCAATGATTTCTTGCTACTCAATACTCACTGTATTTATATTTTGAAAAAGGATATGCTACATCATAATTCAGCACAATACACCAAACCAAGTGATTAATATGAAATGTTTTATTTAACTAGATTTCAACCTAATGAATACCTTTTTACCCTGCCATCTTGAACTAGAATTTGACTCTGTTTTCAGTTTACCAAACTTTGATTCATCGTTATTGATTTTGATAACAAATTTATGGTAATTATTTACTTCCCACTGCCGGGCACAAAGTGTTTGTCATAATGACTCTGATTTTTCAGCTTGTATTACAGATTACACTGTTTTAATTTTTTTATTAAATAAAATAAAATAATTAAAGAATTAAATAAAAGTAAAGCTTGAAAATCAAATTTCATGTGAATCACATATAGATGAAATTTCCCAAAGTTTTCATAATCACCCTCTACCTATAATGTAAAATAAACTTTATTTTATCCTTACAAGCCTGGAATATAAAGGAGATTGGCATAGGAACCACTAAGTATGGCTCCTTTTGTTCCATGCCCTACCTTTCTTTACAACACTTGAAAATTTTTTTATAGTAAACAGCATATAACACGAGATCTATCCTCTTAACATTTTACTGTGTGCAAGGCAGTATTATTAACTATAATCACACAGTAGGCCTCTAGAGCTTTCATCCTTCATGACTGTTATTCTCTACCCATTGGATTCTCCATTTCCTTTCCCCAAGGCCCTGCTAACCAGCAATCTACTTTCTATTTCTTTGAGTTTGACTTCTTTGGCTACTTCATCTAAGTGGAATTATGCAACATTGGTCCTTTCATGACTGACTTTTTTATTTAGCAAAATATGCTCATGGGTCATCTGTATTGTAGTATGTGACAAGATTTCTTTCATGTTTATGACTGAATAGTACTCCAGTGTGTGTATTTGCATATTTGATTTTTTGCTCTTTATT
Source organism: Muntiacus reevesi (assembly GCF_963930625.1). Classification (NCBI taxonomy): domain Eukaryota; kingdom Metazoa; phylum Chordata; class Mammalia; order Artiodactyla; family Cervidae; genus Muntiacus; species Muntiacus reevesi. Next base: position 138,678,814 of record NC_089250.1, read on the forward strand.
GAGGGGTATTTAAGTTCTTTCCACCCCATGGCTATATCTATTTGAGATCCCAAATCAGTTCAGTTCTTTTGGATAAGAACTCATAAATGGGACTTCTGGGTAATACAGTAATTGTGTTGAATATTTTTGATTTTTGAGGAGCCTCCACAGTCAAAATATGAACACAAGGGCTAGTCCAACCACACCTTTGGTTATTGATAAGCTGAGACAAGCGCAAAACTTAATGATTAGTGATGGTGGCATCATTTCAGACACCTATTGAGCAATCTTCTTTATTTTTTTAAATGAACACAAGTAAAAAATATTATATAACTCATTAATGAGGAAATCAGTTACAAAAAGTAGTAACAGAGTGTTCCAATCAGGTTATAGGACAAGGGTGGGAAAGTACAGATTTATTTAGAGTGAAAAAATGTTGATTATGAATGTGCAAATGAAGACAAAACTAGGTAGGAAAGTCAACTGAATCTCTACTCTACAGAACAGTTTGTATGTCTAGAGATAAGAATTATTTTGTGTCACTATCTATTGTTGAAAATTGAAAAAGTTGCAAAATAGCTCCCATAGAATTATAGAAGGGTGAACTATAGATAGTGCATAGTTTTCTACTGAACCATACATTTTCCCTATGTGGTAGCTGTAACTACACCTACATATCCAGGTTTTAAAAAAATCAACTTCCCAATATCTGCCTCCTTAGCGCAGTAGGCAGTGCCTCAGTATCATAAAAAATCAACATCCAGAATGGATGTGGTCTACACTCAATATTTTCACCCAGCTTAATATTGAGATATTATTGATACTGTGTAAGTTTAAAGTATACAATATGTTGATTTTATATACTCATACACTGCAATAGATTACTACCATAGCATTGTCTAGCACCTCCATCAAGTCCCATAATTACCTTTCTTTAGAGAACACATAAAATCTAACTTCTCAGTAATTTTTAGGTATGTAATATGGCTATGTTAACTCTAATAATATTGTTGTGCATTAGATTCCTCAGAACTGATTCATTTTCTAACTGGAAATCTGTACTCCTTATCTCCCCAACCTCCTGCCCCCTAGAAACCATCCTTCTACTCTGTTTCTATGAGTTAGTTCTGTTTTTTTTTTAGATTCCACATGTAAGTGATTTCATAAAGTATTTGTCTTGTCTGTCTTATTTCACTCAGCATAATATGCTCACGATATATTCAGTAGTAGCAAATACAAGGATTTCCTTCCTCTCATGGCTGAATAGTATTCCATTGTGTATGTGTGTGTATGTGTATATCACTCAAGTGCTGCACTTAAAGTGATGTATATACAGTAGACACTTGAATAACATGGATTTGAACTCATTGGTCCACATATATGTGAATATTTTCCAGTAAGTACTTGCTATAGTATCACATGACTCATGCTTGCTTGGATTCTGGAACATGTAACTGAAGATGTGGAAGGTCAACTGTAAAGTTATGCATAGATTTTGGACTGTGGCCAGGTGGAATGGGGGTCAGTGCTCCATCCACGTGTTGTTCAAGAGTCAACTCTGTGTGTATATTTATTTTTTCTTTATCCATTCAGCAGCTGATAGAGACTTCTTTGTCTGCATATCTTAGATATTGTGAATAATGCAGCAATAAACATGAAGTACAGAAACCTCTATGATATTCTGTTTTCATTTCATTCAGAAGTAGCAATGCTGGATCATGTGGTAGTTCTATTTTTAATATATAGAGGAACTTCTACTCTGTTTTACATAGTGACTGTAGAAGTTTGCATTCACACCAATAGTGTTTAAGTGTTCACCTTTCTCCACATCCCAGTCAACCCTTGATATCTCTTGACTTTTGATGGCAGCCATTCTAACGTGTGTTTTGTGGTTTCAATCTCCATTTTCCTGACAATTGGTAATGTTGAGAACCTTTTATGCACTTGTTGGCCATTTGCATGTCTTTTGGGAGAAATGTCTGTTCAGTTTCTCTGCCCATTTTTAACCAGGTTGCTTTTCTTTTTATTGTGTTCTATGAGTTCTCTACATATTTTGGATATTAACCCTTTATAAGAAATATGGTTTGCAAATATTTTCTCACATTTTGTAGGTTTTCTTTCATACTTATTTTGCTGTACAGAAAAGCTTTTAACTTTGAGGTAGTCCCATCAGTTTACTTTTGATTTTGTTGCTTGTGCTTTTGGTGTCACATTAAAAAAATCACATTGCCAAAACCATTCTCAAGGACTATTTTCTTGAAGCTTTATTCTAGTAGTTTTTTGCTTTCAGGTCTTACTTTGAAGTCTTTAATCCACTTAAAGTTAACTTTTGTGAATGGTAAAGATAAGGGTCCTGTTTCATTCTTTTGCATGTGAATTTTCCATTTTCACAACACCATTTATTGAAGAGACTATCCTTCCCCCTTTAAGTATTCTTGGCTCCCTTGTCAAATATTAGTTGATAATATATGTATGGGTTTATTACTGGGTTCTGAATTCTGTTGCATTGGTTTATATGTTTGTTTTTATGCCAGCACAGTACTATATTGATATCTTAGCTTTGTAATATGATTTGAAATCAGAAATTTTAATGTGTTCAGCATTTTTCATTCTTCTTGGGACTTCTTTGGGTATTTGGGCTCTTTTGTGATTCCATGTGGATTTTAGAATTATTTTTTGTATTTCTGTAAGAAATGCCATTAGAATTTGATAGAACTTGATAGAATTACAATGCTACAGACTGCTTTGGATATTATGGACATAATAATAGTATTAACACTTCTGATTCATGGACACTAAATAGTTTTTCATTTATTCATGCTTTATTTAATTATTTTCATCAGTGTCTTTGAGAGATCAGTATACAACACTTTAATTTTTTTGGTTAAATTTATTACTAAGCATTTTATCATTTTATTGTGAGTAAAAATGGGATTATTTTATTTCTTTTTCAGAGAGTTTGTTTTTAATGAACAGAAATGCAAATCATTTTTTATGTTGACTTCACACCCTGCAACTTTATTGAATTCACTGACTAGTTATAACAGTTTTTAGTAGGGTCTTTAGGCTTTCCATAGATAAGATCATATGTGCAAGCAGACATTTTTTACTTCTTCTTTTTCCTTTGGACACATTTTATTTCTTTTTACTGAGAGATAACTGTGGCCTGGACCCCCAGTACTATGTTGAATAGGAGTGATAAGAGGGGGCAATCATATTTTTCCTGATTCTAGAGGAAAAGCTTTCAGACTGTCACCTTTGAGTATGATGTTAACTATAGGTTTGTCATATATCACTTTATTATGTTGAGGAATATGGAAGTGTTTTTATCAAGAAAGAATTTCTAATTTTGTTAAATGCTTTTTCTACATTGATTGTGTTGATTTTTGCTTTTCATTTTAATAATGTGGTATATTGCATTGATAAATTTGCATATGTTCAAAAGAGTTTGAGAAGGATTGGCAATGTTTCTAATCCTTAAATGTTTGTGCAATTCACCAGTGAAACCATCTGGTTCTAGGCTTTTTTTGTTGTTGGGTTTTGATTACTGATTTAGCAACATTATCATTTTTGGTTTGTGAGATTTTCTGTTTCTTCATGATTCAGTTCTAACAGCTTGTCTATCCATTTCTTCTATGCTATACAGTTTTTTGATGTCATAGTAGTTGCTTCAACTTTTTTTGTATTTCTGTGGTATCAGTTGTAACATCTCATCTTCACTTCTGATTGTTTTTCATTTGAATTTTCTTTTCTAATTAAAATTTTTTCCCATTTATTTTTATTAGTTGGAGGCTAATTACTTCACAATATTGTAGTGGTTTTTTGTCATACATTGACATGAATACACATGTAATTAAAATTTTTTAAATAGCACTTGTTATTTGGAGTGAAACTTCCTTGTACACCTTTTCATCCATTTATTTGTTTGTTGTGTTTTGGCTGCGTGGCATGTGGGATCTTTGTTCCCTGACCAAGGATCAAACACATGCCCCCTGTATCGGAAGTGTAGAGCCTCAACCACTGGACTGCCAGGGAAGTCCCTGCCCTCTCTCTCCTGTTTTTTTTTTAGATAATCTAGGTAAAAGTTTGTCAGTTTATCTTTGAATTCCTATACTAGAGGTAATGGTGGTTTATGCACCACTTCTACATTACTCTGGGATTCTGGATTGTTCTATATATTTACCTATAGCAGCAAGCTTTATACTTTTGTGCTATGTGTTGCTGTTCAGTGCCCTATTGTTTCAACTTTAATGACACGTTTTAGCATTTCTTGTAAGACATGTCTACTGGTGATGAACACCTTCAGCTTTTATTTATCTTTAATTGGAGAATTGTTTTGCCAGATATATTAAGAGTTTTCTTGGCTGACAATTTTTTTTTCTTTTTACTGTATCATCCTACTCATTTCTGGCCTGCAACATCTCTGCTTAGAAACCTGTTGTTAGTTAGTTGTATGATGCTTCTGTTGTAAGTGACTATTTCCTTGCTGCTATCACACTTCTCTCTTTATCTTTGACTTTCGGCAATTTGATTATAATGTATTTCAAAGTGGTTTCATCTGTTCATCCTAGTTAGAGTGTGTTGGCCTTCTAGAATCTGAGTGTCAGTTTTCCCCCTGATATGGAAAGTTTTTGCCACTATTTCTTCAAATAAGCTTTCTGTCCCTTTCTATCTCTCTTCCCCATAAAATGCATATTGATATAATTATTGGTGTTCTGTAAGTTCCTTAGGATTTCTTCATTCTTTTTCATATTTTTCCCTTTTGATCTTCTGATTAAATAATATTAACATGGGCTTAGTTACTCTGAGGCATATAGAATCTTAGTTTCCCAACTAGGAATGGAACCCAAGTCTCCTGCATGGGAAGGCAGATTCTTAACCATTGAACTACCAGGGAAGTCCTTTTTTGATTCTTTTCTGTATTTTGTCTCTTTGTTGACATTCTCATTTTGTTCATGAATCATCCTCTTGAACTGGTGAAGTATCTTTATCATATTTAAAAAAATTCTTTGTTCTTGTAAGTAATACCTCCATTTTTTTTTAGGATCAGTATCCAGAGATTTATTTTCTACCTTTGAGCCATGTTTCCTGCTTCTTTTTATGTTTTGTGACTTAATGTTGGAATCCAGGATTTTGAAAAAAATTGCCAACTCTCCCAGTCTTTTTTTTTTTTTTAATGGGTAGTTCAGAGCTGATTCTGCCTTCTTTTTTTGATTATTTAAATTTAATTAAATTATTTTTAATTGGAAGATAATTTCTTTACATTATTGTGGCCCAGTCTTTATGGGCCAACTTTATATGAGGCAAAACTCTCACCAGGTATCTTGGCTAGGGATTCTGGGGGTTTCTGAAACCTTTTTCTTTTGAAAATGAAGATGCAACTTCTCTGTAGAGAATTAAATAACTTCTCTTTAGTGTAGACTTTCACAATTAGGAAAACTTGCCAAATTCATTTCAGGTAATCTCTTGTTCCTGTTGTTTGTCTGCAGCAAGGTCCCCCTTCATACCCTGAATCAGATGAGACAGATACCATTCTCTTGGGTAGCCCTGCAAAAAGTCAGAGCACCAGATGCAAGCTCTACTTCTCTCCCATCCCCTTCAAGAAAAAATCTGAAGTGGCTCAGTTTCTTTAGATTATGCCAAGCCATGCTATCCATAGCAAACCACTATCCTCACTTTCCTTTATTCTCAGTGGTCCCAGACATCCATATAATCCTAGTTCTGAGAACACCCCAAGTGAGTTAAGATAGAAATCATTCCTAAAGAAGCCTCTGAAAAGTCAGTTTTTCAGATGCATGCTTCATCCTTCTCTTTCCTGCGATGGAGTAATCACCACCTAGGACATCCTCTTCCATCATTGAGTTATGTCAGGTTGGGGGAGTTGCTAATACAGAAAAAATGAAATTTCACTTTTATGTTTTAATATGGCTGTTCTTAGCTGTGTACTCATCTATGGTACTGCCACACCTAACTGGATTCTGAAAACCTCATTAAAATTTTTACTGCATTTATAATTTCTAAATCAGTGTTTCTAAGGGAGAACAAGGGCTAAGACTTCCTATTTCACCATTTTCCTTATGTCACTCTGTCAGGTGATTTTTAATTGAAATAATTCTTGATCTATAGATATGAACTTTTAATCTCTGCACATAATGAATTTTCATTGATCATTTCATTGAAGCAATTTTTTTTTTATAGATCTCCTACCAAAAAAGAAAACTTTTCCTTTAATGTGATTTCTTTATTGGAAATATGAAAATTTTGATTTAAATGATGCATTTAAAACTGATTGAAATAAACTAATCTATTGCTAGCTACACAGAACAATATCACAGATGTTCACATAGGGCAACTCTGCCCAAATAATTAATTTTTGATCCGAAAGGAAATGATAAACATTTAATTCCTAAGGAGACAATTTTTAAAAATTTTTCATCAATTTACCTTTTCTGCTTCACTTACCTGGGATTTATGTTTTGAAATAGAAATTTTGCACTTTATTCTTATTTTTCTATGATCCAACCTGTGTTGGCAATTTGATCTCTGGTTCCTCTGCCTTTTCTACATCCAGCTTGTTCATCTGGAAGTTCTCGGTTCACGTACTGCTGAAGCCTAGCTTAAAGGATTTTTGGGATCATGGAAAAAGCAAGGGAATTCTAAAAAATTCATCTATCTGCTTCCGCTTCATTGATTCTGCTAAAGCTTTTGACTATGTATTATTGTTGTTCAGTTCCTCGGTTGTGTCCGACTCTTTGCAACCCCATGGACCTCAGCATGCCAAGCTTCCTTGTCCTTCACCATCTCCTGGAGCTTGCCCAAATTTATGCCCATTGAGTCAGTGATACCATCCAACCATTTCATCCTCTGTCCTGCCCTTCTCCTCCTGCCTTCAATCTTTCCCAACATCAGAGTCTTTTCAATGCGTCAACTCGTTGCATCAGGTGGCCAAACCATTGGAGCTTCAGCTTCAGTATCAGTCCTTCCATTGAATATTCAGGGTTGATTTCCTTTAGATTAACTGATTTTGTATCCTTGTAGTCCAAGGGACTCCCCCACAACTTTCTTCAACACCACAGTTCGAAAGCATGAACTCTTCCACACTCAGCCTTCTTTATGGTCGAACTCCCACATCCATACATGACTACTGGAAAAACCACAGCTTTGACTAGACGGACTTTTGTTGCAAAGTAATGTCTCTGTTTTTACTATGCTATCTAGGTTGGTCATAGCTTTTCTTCCAAGGAGCAAGCATCTTTTAATTTCATGGTTTCAGGCACCATCTGCAGTGATTTTGGAGCCCAAAAGAATAAAGTTGTCACTGTTCCCATTGTTCCCCATTTATTTGCCATGAAGTGATGGGACTGGATGTTATGATCTTAGTTTTCTGAATGTTGAGTTTTAAGCCAGCTTTTTACTCTCCTCTTTCACTTTCATCAAGAGGCTCTTTAGTTTCTCTTCGCTTTTTGCCATAAGGGTGGTATCATCTGCATATCTGAGGTTATCAATATTTCTCCCAACAATCTTGATCCAGCTTGTGCTTCATCCAGCCCAGCATTTCCCATGATGTACTCCACATAGAAGTTAAATAAGCAGGATGACAATATACAGTCTTGTCATACTTCCTTCCCAATTTTGAAAAGTCCGTTGTTCCATGTCCAGTTCTAACTGTTGCTTCTTGACCTGCATACAGGTTTCTTAGGAAGCAAGTTAGGTGGTCTGGTATTCCCATCTTTTAAAGAATTTTCCACAGTTTGTTGTGATCTACACAGTCAAAGGCTCTAGCGTAGTCAATGAAGCAGAAGTAGATGTTCTTCTGGAATTCTCTTGCTTTTTCTAAGATCCAACGGATGTTGGCAATTTGACCTCTTGTTCCTCTGCCTTTTCTAAACCCAGCTTGAACATCTGGAAGTTCTTGGTTCACATCCTGTTGATGCCTCACTTGGAGAATTTTGAGTATTACTTTGCTAGCATATGAAATGAGTGAATTTGTCTGATACTTTGAACATTCTTTGGCATTGCCTTTGTTTGAGATTAGGATGAAAACTGACCTTTTTCAGTCTTGTGGCCACTGCTGAGTTTTCCAAATTTGCTGGCATATTGAGTGCAGCACTTTCACAGCATCATCATTTAGGATTTGAAATAGTTCGGCTGGAGTTCCATCACCTTCAGTATCTTTTTCACATGATGTTTCCTAAGGCCCACTTGACTTTGCATTCCAGGATGTCTGACTCGAGGTGAGTGATCACACCATCATGGTTATCTGGGTCGTGAAGTTCTTTTCTGTATAGTTCTTCTGTGTATTCTTGCCACCTTTTATTAATATCTTCTGGCTCTGTTAGGTCCATACCATTTCTGTCCTTTATTGTGACCACCTTTGCATGAACTCTTCCCTTGGTATCTCTAATTTTCTCAAAGAGATCTCTAGTCTTTGCCATTCTCTTGTTTTCCTCTGTTTCTTAGCATTGATCACTTAGGAAGGCTTTCTCATTTCTGCTTGCTCTTTTTTGGAACTCTGTATTCAGGTGGGTAAAACTTTCCTTCTCTCCATTGACTGTGTGGATCACAACAAACTGTGGAATATTCTTAAGAAGATCGGAATACCAGATCACCTGGTATGGATTGACTTGTTTCATCTCCTTGCTGTCCAAGGGACTCTCAAGAGTCTTCCCCAGCACTACAGTTTGAAAGCATCAGTTCTTCATCACTCAGCCTTCTTTATTGTCTTACTCTCACATCTATACATGGCTACTTTAAAAACCATAGCTTTGACTATATGAACCTTTGTGGGCAAAGTGAGGTCTCTGTTTTTTAAAACACTGTCTGCCTTTGACATAACTATTCTGCCAAGGAGCTAGTATCTTTTCATTTTGCAGCTGCAGTCACTGATTTTGGAGCCAAAGAGCATGAAATCTGACACTGTGTCCACTTTGTGCCAGTCTATTTGCCATGAAGAGATAGGATCACATGCCATGATCTTAGTTTTTTGAATGTTGAGTTTTAAGCCAGCTTTTTCCACTCTCTTCTTTCACCTTCATCAAGAAGCTCTTTAGTTCTTCATTTTCTGTCATTAAAGTGGTATCATCAACACTGAATATGCTTTGGAAGGACTGATGTTGAAGCTGAAGCTCCAATACTTTGCCCAACCAGATGCGAAGAGTTGATTCATTGGAAAAGATCCTGATGCTGGGAAATATTGAGGGAAAGGGGTGACAGAGGATGAGATGATTGAGTGATATCACTGACTCAATGGACATGAGCTTGAGCAAAGTCAGAGAGATAGTGATGGACAGAGAAGCCTGGCGTGCTGCAGTTCATGATGTCACAAAGAGACAGACATGACTTAGTGACTGAACAATAACAATTCACATTTTAGACAAGAAACCCATTTTATAAAAAGTTACTTTTCTTGTTCTCATTTATTTTATTTGTTTTTTATTGGAGGATTTTTGCTTTACAATGTTGTGGTGGCCAACATTTTTCATTTGTATGTTTTTCTTCTCATACAGCATGGATACTTGCTGCTTTTTAAAATCTGTTCCTTCAAATACATTAATGCACCTACAATCGCTGTTTAAATTCCTTGTTGATTCTAGAGATGATTCTTTCAACTATTCATTATATAAAATGCATGTTGAGGTTCTCAACTATTCCCTTTTTTTCTTTATCAGTGCTTTATTTTCTACAGACTTTGAAAAAAGATAATGCTCAGCGCTAATAAATTTAGGTTATAAAATGATGTAAAAATAGCCTTTTAAACTGTTTTCTTTTTTTTTTTTTTCCTTGAACTTAACATTCGTTTTGCATGAAAATAGTACAAATAAACGCTGTGGATTTTATTTTTTGTTTTGCTTTTTTTTTTAATTAATTAATTGATTTATTTTTATTAGTTGGAGGATAATTACTTCACAATATTTCAGTGGGCTTTGTCATAAATTGGTATGAATCAGTCATAGAGTTACACGTATTCCCCATCCCGATCCCCCCTCCCACTTCCCTGTCCACCCGACTCCTCTGGGTCCTCCCAGTGCACCAGGCCCGAGCACTTGTCTCATGCATCCCACCTGGGCTGGTGATCTGTTGCACCATAGATAATATACATGCTGTTCTTTTGAAACATCCTACCCTCATCTTCTCCCACAGAGTTCAAAAGTCTGTTCTGTACTTCTGTGTCTCTTTTTCTGTTTTGCATATAGGGTTATCATTACCATCTTTTAAAATTCCATATATATGTGTTAGTATGCTGTAATGTTCTCTATCTTTCTGGCTTACTTCACTCTGTATAATGGGCTCCAGTTTCATCCATCTCATTAGAACTGATTCAAATGAATTCTCTTTAACAGCTGAGTAATATTCCATGGTGTATATGTACCACAGCTTTCTTATCCATTCTTCTGCTGATGGGCATCTAGGTTGCTTCCATGTCCTGGCTATTATAAACAGTGCTGCGATGAACATTGGGGTACACGTGTCTCTTTCAGATCTGGTTTCCTTAGTGAGTATGCCCAGAAGTGGGATTGCTGGGTCATATGGCAGTCCTATTTCCAGTTTTTTAAGAAATCTCCACACTGTTTTCCATAGTGGCTATACTAGTTTGCATTCCCACCAACAGTGTAAGAGGGTTCCCTTTTCTCCACACCCTCTCCAGCATTTATTGCTTGTAGACTTTTGGATAGCAGCCATCCTGACTGGCGTGTAATGGTACCTCATTGTGGTTTTGATTTGCATTTCTCTGATGATGAGTGATGTTGAGCATCTTTTCATGTGTTTGTTAGCCATCTGTATGTCTTCTTTGGAGAAATGTCTGTTTAGTTCTTTGGCCCATTTTTTGATTGGGTCATTTATTTTTCTGGAATTGAGCTTCAGGAGTTGCTTGTATATTTTTGAGATTAATCCTTTGTCTGTTTCTTCATTTGCTATTATTTTCTCCCAATCTGAGGGGTGTCTTTTCACCTTACTTATAGTTTCCTTTGTAGTGCAGAAGCTTTTAAGTTTCATTAGGTCCCATTTGTTTAGTTTTGCTTTTATTTCCAATATTCTGGGAGGTGGGTCATAGAGGATCTTGCTGTGATTTATGTCAGAGAGTGTTTTGCCTATGTTCTCTAGGAGTTTTATAGTTTCTGGTCTTACATTTAGATCTTTAATCCCTTTTGAGTTTATTTTTGTGTATGGTGTTAGAAAGTGTTCTGGTTTCATTCTTTTACAAGTGGTTGTCCAGTTTTCCCAGCACCACTTGTTAAAGAGGTTGTCTTTTTTCCATTGTATATCCTAAGGCAGTGGATTTTAATTGAATTGTCTTTTTCAAAAACCATTATTTACATAGCTAGGGTGAAATGATCTACTCAGGTTAAGGTAAAAGTGATGTGCTGATTTTATGCATGTGTAGTACTTTGTTGTTAAGGGAATTAGTAGGTAAAATATTGCTTTGTGAAAATGAAAGTCATTCAGTCGTGTCTGACTCTTTGCAACCCCATGGACTATCCATGGAATTCTCCAGGCCAGAATACTGGAGTGGGTAGCCTTTCCCTTCTCCAGTGTATCTTCCCAACCCAGGGATTGAACCCAGGTCTCCTGCACTGTAGGCAGATTCTTTACCAGCTGAGCCACAAGGAAGCCCAAAATATTGCTTTAGAGTTCCTAAAATTACCTTTACCTGTTATCTTAAATACAAATGTCTCGTGTATGTTTTAATGACTTGTTTAAATTGCTTGCTATTCTTTAGGGTTGCCGTGTGACCCCACTTTCATCCTGGGCTGTGCTCCCTGCAATGTGATCTGCTCCATTATTTTCCAGAACCGTTTTGATTATAAAGATCCGATTTTTCTAGATCTAATGGAAAAACTGAATGAAAACGTCAGGATTGTGAGCTCTCCATGGGTTCAGGTGAGGTCAAGGTCCTTTCTTCTCCGGGAATCATTTCTGCTCTTTTCTCCATGAGGTCCAGATACACCAAGCTGTGAAGTGAATGTGTGAACAGCACAGTCCTGCCCAGAGCTGAGAATCACAGAGTGCTCATCTGGGGATGATGATGGAGGCCTTTAATGATAGACAGGAAAATTCATGCCCAGAATACAGAACTGTAATTCAGTCCTATTGACACTGTTCTGTGATTTTCCCATCAATTTCCAAAGCCCCTTTCCATATACTATTTTGGTAGCTTCCTGAAAGCATGCCTACAGCAGTAGAAGGACTTCCATGTCCTGGAAAGCCTTCCATTGCCCACAAGTCTTGTCACCCAGTCACCACGTAAGGACTTCTTCAGCACATTAAGTTGGCAGAAGTATCTGTGTTTGGAAAGGAAAAGAATGTCTCAAGGGGGAGAGTGCTGCCAGGGGACACTGACTAGGACAGGAATGTTTGGTGCTTCAGTTTGCGTCTTAACTGACAAGGTAATTGCTTTGGGGGTGATAAAGGGGATTGGGGATTTTTGGTGTAGGTACCACAAACCAACATCACAGGTGTGGATTTGCTGAGCTGACATGTTCTGCCCTCTACCTAAAAGACAATGATGTGAACTTGCAGAGGTCACTTAATTGCTCTGGGTCCCAGTGACTTTATCACGTTGAGTTGAGTTTCATGTTTTTTTGTTGCTTGTTTTTTTTTTTTTTTTTTTTTTTTCAGCCTTGACCAGATGGACCTTTGCTGGCAAAGTAATCTCTGTTTTTTATTATGTTGTCTAGGTTGGTTATAACTTTAGTATTCTTTCAATCCTGAAATATGATATTATGTTTGAGCCTATGAGATAGCAGCAGAAACATCAGGGACCAGCTCTGGACTGGATATCAGGTTGTCCAAACTCTCTTAACCTCTGTTGTTTGTCATCTACAAAAAGTGAGTCTTAGTATTTCATGCCATCCCATGTTTCATGATAGTAGGGAAGAGTTGATATAAGAAAATGAGATAATTTTTATAACAGTGCCTTTATACTATACATAAAATATATGATTATAGGAAATGTTTATCATCTTTGATCCCTGGTCAGAATGTTCTCCCTCATAGGCATCTATCAGTATAGCAAACTGTGTACCTGTAAGGTAAGAATTTCCCTCAATACAGAGACCATATTATATTAATATTTATAATACCATTTCTGGCATATGGCATATGGTATAGAATTATTATTAAAGTGATCTTTATTTAATAAACAGTTGTTTCTCTCCTAGGTTTGCAATAATTTCCCTGCACTCATTGATTATTTACCAGGAAGTCATAACAAAGTACTTAAAAATGTTGCTGATTTAAAAAGTTATGTGTTGGAGAAAGCAAAGGAACACAAAGCATCCCTGGATATTAACAACCCTCGGGACTATATTGATTGTTTCCTGATTAGAATGGAGCAGGTAAAATGTTAATGACAGTTCAGTTATCTGATCGATTGTGCATTCTGTGGTTCAGTGACTAGTTCTGTATCCACCAGAGTTATTTTAATGGTCAGGCAAGCATTTTAAATACCTATTGTGTGCATGATAAGTAGAAAAATTGATCCTGCTCTTTGTGCACTAAGAATCTACCCAAAGAGAGACAGAATGACACCTCAGGTGAAATGTAAACAATTATAAACTAGTTGTTTATTCCCTAAGTTGTGTCTGAATATTTTGAGAAAATACAAAATATCATGCTGTAATATGAAGATGGTCATGGTAATTGCACACACTGTGTGAGGGAATGGGAAAGAATGGCTTAAGGCAGCTGGCCTTCCTGTATGTCCAGTGTTTGGAAATATAATAATATATTTGCATTGAAGGACAGGGGAGGGAATTTCAGATGGGTGTATGCTGTATTCAACAGTGCAGAGAAGTGTGATTGGAAAGAGTAGGTGGATGGAAGAGAGAAACCTTAATTGAATGTAAAGTAAAATGGGTTGGCATAGATATGGAGTTGGAAGTTGGTGTCTGTGAGCACCATTTATGGAAAAGACTTTTTCCCACATAAGTCATCTTGACATCCTTCTCAAAAATCAGTTGACTCAAAATATGGGGGTTTGTTTGTGTAATCTCAATTCTATGTCAATTATCTCTGCCACTCCTTATGTCAGTATCACATCATCTGGTGGTCTTAATTACTAGCTTTGTAGTTAATTTTGAAATTGAAATATAACTTAACTTTGTTGTTCTTTCTAAAGATAGTTTTGGCTTTAGTGGTCCCTTAAATTTCCATGTGGATATTAGAATAAACTTGTCAATTTATACCAAGAAGGCAGTAGTGATTTTGATAAGATTGCAAAATTTTAATGAGTCTATGCTTCTGGACTGTAAACTTCATGTGTGTTCCTCAGTGTTTTTCTCCCTCCTTAGATGGGGCAGGAAAAGCGAGAGTGAGCTAGAGCTGGGAATTTCACTTCTCCCACCTGGAATGCTAGAGATAACTGGATGGAATATTTTTCCACCCTCAAGTTGGTTAGTGTCTGATAAAACCCCAGCAGGTGAGGCTCTGATTAACTAGCTTCTCTTGAGGACAGGACTTCTTAAGACTTTATTTGGCTACTCAATCTTGCAATATCTTTTTTCTTCTTACTCATTCAATGTGTATTTGGGTCTTAAGTGACTTTCTTGTAAACAATGTACATTTTTATTTCTAATTTGAGGAATTAATATAATAAACATATAACATATTAGCTTTAGATGTACAACATAAAGATTCAATATATGCATGTATTGCAAAATGACCACCACGATAAGTCTAAATAACATTCATCTCACATATAATTGCAGGTTTTTCTTGTGATAAGAATTTTTAAGATTTACACTCCTAGCAACTTGCAAATTTACAATGCAGTATTAACTATAGTTATCATGCTGTATAGTACATCCCTAGGACTTATTTATATTTTACAACTGGAAATTTGTAATTTTGACCACGTTCATTCATTTTGACCCCTCTTCATCTCTGATAGCCACCAATGTGTTCTCTGCATTTATGAGTTCAGATTTTTATTTTATATTCCATGTATGTGTGCATGCTCAGTCACTCAGTTGTATCTGAACTCTTTGCGACCCCATGGACTGTAACCCATGAAGCTCTTCTGTCCATGGGATTTTCCAGGCAAAAATATTGAAGCGAGCTGCTATTTCCTATTACAGGGGATCTTCCTAACCCAGGAATTGAACCCAGGTCTCTTGTGTCTCCTGCTTTGGTAGGTGAATTCTTTAGCACTGCGCCATTGAGAAAGCCTATAGTCCACGTATAGGTGAAATAATATGATATTTTATTTTCTCTTCCTGATTTATTCCATTTAGCATAATGCCTTCAAGTCCCATCCACACAATCATAAATGGCAAGATTTCCTTCCTTTTTATGGCTATATTATATTCCATTGTAAATGGGATATTCATCTACACAGTTTAAAATGATTAGATGCAGTGAATGATTTACTTCAGTATACTACTGTTTATTGTAAAAAGTACAATGCCAGAAACTTTCTGGTAAATTTTAAAATTTTTCTGGTATTGTACTTTTAGCTCCCAAATTTCTATTGGTCCTTTATTATAATGCTGTTCTCATTATTGATATTCCCTATTGTTCTGATACTTTTCTGATATTCTTAGTTCTATGTACATGGTTTAATTCATCTCTTTGCACATACCTAAGACATGTATCTTATAGTTTTTAATCTAGTAATTCCAGTGTCTGGGCTTCCTCAACAGTGGTTTGTGTCAATTTTTTTTCAGCTGTTAATGGACTATAAGTTTTATATGATGTGATAATTCTGGAAATAAGATTTTACTCTCTTCTAACAATTGTTATTGTTATTTGATGAAGACTGTATTCATTTCTTTTTGTAGTAACTTTTCTACATTATTTTTGCCAAGACTATTTTATTATCTTGTATGGTCACTTGACTTTCTGTTCTATTATCTCCATAGTTGGATAGTGACCTTACAAAGATTCTCTTAAATACATGTACCTAAATATCAATAGGAAAAGAAAGCATTCTCTTTATGTTTTCAATGAAAACCATAGAGATTGAAACAGTGGTTTTTCTCTGTGCCAGCCTCTCAATAATCCAAACACACAGTCCCAATGTAGAAGAATGTGGTCTAGTTTCCTGCTCTGAGATCCGCTGGCTACACCACAAATACAGTCCATGCTTTCCATAACTGTCTGCCTTGGAACTGGGTTTTGAGGAGTGTTAGGCAGCATGGGAAATGTCACATTTACGAAACATTGCATTTAAGCACATTGGCTGCAAGTGTCTAACTAGTTTCCAGAATCCCAAAGTAGTTGCTCAGATACTGTGTGCATGGTGAGTTGTTTCAGTGGAGGGATGGATTTCTGAAACTTCCTATCTGCCTTCTTTGGGACATTAATTCAGTAAAGCTATCATAACAATACTGAGTGTTTTGATCTACGTTAAGAAAGGTTTTTTATTTATAAGCATGCTAAGTCACTTCAGTCCTACCTGACTCTGTGGACTGCAGCCTGCCAGGCTCCCCTGTCCATGGGATCCTCCAGGCAAGAATACTGGAGTGGGTTGCCATGCCCTCCTCCTAGAGATCTTCCCAACTCAGGTATCAAACCTGTGTCTCTTCCATCTACCTGCACTGGCCAGTGGATTCTTTACCACTAGCGCCACCTGGGAAGATCTTTATTTATGTAGGTTTTCTTTAATCTTTCAATATTATTTTATAAAATTCCTTTCAGCAGTGTTTTCTATAGCCTAACAATGATAGGCTATGTACACATAACCACTTTATCTTCAAATCCAATTCAAGGAATGAAAATACTAGTATTGTTTTATGAGTTCACTGCATTTCTTACTGACTATGAATAGTTTTGAATTGACAAGCTTATAGCTTGTGTAAAATCAAAGGTGATGACTCTTTCTCTAAAAAGTATACTCATTCAGAGTGTTTGGTCTCCCTTCAGTGTGTTTATTACTTAATATTAGACATGGCACTGGACCACTGGAGATTGCAAATGCATCGTGGAATTAATACTGGCCTAAGGACAGGTTCACAATGTTTTTGCATGTTAGCAGTCCCTTCTACTCAGTATTGAAAACAGCCTGTTTACTTTTACTTGTCAAGTGCTTTTTATGTTGTTGTTCTGATTCTGTGAAAAATGCCCTTGGTAATTTGATAGGGATTACATTGAATCTGTAGATTGCCTTGGATCATATAGTAATTTTCAAATATTGATTCTTCTGATCCACGAACATGATATATCTCTCCATCTGTTTATGTCATCTTTGATTTTTTCATTGGGATCTTATAGTTTTCTGAGTACAGATCTTTTGCCTTGTTAGGTAGGTTTATGCCTAGATGGTTTATTCTTTTTGGTGTGATGGCAAATGAGTCGGTTTCCTTCATTTCTCATTCTGATCTTTCATTGTTAGTGTATAGGAATGAAAGAGATTTCTTTTCTATGTATTAATGCTGTATCCTGCAACTTTACCAAATTCATCAATGAGATCTAGTAGTTTTATGGTAGCATCTTTAGGATTTTCTGTGTATAATATCATGTATAATACCATTGGTTGCAGTGTGGTGGGTATGTGCTCAGTCATGTTTGATCCATTGGTTATTTAACAACATATTGTTCAGCCTCCATGTGTTTTTGTCTTATACACTTTTCCCTGTAATTGATATCTAATCTCATAGTCTTGTTGTTGGAAAAGTTTCTTGATATGATTTCAATTTTCTAAAATTTACTGAGTTTTGATTTGTGACCCAAGATGATATCCTGGAGAATGTTCCATGTCTGCTTAACAAAAAAGTATATTCTGCTGCCTTTGAATGGAATGTCCAATTAATATCTAGGACAGTAAGTTTATCTAGTCTAATGGGTTATTTAAGGCTTGTGTTTCCTTCTTAATCTTCTGTCTGGATGATCTTTCCAGTGCTGTAATTTTAAGTTGCCCACTGTTATTTTGTTTCTATAGATTTCCCCTTTAATGGCTGTTAGCATTTGCCTGATACACTGTGGTGCTCCTATGTTGGGTGCATATGTACTTACAACTGTTACATCTTCTTGGATTGATCCTTGATCATTATGTACTGCCCTTTCTTGTCTCTTGTAAGAGTCTTTATTTAATTTACTTGTTTACCTTATTTATTTGGCTGTGCCAGGTCTTAGTTGTAACATGCAGGATCTTCTAATTGTGGCATGCAAGCACTTAGTTGCAGCATGTGAGATTTACTTCCCCAACCAGGGGTCAAACCTGGGCCACCTGTGTTGGGAGTGCACAATCTTAGTCACTGGACCACCAGGGAAATCCCAGTCTTTATTTTAAAGTCTATTTTGTCCAATATGAGTATTGCTACTCCAGCTTTCTTTTGATTTCCATTTGTATGGACTATCTCTTTCCATGCCTTCACTTTCAATCTATCAAATACTTGTTTTTGAGTAAGAAAGAGAAAGTGTACCAGTAGGCTTCTACTTACATCTTGTTTGCAAAATGTTAAGCTGCATAGCCTGAAAGTGAATGTGTTAGTCACTCGGTTGTGTCTGCCTCTTTGTGACTTCATGGACTGTAGCCCGCCAGGCTTCATGGAAGCCTGTCCATGGAATACTCCAGGCAAGAATACTGAAGTGGGTGGCCATTCCATCATCCAGGGGATGGAGAAGTCATTGCCTTCTCCAGGGGATCTTCCCTACCCAGGAGTCAAATTTGAGTCTCCTGCATTGCAGGAAGATTCTTTACCATGAAAGCCACTACCTAAATGCAAAAGAGACTGATGAATGGAACTTTTAGGCAAATGAGGAATAAGGCAGGAGAAAATGACATTTAAGTCAACTGATCTATAGTATTTTGTTTTTCTATACAGTGTTGTTTTTTTTTTTCCCTGTAATTGCCAAGTAGTTTGTATGTTGCCTTAATTTTAAAACACCATGAGCTATTTTGGATTAAGGGAAATTCTGATAAACTAGCTTGTCAAACAATTTTATCAAATCATTCCTAGGAGAAACAAAATCAACAATTGGAGTATACTTTTGAAAACTTGACAACCACTGTATTTGATTTGTTTGGAGCTGGGACAGAGACGACAAGCACCACTCTGAGATATGGGCTCCTCCTGCTGCTAAAGCACCCAGAGGTCACAGGTATGGTACATGGCGAGCAGGGTGACTGCAGAAGAGATATTGGAAAGAGACTGGGAGTGTTTTCCATCTTGTTGCTCTTAGTTCAGTTCAGTTCAATTGTTCAGTAGTATCCGACTCCTTGCGACCCAATGAATTGCAGCCCACCAGGCCTCCCTGTCCATCACCAACGCCTGGAGTTTACTCAAACTAACGTCCATGGAGTCGGTGATGCCATGCAGCCAGCTCATCCTCTATCATACCCTTCTCCTCCTGCCCCCAATCCCTTCCAGCATCAGGGTATTTTCCAATGAGTCAACTCTTCGCATGAGGTGGCCAAAGTACTGAAGTTTCAGCTTCTGCATCAGTCCTTCCAATGAACAACCAGGACTGATTACCTTTAGGATAGACTGGTTGGATCTCCTTGCAGTCCAAGGGACTCTCAAGTCTTCTCCAACACCACAGTTCAAAAGCATCACTTTTTTGGCACTCAACTTTCTTCACAGTCCAACTCTCACATCCATACATGACCACTGGAAAAACCATAGCCTTGAGTAGGCACACCTTTATTGGCAAAGTAATGTCTCTGTTTTTTAATATGCTATCTAGGTTGGTCACAACTTTCCTTCCAAGGAGTAAGCGTCTTTTAATATCATGGCTTCAATCACCATCTGCAGTGATTTTGGAACCGCAGAAAATAAAGTCTGATGCTGTTTCCACTGTTTCCCCATCTATTTCCCATGAAGTGATGGGATCAGATGCCATGATCTTAGTTTTCTGAATGTTGAGCTTTAAGTCAACTTTTTCACTCTCCTCTTTCACTTTCATCAAGAGGCTTTTTAGTTCCTCTTCACTTTCTGCCATAAGGGTGGTGTCATTTGCATATCTGAGATTATTGATATTTCTCCTGACAGTCTTGATTCCAGCTTGTGCTTCTTCCAGCCCAGCATTCCTCATGATGTACACTTCATATAAGTTAAATAAGCAGGGTGACAATATACAGCCTTGACATACTCCTTTCCCTATTTGGAACTAGTGTGTTTGTCCATGTCCAGTTCAAACTGCTGCTTCCTGACCTGCATATAGGTTTCTCAAGAGGCAGGTCAGGTGGTCTGGTATTCCCATCTCTTTCAGAATTTTCCACACTTGATTGTGATCCACACAGTCAAAGGCTTTGGCATAGTCAGTAAAGCAGAAATAGATGTTTTTCTGGAACTCTCTTGCTTTTTTGATGATCCAGCAGATGTTGGCAATTTGATCTCTGGTTCCTCTGCCTTTTCTAAATCCAGCTTGAACATCTGGAAGTTCTCGGTTTACCTATTGCTGAAGCCTGGCTTGGAGAATTTTGAGCATTACTTTACTAGCGTGTGAGATGAGTGCAACTGTGCATTAGTTTGAGCTTTCTTTGGGATTGGAATGAAACCTGACCTTTTCCAGTCCCGTGGCCACTGCTGAGTTTTCCAAATTTGCTGGCACATTGAGTCCAGCACTTTCACAGCATCATCTTTCAGGATTTGAAATAGCTCAACTGGAAATTCCATCACCTCCACTAGCTTTGTTCATAGTGATGCTTTCTAAGACCCACTTGACTTCACATTCCAGGATGTCTGGCTCTAGGTGAGTGATCACACCATCATGATTATCTGGGTCATGAAGATCTTTTTTTTACAGTTCTTCTGTGTATCTTGTCACCTCCTCTTAATATCAATCTCTGTTTGAGCAGCTTAATGTTTTCAGATTTAACGAAGGAATGGCGTTGGTACATCTTTACATAATACAGGAGGATGACAGACAGGAGTGAAGACACTGTGAAAGTAACAAAAGTGATAAAGCAACATCTGGATTTCATGGGAGGTCATGTGTAGCCCAGTATTCTTGCCTGGAAAATCCCATGGGCTGAGGATCCTGGTAGGCTACAGTCCATGGAGTCACAAAGAGTCGGACACGACTGAGCGACTTCACTTCATTTCACTTCACTTCACGTGTAGCAGGCACTCCCAGCATGAATTGGCCTGGGGCTACATAATGGCTTTATTATGGAAAGACCACTTTGTTGCCACCTCACTCTGAAAATGCAGTGTTCTAAAACCAGGGTAGGGAAAATGGAAATTCTCCTTGCTGCTGCTAAGTCGCTTCAATCGTGTTCAACTCTGTGTGACCCCATAGATGGCAGCCCACCAGGATCCTCTGTCTCTGGGATTCTCCAGGAAAGAATACTGGAGTGGGCTGCCATTTCCTTCTCTGGAAACTCTCCTTACTGAAGCCTGAATGGAAATCCTAGAAATTTAGAGAGGTAGCCAGAGATAGCGCCTACTTTCTGGGAAGTGATCTAAAAATTTATATTCACAAGAAATTGTACTATTCAGGTTTAAGGTGCCTGTAAAGGTATTTTATTAGTCCAGAAGTCTGGTTCTAGAGAAACAGTGCTTGCCAAAATAAGAACTTTGGTGGTCTATAATTTTATCTTTTACAAAGAACATTATATAAGACTTACATTTAAAGAGTTATGATTATTCATAGCAATTTAGAAACAATGCCCTGTCATGTGTCAGGATGTCTCTACAATGACTATGAACTATTACAAATGAGATTCAGTTTTCTAAAGTTGGACAAGAGGAGGCCAGGAAACAACCACAGATAGAACTTTAACAAATTTCTAAAACACAGAGAACATATTGAAGGGTGATAATGAAGTCAGTAGAGAAGATGACGTTGTATCCTAAATATCAGAAAAGGAAGATACTTCGCTGGTAGCTCGGATGGTAAAGAACCCACCTGCAATGCAGGAGACCCCGGTTTGATTTCTGGGTCAGGAATGCTCCCCTGGGGAAGAGATAGGCTCCCCAGCCAGTATTCTTGGACTTCCCTGGTAGCTGAGATGACAAAGAATCCATCTCCAATGCGGGAGGCCTGAGTTCGATCCCTGGGTTGGGACGATCCCCTGGAGGAGGGCATGGCAACCCACTATAGTATTCTTGCCTGGAGAACCCCCATTGACAGAGGAGCTTGGCAGGCTACAGTCCGTGGGGTTGCAAAGAGTTGGACACAACTGAGTGACTAAGCACAGCACAGAGAAGATTAAGTTGTGTCCTAAATGTCAGAAAAGGAAGATACATAATTAGGAAAAGTTATTTATATCCCTTCCATCCCGTAAGTTTCAGCATTTAGAAGTAGCAGGTGTCAAGCAGAATAGAGGGAGACAAAGGCTGATAAAAGTAGCTCACCTAGCCACAACTCTTTGACAACTCCCTAGTGGCTCAGAAAGTAAAGAATCTGACTGCAATGCAGGAGACCCAGGTTCAATCCCTTGGTCAGAAAGATCCCCTGGAAAAGGGAAAGGTAATCCACTCCAGTATTCTTCCCTGGAGAATTCCATAGACAGAGGAAGCTGGAAGGCTACAGTCCATGGGATCACAAAGAGTTGGGCATGACTGAGAGACTAACACTTTCAGTTTATCAGATCACTGTGTTCCCCCAATAGGATGAGAGAGGTTTACTCTCTAGAGAAGTGGAATCTAAGAGGCCCAATGCCCAGGACACTGGGCAGAGAAAGGAGGAAAGAGTGAGGTCACAGCGTGGAAAAAAATATAGGGGAAAATTCACATCTTGAATTCAGACTCAGCTCCTTTCTGCATCCTGCTTCCTGAAATTCAGCAACAAGAGAAAAACTCCAGAGAGTGAACACTCTGGAGAAAAGACCTCCATATATTTCCATGTAGATAAATAATTCTCTTGATGTGTATAGCAGAGTGAATGAAATAAAAACATTCACCCCAAGATAGAGGGTCGTGAAACTTCAAAACACCAGGATAAAAGAGGAAATCACAAAAACTTTCAGAGAAATTTAGCAGGTCATAGATAAAGGATTAGAGTTCACAACAGCATCAGAATTCAAGATCAACTATCAAACTAGGTATTGATTTTATAAAGGGTAATTTCAGACCAGTGTGTTTGACAAATTTTTACCCACTCTTTCCCTTTTCTCATCCAAATGCCTGAAGTCATGTCATAGGAAGTCATGGCTCCAGAAATCTTGAGAACTCATGAAGGAGAATGAAAGTGTCAGGACTATTGCTAGGTATCAGGCATAGAAAATATCCACTTCAAAATGGGTTAGATAGATAAAGTAGCTATGAAGGGAGACACCAAACAAAAGAGAAGTGATTGATGATCTGAGATTTCCTTATAGAAGGAAAATTATTATTTGGAGTTTGGAATATTTATCTCAGTATTTGAAAATAATTCTAGATCAAGATACAGAAATGTATAAGAAGAAATAAAGAGACATATTTAAGTCCAAGAAAATACCAAAAATTAAACATAATCATAGTTGTCTGATCAGGAAGCTTTGTTTATGTAATCAGAATGATGATAAAATGAAATTCTAACAGCCGAAAGTTGTGATCTAAATATATTGGGGGAAATGGAGTAACAGGAATTATGTGTGTTATGTGTGTTCTGTATGAAGTGGAAATGGAGCTATACTAATAAATTCTCATCTCCCATAGGACAATATTGTCTAGAAATAGGTATGTTAAAAATAGAAACAGTGAATTATTATTTAGAAATATAGCATCAATTTCAGAAGAAACTGCTAGAATACTCAGTGTGGTAGCTTATGGAAATTGGAAGATGAAAAGAGTACCATTGCAAATTGTACAAATATACAAAAACATGTGAAATTTAACTTTTCTACCTCTATATTATTTTGTTAAAAATTAACATCTGATTCCTATTTTTCTTTCAGCAAGGACTATAATGTCTTGAGGTTATGTTCTGTTTATATTTTAAAACAGTTCATCATTTATTTTATCATGTATGTTAATATAGAGATATGCATGGATGTATCGTAAGCCTAGTTTTTAGGAGACTTACATACATCTGTATTATGGTCATTTTCTCTCTATGTCTGGGTGTACTTCTGGGCATGTAATCCAAATTTGTTCTGCTTTGTTAATATTGTTTTTCTGATCTTAGCTGTTTACTTTTCCAAAAATTAAAAAAAATTTTTTGTTTATTTATTCATTTAGTTTTGGCTGTGCTGGGTGTTTGTTGTTGCATGTGGACTTTCTCTAGTTTTAGCAACTGGGGCTACTTTCTAGTTGCTGTATTCAGGCTTCTCATTGTGATGGCTTCTCTTGTTGTGGAGCACAGGCTCTAGGGCACACAGGCTTCAGTAGTTACAACACATAGGCTCAATAATTGCGAGACACGGGCTCAGTTGCCCGGCAGTATATGGAATCTTCCAGACCAGAGATTGAACACGTGCTTCCTGCATTGGCAGGCAGATTCTTATCCACTGGACCACCAGGGAAGTCCTAACTGATGTTTATAATGATGTTGGAACACCTTCATAATGCCTCGCGTATCCTTGAATTCAGTCCTGAATATTGATTGGAAGGACTGATGCTGAAGCTGAAACTCCAATACTTTGGCCACCTGATGTGAAGAACTGACATTGGAAAAGACCCTGATGCTGGGAAAGTTTGAAGGCAGGAAGAGAAGGGGACGACAAAGAAGGAGATGGTTGGATGGCATTACCAACTCAATGGACATGAGTTTGAGCAAGCTCTGGGGGTTGGTAATGGACAGGGAAGACTGGTGTACTGAGGTCCATGGGGTCGCAAAGAATTGGACATGGCTGAGCAACTGAACTGAACTGATCCCTGAATTGGTATGCAAATATGATATGCGCTTTTCTTTTTTGCATTAGTCATACTATCTCTTATCAGCTAAGGTCCAGGAAGAGATTGACCATGTGATTGGAAGACACCGGAGCCCCTGTATGCAGGACAGAAGCCATATGCCCTACACGGATGCTGTGGTCCACGAGATCCAGAGATACATTGACCTGATCCCTTCCAGTCTACCCCATATGGTGACCCGTGACGTTGAATTTAGAAACTACATCATCCCCAAGGTTAGATTGATTTCTCTTACAGTGACTTCAGTGGTCTTGATATTCCCATTTCACTGTATGGATGCAATCCTTAATGAACACAGATGAGAGAAGCACAAAAATCATATGTGTAGCAATTCAATGGTTTGTGTATTGTTTCCAGATTAGTTTAGAAAGCTATAAAATATTTTGACAGGTAGCAGTGTAAGTCTTCCAAATTTGTTCTGCTTTGTTAATGTTGTTTTTCTGATCTTAGCTGTTTACTTTTCCAAACAATGTTAGTACTAGTTTGTCAATTAACGAAAGCTCTCTGCTGGGATTTTTATCAGTGTTATATTTGATATATTTAGAAAGATTTAACATCATGACTCATTTTATCTTTGTGTTAATAAATATGGTATATACTTCCAATTTTGGGGGGTTTATAGCTCTCTCAAAATTTTTTGGTGTACTGATTGGCTTGCAAATCTTTTATTGTTTTTTTCCCCACTAGATGCTTAATATTATGTTTGCTTTTATAAAATTTTTAGCCTTTTCTATTTCTTTTATCTGGAATATGGGAATATAATCAGCTTTTATCATTTGATGATTTTAATGGTAGGAAACTTGCTAATTTTAAAATCATTACTAATAATCTTTCTCTAAATTAATTGCAATTTCTATATACATTGCCCTGTAATCTGGGTTAATATCCATGTTTCATCTTTGTTTCATTTCTGATCTATAGGAGAGTGGAGGTTAACCTCTCACTACTGAGCATGTTTTATGTACATTTTGGTAGATTTTAAAAATTAGATTAGGAAAACTTACCCTCTTTATTTTTTATGATTTTTAGGTTATAATTGCTATACAATTTTTTCATATTGATTTCTGCAACTATTGCTATGCTTGTATGGCCTTGTATTCCCCACTAAATATACATATTATAAGTATACACACAGCAGAATTTGGTTTGCTACATTTTGTTCAGAACTTCTCTGTTTAGAGTAAAGAATTTTGGTTTACTATATTTCTTCTTCAAAATTTTCTTGTCAGATTTCTGATATTAAGATAATGTTGTCCTTATAAAGTGAGATGAGAAATATTCCCTAATGTGGGCATATTTTATAAGTCTTCCCCTCTTCTACTTGTTGTCACCTAG
Organism: Muntiacus reevesi; assembly: GCF_963930625.1. Lineage (NCBI taxonomy): Eukaryota > Metazoa > Chordata > Mammalia > Artiodactyla > Cervidae > Muntiacus > Muntiacus reevesi. The sequence continues at coordinate 138,704,850 of NC_089250.1, forward strand.
CTGTGCCTTTGATGTGTCTAATAACTTTTTGTTGAGTATCAATTGTTATAAATGAGAAAATGCTGAGTTTTAGGCAATGTTTTTATTCTTCCACACAAAGTTCATCCTTCTCCTAGTGGATATTTGGAATGATATAACACCTCCCTTTTAAGTAAAATGTGGGCATTGACACAAGCTAAAATTAATAATAACTTTAGATGTTAAAGCAGTGGAAGCATGAGTCTTAACCATTGGACCACCAGGGAGGTCCCCCAGCCTGTATTTCAAATTTTCCCACTTTTACTGGAATATCCTTTATAGTCTTTTCCCCCCCTTTTTAATTCAATATCCAACCAAAGAACAAGCGTGAAATCTGGCAATCTTTACTTTTTAATCTTCCATTACGAGTTCTCTTTGCCCTCTTTGTTTTCTTTCAGTATATTTCACTTTGAGAAGTGTTCAGGCCAATACTCATGTAAAACATTCTTCAAGCTGGTTCTCTAGTAATTAATTAGATTCCAGTTATGATTGGGCAAGAGAACTACATAGGTGCTTTGTGTTTCCCACTGAAATTCATTGGGAAGGTGGGAGGCCACATCATGTCACTTACCTCGTTATTGGTTATGCACTGTTATTCAAATAATAAAATAGCATCTATCAGGTTTCTCCATGGCCTAAGTTCTGACTTTATTTTTACACTTAATTAATAAAAATCTATGGCACATATTGGCGGAGGTGGTTTAGTCACTAAATCATGTCTGACTCTTGCGACCCCATGGACTGTAGCCTACCAGGCTCCTCTGTCTGTGAGATTTTCTAAGCAAGATTACTGGAGTGGATTGCCATTTCCTTCTTCAGGGGATCTTCCTGACCCAGGAATTGAACCTGGGTCTCCTGCATTGCAGGCAGATTCTTTACCAGTTGAGTTATGAACTTGGTAAATTTCATGCTTAACATTCACCCTACAGTTTTAGCATTAATAGGTAAATGTTGCTTAAGTCAGTGACCCTAAGAGGAATGGTCATAAAATGATTTTTCTATTTTTTTCATCCTTTCTTTGCTTTTAAACTAGCATCCATTTCTAATGAACCCTGCCACATACTTTAAGAAACAATCCACATGGCAATGATAAATACTAGGAGTTGTTATTATACTTATTGTTATTATCACAGAAGTTATTATTAATTAGATGAGAAATTTCTTTATAAAAGCCTTATGAACAGATAATCTAGACATCCTAAGCTCTAACAGAGTCTCCCCATTTTAAACCATAATCCACATATTAGGTGAGTGAAAACCAAAGTAGAAATAAAGCAGCTGATGGGGACAGACACCAGTATGATAAGCAGAATGGATTCATAGGGTCTAACACCCTAGGATCTATGGACTTACTACTTCAAATGCCACCGAAGTCCACATTAGCAATATCACTGTCACTTGCCTTAAGCTTATTCCTTGTTTATTACTTCCTTGTCTGGCGCAAAATGCCATTGTCTTTCTTTGGACCTAGGATTCCTCACCTGTAGGTCATAAGATTGGAATAAATAATTTATAATATTTCTTCCAGCTCCATGACTTCTTTATAATTCAGTTTATCTTCATCTTTTCCTCCCAGGGCACAGAGGTATTAGTGTCGCTGACTTCTGTGCTGTATGATGACAAAGTATTTCCTAACCCAGGAGTGTTTGACCCTGGCCACTTCCTGGATGAGAGTGGTAACTTTAAAAAGAGTGACTACTTCATGCCTTTCTCAGCAGGTAACAAAATTTTTTTCCTTCGTTACTTCAAAGGATAAGATGCTTTGGGGGAGGGGGGATCAGTTGGAACTTCTTATAAAATTCCCAATCAGGGGCTGGTTGAATTGCTCTTTTCCTATACTCAGGTGTAGCAATTGCAATGCCCACACACTTTCCCTCCTCATAATATATGCTCTTTACTGGACTAAGTCACCAAAGCTTTGGAAAGATGACCCAATTCTTTCAAATTCAGAAATAAAATTTGAGCTAGGTGCTGAAAATATAAGAGAAGTGCACCTTAACCAGAAGGAACCATGTGTTGTAAAACTTGAAACTTCAAGATATGTTGAAGATTGATGAAGACGTAGTTAGAGCAGAGAATAGAGGCTGTGAGGGGTAGAAATAAAGATGATGGAGACATCAGACTAAGAACAAAAAATACAATGTGCTGTGTGTTTCCAGGAGAAGGAAAAGATTTATGAAAACATGAAATATCAAATTGTATGAGAATAGTTGATGAAGTACTTGGCATAGTGCCAAAGCTCATTGAAAATTTGTATAAATAAGGATAGCCGTTAAGATATGAAAGTATGTGAACAGCATGTGTATCCAGCCTATGTCTGTCTATCTAACTGTTGTGGCTTACATTTATCCACTCAACCATTCATCAATGGTTACTGTATAGTCTCTTTCTGACAGCCAGAAACACAGTGTTCAAGGAGTATGTACTCTCTGTGTTTGTTATTTTCAGGAAAACGGATTTGTGCAGGAGAGAGCCTGGCCCGCATGGAGGTGTTTTTATTCCTGACAGCGATTTTACAAAAATTTACTTTGAAATCTGTGGTTGACCCAAAGGACATCGACACCACCCCAATTGCCAATGGGTTCGTTTCTGTGCCACCTCCTTACAAGCTCTGCTTCATTCCTCTGTGAGAAGGTGTCTCCTATGATGTTGTCTTTAACTCCTTCTAACTGGGGCATTGGTCACTTCCTTCCTCTTCATCTTCTGCCTAGGAATGCCTTCTCAACCTCTTTTCTTGTTATGGTGTAGTTTCACTGCAGAAATGTACCTGCTATTCTCCATGTCCTGTAACATTTTTATTGGCCATCACATATGCTAATGCTTTAATCTATTATTGAGTAGCACTATGTAGTCAATACAAAATAGAACAAGATGATTAGTGTATGGCAGTGGAGAGTCATTATTCCAGTGCATGTTCCTAATAAAAGGCGTAATTTGATGAGCCAGTTCTCAGAGTTTCCTTATGGTGTGCCTAATACAAGTAAGAAAGGAAGGAAAGTAATCCAAAGAAGTCATGTTGGTCTCATAGTGATCAGCACAGAGGACTAGGGAGATTAAGCAGGAAAGTTCTCTTGGCTGCATGTCACTTAGAGTTACTTGAGGTTTGGATTTGAAACTGAAAGAGATTGTGTTCAGGAGTGCCTCAATAGGAAAATATTGAGATCAGTGATAGTAAGGAATTAAATCCAAAGTAAGTCACAGAAAACTACAAATGAAAATTAGAGCAGAAATCAATGAAATTGCAAACAAGAAATCAAGATAAAAGTCAATGAGACCAAAGCTAATTCTTTGAAAGGTTGAATAGAACTGATAAACCCATAAGTAACCTATTCCCCACTCCAAGAGAGAAGACACACAATATTAATATCATTGCTAAAAGAGGAACCATAACTTTGAATCCCAGAGCACTAAAAGGATAATAAGGGATAATTATGAAGCTGTATGCCCACCAGTTTGAGAAGTTCAATGACATAGTTAATTTCACACACAATCTTTCAAAATTCACACACAAAAGAGTAACATCAGTAACATGGCACAATAGGAAGACTTGAACTTTTCTTCTCCTAATGGGCACATTAATTCACAGAAACACATGGATAAATTCTTTGTAAAAATCCAAAAGCTAGTTGAAAGACTTCTGCACCCTTAGTGAATGTGAACCTAACCACATCAAAGCCAGAAAGAGAAGCAGATCCTCTCTCACCACAACTACGAAGCCCAGCAATGTGCTGTATAACTTGGCAGGAATCCCCCTTCCAGCTCTCAGCTTCTCCTTGAGGAGCAAAGGAGTTGGCATGCACATCTGGCATTCCAACTTCTCACAGCTGTGGGGGAACTTCATGAGGAACTGGCCTCTGTGTTACTTTTCTTGGAGCACTGAAAGGACTCAGCTAGCTGTAGCTACCTGGGAGTTTCAAGAACATAAGAAGCAGGCTGGACTAGCACACAGGTTTGAGAGACCTCCAGAGTCCCTGGCTGAGCTGATTGGTGAAGTTCTTCTTCTCCATGTGACTAGTCAGTGAAGACTGAAACTAGCTGTTGTCTAATGTGCAAATAGTAATGGAGAGAGTCAAGGAAAATGTAGAAACAGGAGATGTCTGATTAACCTGAAACATCATTCAAAATTAGTCATGAAGTTGATCACTGGGGTCTGGAAAACAGTAAAGAAATGAAGTAGGAATTTCAACAGCAGTGCAGAAAATTCAAAGGTATGAAACAGAAGTCATAGAGCTGAAGAGTACTTTTTGTATTTAAAGAAAATCATTAGTGGATGTAACAATAGACTAGATCAAGCAGAACAAAAGATCAACAAACTTGAAGATAAGACATTGGAACTTATTCAATTGAGGGCAAAAAGAAAAAAGGAGGAAAAAGAAAAGGAGTTTAAGGGACTTATAGAACACTATCAAGTAGATCAATACATGCAGTAAAGGAGTCATAGACAGAGAAGAGAGAAAGAGAAAGGACCAGAAAAATTATTATTTCAGAAAAGTTATTGAAATTAACAATGGCAGAAATCTTCCCACATCTGGGAGAGGAAGTGCACATAGAAGGAAGGAGGTACCAAGCAGGACAACCCTTACTCAGGGAATAAAATGGTAACTCCAAGAAAGTGATAGTTTTTTTATTCAAAAGAAGCTGGTCTGGTTCTATTAGAGTTAGAGCCATGTGAGTTAGACAGGAAATTAGTGCTTTGGCTTGTCCTGGTTAAAATGTTCCCTGAGACATGGGTTCACTTAATTTTTTTTTCCATTTATTTTTATTACTCGGAGGTTAATTACTTTATAATGTTGTAGTGGTTTTTGCCATACATTGACATGAATCAGCCATGGATTTACATGTGTTCCCCATCCCGATCCCCACTCCCATCTCCCTCTCCATCCCATCCCTCTGGGTCTTCCCAGTGCACCAGCCTTGAGCACTTGTCTCATGCATCCAACCTGGGCTGGTGATCTGTTTCACCCTTGATAGTATACTTGTTTCAATGTTATTCTCTCAGAACATCCCACCCTCACCTTCTCCCACAGAGTCCCAAAGTCTGTTCCGTACAGCTGTGTCTCTCTTTCTGTTTTGCATATAGGGTTATTGTTACCATCTTTTAAAATTCCATATATATGCATTAGTATACTGTATTGGTCTTTATCTTTCTGGCTTACTTCACTCTGTATAATGGCTCCAGTTTCATCCATCTCATTAGAATTGATTCAAATGAATTCTTTTTAATGGCTGAGTAATATTCCATGGTGTATATGTACCACAGCTTTCTGATCCATTCATCTGCTGATGGGCATATAGGTGACTTCCATGTCCTGGCAATTATAAACAGTGCTGCGATGAACATTGGGGTGCATGTGTCTCTTTCAGATCTGGTTTCCTCGGTGTGTATGCTCAGGAGTGGTATTGCTGGGTCATATGGCAGTTCTATTTCCAGTTTTTAAAGGAATCTCCAAACTGTTCTCCATAGTGGCTGTACTAGTTTGCATTCCCACCAACAGTGTAAGAGGGTTCCCTTTTCTCCACACCCTCTCCAGCATTTATTGCTTGTAAACTTTTGGATAGCAGCCATCCTGACTGGCGTGTAATGGTACCTCATCGAAGTTTTGATTTGGATTTCCCTGATAATGAGTGATGTTGAGCATCTTTTCATGTGTTTGTTAGCCATCTGTATGTCTTCTTTGGAGAAATTTCTGTTTAGTCCTTTGGCCCACTTTTTGATTGGGTCATTTATTTCTCTGAAATTGAGCTGCAGGTGTTGCTTGTATATTTTTGAGATGAATCCTTTGTCTGTTTCTTCATTTGCTATTATTTTCTCCCATTCTGAAGGCTGTCTTTTCGTCTTGTGTATAGTTTCCTTTGTTGTGCAAAAGCTTTTAAGTTTAATTAGGTCCATGGGTTCACTTAAATTCTAAAGGTTACAGAACCAAACTTTTCTGACTCCAGTTTAATAAGCTGTCACTGTAACTATTAACTGTATTAATATTTATTTTGAAAGTCACTGATTAGTGTGAATCATGGAATATTGAACAGCAGTGCCATATAAAGGAATTATAAAAATCAAACAAAGCCTATAGTCAGCATAAAGAAGGAATTAATAAAAATCACAGTGGAAATAAGTTAAACAGAGACTAAAAGAATGATAGAAAAGACCAACAAAACGAAGAATTGGGTTTTTTGATAAGGAAAAGAACATTTGGTAAAATTTTAGCCAGACTCATTAGGGAAATTAAGAGGGGAACATATAAAATTAGAAATCATTGAGCTGTTACAACCAATATCACGGAAATACAAAGAATCATCAGAGAATACTACCAACAGTTATTTGCCAATGAGCTGGACAACCTAGAAGAAATGGATACATTCCTAAAAACATATAATCTTCCAGGACTAAATCAAGAAGAAATAGATAATCAAAACAAATTACTAGTATTGAAATTGAATAAGTAATAATAATAAAAATATGCCTACAAACAACCGCTCAGGACTGGATGGCTTCACAGGGGATTTTACCAAACATTTAAAAAATAGTTGATAATTCCCTGGTGATTCAGTGATTAGGACTTTGTGCTTTCACAGCTGGTGATCAGATTCAATTCCTGGTCAGGGAACTAAGAACCCACAAGCTGCACAGCACAGGCAGAAAAAAATAGTTAATACCTATCCTTCTCAAGCTATTCCAAAAAACTGAAGAGGAGGGAACACTTCCAAACTCATTCTGTGAGACCAACACTACTTTGATACCAAACCAAGATACCATTATGAAAGAAAACTACAGGTCAATATCCCTGGTGAACAAAGAGAAGAAGTCCTGAACAAAATATTAGCTGAATTCAGCAATACGTAAAAATGATCCTATACCATGGTCTAGCGGGATTTATTTTAAGGATGCAAGGATGATTCAACACTTGCAAATCGATTAAAGTAATATACCATATTAACAAAGCAAAGGGTTAAAACCCCATGATCGTCTTCCCCGATGCAGAGAAAGCATTTGACAAAATTCAATATCCATTCATGACATATATATACATTAAAAAAAAAAGACTCTCAACAGACTTGGTATAGAGGAGGGAACATATTTCGAGATAGTAAAGGCTGTTTATGACAAACCAACAGCTAACATCATATATACAATGGAATTTTACTCAGCCATAAAAAAGAATGAAATTTTACCATTTCCAGAATGTGGATAATCCTGAAGGGTATTATGCTTAGCAGCATAAGTCAGATAAAGAAAGACAAATACTGGACATTTTCACTTATATGCAGACTCAAAAATAAAACAAGTGAACTAATACAACAAAACAGAAGGAGACTCACAAACACAGAAAATAAGCTAGTGGTTACCAGTGCAGAGAGGGGTAGAGGGAAAGGGTAAGATAAAGGAAGGGCTTTAAGAAGTACAAACTACAAAGCATAAAATTAAAGTTAATAAGATACGAGGATATAATGTACAGTGCATGGAATATAGCCAATATATCATGACAGCTTTGCATGGAAGATAAACTGTAAAAATACCTAATCACCATGTTGTACACCTGAAATTAATATAATATTTGAGTTAACTATCAAAAAAGTGAAAGTGTTTGTCGCTCAGTTGTGACTATAGCCCACCAGGCTCCTCTGTCCATATTCATTCTCCAGGCAAGAGTACAGGACTGGGTTGCCATGCCCTCCTCCAGGGAATCTTCTCAATCCAGGGATCTATCCCAGGTCTCCTCCATTGCAGACAGATTCTTTACTGTCTGAGCCACCATGGAAGTTTGAGTAAACTATGACAATAAAAAAAAAAAATTGGGGCTTCCCTGGTGGCCTAGACAGCAGAGAATTGCCTGTTAATGTGGGAGACACAAGTTCTATCCCTGGATCAGGAAGATACCCTGGAGGAGGGCATGGCCGCCCACTCCAGTATTCTTGCCTGGAGAATCCCATGTGCGGAGGATCCTGGTGGACTACAGTCCCTGGGGTCACAGAGAGTTGGACACTTCCACTTTTTTCAATAAAAAATAATTTGGGGTATCACTAGTTTTACATTTTATGGACAACTTCAGAAATTTACCTTTAAGGAGACTCTGTATATGCATAGCAGATTAGAAACATACTTAATCTTGTCCTGTGTCAGAATCTCACTGAAATGACTATAATCTCAATTACAAATGAGACTTAGTCTTTTATAGTTGGAGAAGTGTATCCCTTAATACACCAGTATGCATATCTCAAGTACAAATATCTTCTCATTCATAACTTTAAAAAATTTTGTGCTCAGGAGTTGTTATTGATGCAATAACATCTAATATATAAGCTATATGTAAGTTTTTCTAACTTTCCTAGAATATCTATTATAGCTTTTTTTTTTCCTTTGCAATTTAGTATCCAGTGAAGAAAATGGCATATAATTTGGTTATCTTTTTCTATTGGTATCCTGTAATCAAGAATAAATTCACTTTGTTTCTTTATTCCCAATCATTACATTTACATTTTGGGGGTCCAAACTAGTAGCCATGTGAAATGTTTGATTGTTTTCTAGAGATTAGATTCCAGCTACGATTTTGGCAAGAGTACTACATAGATGCTATATATATGTCCCACTGAATTTCATTGGGAAGATGGAGGCACATAATATCGTGTATCCCATTATTGGTTATGTCAACCTCCTCACTAAACAAGGAGGTATTCCCAGATGTCCCCATTGTAGAGGTTTCATCATTTAATACATAATTAATAAAAATTTATGGAATGGTACTTTAAGACCTTTTGAATATTCTACAGTCAAAGCATTCACCCAAGAGCTTTAGCATTTGTTAATGGTCCTAATCTGAATTGTTGCCAAATGATCATTTTTTTTTTCTATTTTATCCTCTCTTCTGTGTTTTTAAGCTAAGATCAATCCATAGTGAAGATTTCCCCCATATTTTTTACCTAAGGGAAGCAAATTACACTTCAGTGATAAACACACCTTAGTTGTTACTGAACTCTTTCTCATTGTCTCAAAAGAGGTCCTTTTTCATTAGGTCAGATTTATTTGTATACTTACAAAAACCCTGGGAATGGATACTTCGGACATTTCAAGTGCCAGCAGAGATGAGGTGAATGAAAACTTGAATAATGAAATAGAGCAGCAGATGGGTACAGACACCAGTGTCCAGACTCCATGATAGCAGAACAGATTCAGGTCTGGTAGCCAACCACCCATGTCCTTGGTATTTCAAATGCTATGGGAGGCTACTCTAACAAGATTGCTGCCACTGGCATTAAACTTACCCATGCCTGTTGCTTTGTCTGTCTGGTTTGAAATGCCTCTGCTCTTCTTTGGACCTAGGCTTCCTCAACTATGAGCTGAGTTGCACCATTTCTTCCAGCTCCATGACTTCATAACACATTTCAGGACACAACCATATTTACATTTCTGACTTCTGTGCTGGATAATGACAAAGAATTCCCCAACCCAGAGGTGTTGGACCCCAGCCACTTCCTGGAAGAGAGTAGCAACTTGGAAAAGAGAAATTGGTAGAAAAAATTTATTTCCTTCAGTATTTCATGGAGCAAGACACCTTTTTGAGATCAGATAGAATTTACATGGTGCCCACTCTGGGACTGGTAGGATGGCTGTTTGTCAATGATCAGAAGCACCAGTCCCTAAGCCCACGTGGTCCCCCCTCTTCATGATACACCATTATTAGGCCAGATCACTGAGGTTTCAAAAGTTGATCCAGTTCTTCCAAATTGAGAAAACTAGAATATGAGTTGATGAAATTCTTCCGCTAAACACATCACTGTGTGTCTGAGAACTCCTCAGAATGTAAAACTCATTAAGACTTCCCTCACCTGCCATGAGAAGGGCACCTAAATTTGGCCAAATACAAAAATGCACTGAAAGGATCATGCGCCATGATTAAGTGGGATTTATTCCAGGGATGCAATGATGATTCAATATCTGTATTTGGCTTGCTAATTGTTTGTAGAGAATTTTGGCATACAATGCTCTCTAATGCGTTCATCATCTCATTTATTGAGTTCTTTACCTCAGAATTTGTTTGGTTCTTTTTTAAGAGTTTCAAACCCTCATTGGTATGCTTTCTATTCATCAGTTGTTTTCCTGAGCTTCTTGAACTGCCTCTCTGAGTTTTCGTGTAGTTCATTGAATTTCTTCATGACTGCTATTTTGAATTCTCAGATCACATATTTTGTGACTTTAAGTTTGGTTTCTGGGGATTTATAATTTTCTTTTTGTGGTGCAGTATCACTGTGGTACTTGATGAGTTAGTTGTTCCTCTGCTGGCTCATTTGAAGTCCTGAATACCTTTTTTCTCCAAGTAAAGGCTTTAAAAAAATCAATCAATCAAACAAACAAACACACAAAAAATTGATTCTAATCATTCAACTGATTAGAAATTAGAAGCCTTTCTTTTATTTTCCAGTAGTTGGCAGTATAGCACAGGTTTTTGGTTTCTCTTCCCTGAGCTGCCTCTCAGTTCCGTTCAGTTCAGTTGATCAGTGGTGTCCAACTCTGCAACCCCATGGACTGCAGCACCCCGGACTTTCCTGTCCATCACCAATCTGTGTTCAGACTTGCAGTGACTCCCCTGGTTTTCCATCCATCTGATTCACCACAGGTGTCCTGACGCCTTCAGTCTGGAGCTTCTGATAAGCTGCCTCCAGAAAGAGCTTAGCTTGCTCACACTCTGCAGTTGCTGGTAAGGTTCTACCTTCCTCACTTTTGCCAAAACGTAACTACTCATTCACACGAAACATATTTTTACTTCCAAACTTCCACTGTTACTGTCTCCCTGCCAAGTCTATTTATTTTTGTGGTTTCACCTTATATGTTACTTTCTTTACTATTTTAATGGAATTCTAGGAGAGAGTGGAGGTAAACGCCTTTGCTCATTTTTTGATGACTACTACTGGGAAGTGTCTCATAAAATTGTTATAAATATTTTATGCGCTATTGAAGTTCAAGGCAGTATCCTAGAACTCTTAGAGCAAAACAACTATTTTGTGTGTAGGTACATGCATTTGTGTGTGTGTATCCAGAACAAGAGGTCATCAGTGCTAGACTCAGATGTTTCAGTTCAGTTCAATTCAGTTCAGTCGCTCAGTTGTGTCCGACACTTTTTGTGACCCCATGAATTCCAGCACGCAAGGCCTCCCTGTCCATCACCAACTCCCGGAGTTTACCCAAACTCATGTCATCAAGTCTGTGATGCCATCCAGCCATCTCATCCTCTGTTGGCCCCTTCTCCTCCTGCCCCCAATCCCTCCCAGCATCAGGGTCTTTTCCAATGAGTCAACTCTTCGCATGAGCGAAGAGTTCCCAATGAGTCAACTTTAGCCAAAGTATTGGAGTTTGACCCTTAATTTTATATTGTTACTATATGTAATCACAAAATATGGTCTTTACTCCTTTCTCCACTAGAGAGAGAGAGAGAGAGAGAGAGCGAATGCACATACATATATAACAAACTTTTAAAATAAAAGTTTTATTAAGCTTTTGACAATAATATTTAAACAAATGTCCATATCGGCATTGTCATTTAAGCTAGTTCCTAAAAGGCTAAATCATTTACTGAAGGAACATAACATTTTTGTAGTTTTGTCTTAGAATTTCTTCTGGTCTTGTGGATTAGAGCAACAGACTGAAGTCAGTCTGGTAATTTTAAAAAGAGTTCATTCACTGGTCTCCATCTGATCTACTTTCTCTATGGACACTTGTGTATTTCACCCACAATCCCTTGGATGTTTGGTCTTTCCCCAACCTTATTAGCCATAGTGGGATGCCTCACCAGGTGGGAGAAGCAAATGCCAAACTCTTGTTTTCCCTGACCCCCATGTGGCTAGGACATGGTCTGGTGACTTTCAGTGACTTGTAGGCAGGAACCAATGACTCAAAGGGGTAGAGACTGGGAGCCCCCCCTTGCATTGAGTTCCTAGGGCAGCAGTGGCAGCCGGGCTGTGCTGGAATGTCAAGTGCAGTGCTGGAGGGCTTGGAGGTGCAAGATGTGGAATCTTTCACTTGTCAGTGGTGGTAGGGATGTCCACACTTGAGTTGTGCCATGTAGTAATGGACATTGATCCCATGTTTCATAGAACCTGTTCATTTATTCTAAAAATTTTGTGAACTACCTAGTCTCATTATCAGAAATTCCTTTCTTATTGAAATCAATCTGAGTTGGTTTCTGTGTTGTGCCACTAAGACCTGTGAACTGATGGCCTTCTCTTTCTCTGTGTCGTCATGCCTTTGTGCTGTGTGCTTAGTCGCTCAGTCATGTCCAACTCTTTGTGACTCCATGGACTGTAGTCTGCCAGGCTCCTCTGTCCTTGGGGATTGATTGTCCAGGCAAGAACACTGGAGTGGGTTGCCTTGCCCTCCCCCAGGACATCATGCCTTTCATTTTATATTTATTAACTCAAATATGTCATTGCTTCATTTGACCTCTGTAACTTGAATTTTCTGGCATTAGCTAGAAAAGGGGTTCTTGAAGAAGCTGGGAGGGGAGAATATAAGGCCACAGTAGGCCTGAGAGCCAGAGAGAGCCGTTCTGGAGATCCACCAGAAATCAGACCAGCTGAGGGCTAGCTCAACGAGGACAAGATGTCCCTGCAGAACCAGCTTTGCTCTAAGTCCCAGCTCATTTATCCTCATATATCACATGCTCCAGAGCCACTGCTCACCAGCCACACAGAGCTCAGGAGAAACCTCTTAGCCCCAACCAGAGTAAAAAATCACTTGGGTACAAGCCTGACAGCATGGTTCAAATGGAAACATCATAACAGAAATAATTTTGTGATGCAAGTATATCCCCTTAGATTAAAAGAAGAATGCAAAAACAAAACTCTTTACTGTTTATGTGAAATTCAAACTTTTAATTTTTTAAAATTTTATTTTATTTTTAATTGGTGCATAATTACTTTACAATATTTTTCTGGTTTCTGCTATACATCAACATGAGTCAGCCAAAGGTATACACATGTCCCCTCCCTCTTAAACTTCCCTCCCACCTCCCTCCCCATCCCATCCCTCTAGGTTGTCACAGAGCACCTGCTTTGGATTCCGTGCATCATACAGCAGTGAAATCCAAATTTAAGTCGATATCCTGTATTTATCATTTGTTAAATTTGGCAACCTTGCCTATAGGACCACCATTAGTGCAAATAATGAGGAACTGGTCTTGTACATGACTTATGATTTAGGTCCACGTCCATCCAACCAAGGAATAAATCTTACCTAGAGTGTCACATCTGTCTAAGAATCTTTCAACATCTGTTTCTGCTGCTTTCAGATACATCTTCAGTGTTTGACAGAATTATAATTCTATGAGAACAAGTTGAAAGCTGACAAATATCCATTCAAAGTATCTTGCTGCCTTCGTACTTAAAAAAAAAAAAAATTCTTACTTGGCTCTCTGGGTTTTCATGAAACTTTCATATAACTCCCACCTCATCATCTTTCACAGGAAGCTTCTTAGAAGAGAGGATAAGAGTAAAGTATCTTAAAGTAGTTGGCCTGAGTGCCAATCCCAGTTAGAGCTCAAAAGAGGTGGAGGGAGCCACTCGGTGACCAACTCCCTGCTCCCACTGGCACTCCTGCATTCACAGCGCTCTTTCTGTGGGCCAGCCCTAGCTCACAGAGGGTAAACTGTAAAATGACTGACATGGAGACCCAGACGCCCTGCCCTCAGGCACATGGAGATGTGGGATGGGACACAAATGCAGGAGTGGGGATGACAGCGACCAAATACAAGAGGAAAGAGGATACAGAGGATGAAGAGTCTCATCCAGCCCTTTGGGAAGTGGGAGTGGAGAGTGCAACAGCAGTGAACCACTCCTCGTGGGAGAACATTTGAGCTAGTCTCCAAATTTGGAGAGGAACTGGCATGAAAGATGGGGAAAGGGCCTTCCAGAATAAGGAAGCAGCCTGAGAAGGCCCAGATGGGAGAATACAGGGCACGCTTGTATGGCAGGAGGGAGAGTGCTGAAGGGCAGTGGGAGGGATGATTAGAAGGAGGCCTTGAATGTGGAGAACAGGTCCTCAGTACCTGGAAACTATGGAGAATTTCATAAAAGTGACTGGTGTGACCCATCCCCCCCACAACGTGGAGGCAGAGGTGGTAGAGGTAGGGTCACAGTGAGGACGCCAGACCAGGGAGAATAGAACCCATAGGATATGATGTTCAATTCCTGGCTGGGCATGAAGTTCCCAGAAGGAGCCACAGAAACCTTGAGCTCCAGCTGGACACAGATCAAGGGTGCTGGCCCAGAAATCAGTACACAACAGTCACAGGACTGTTAAGATGATGAGGAATTCCGTGCTGCCTGTGTTGTATTGTGGTTGGTGCAGGTGGAGGGTTCAGGGACTCCTTCCTCAAGCCAGCTCTAAGTCATGCATCCTCTGTGCAGGGGCTCCCAGTGTGGGGGGATGGAGTGATCCAGACTCAAAGTGACTGCTCCCAATGAGTGGGCTCAGGACAAGTGACAGAGCAGTGTTTTCTTCACTGCCCTGGACTTGGCATTGGATTCTTGGGCTGAGGGCTGGGTGAAGGTTCTCTTGGATCCTCCAGGTCCTTTGAGGGGAACTTGTGCATCTGAGAAGAAACCTGGGGGCACCCTGGAGCTCTAGAATGTTTCTACTTGAAAACATTTAAAAAAAGGAAGAGTGTTTGGACATTTCAAATGATTCTGGTGGCTGATCGCTCACAGAAAATATCGTATTTTTTAGGGAAAGGTAGACTGATATCTTGAATTAAAGTTTGCTGCTAATCAGGACATCTCTGGTGGTCCAGTGGTTAAGAATCTACCTGCCAATTCAGGGGATGCAAGTTTGACCTCTTAAGGGGGAACTAAGATCCTACATGCTATGGGGCAACTAAGCTCACACACCACAACAAGAGAAGCCAGGGAACCATAATGAAAAATGCCCAGCACAGACAAAAATGTTAAAAAAAATTTTTTTTTAATGTTGCTTATCTAAATAATGCAAAGAACAGCATAAATGAGTAAACTATTTTGTGTAATAAAAACCATTCAGAAAACTATAATATTGGCAAGGTGTGAAGTGAACACAAGTGAAATTATTCAGGGACCTGGTGCTGGATGGAAAACTTTACCATCAGAGAATCTACCTCCTGTGTTACCCCATCACTCTATCCTCTCCAGGACATGATGATTTGAGTGACTCTGCAGCGACTTCTGTGAGCTGTTTTCTTGTGAATAATTTCTCTAGGTTGAAACACTGTTATCCATGGCAAGATTGGTTTGATCAAGTAAATCCATCATGAATCAGAAGAATTAAATTCTCCACCATATCAGTGGACTTCAGTGGACTTAAATGAAAGGATAACCCACTTCCTCTCTAATTCCAAGCCTCTGCTCTAGAATGAGTCACTGTGAACAAGGCTGGGCAGCTAGTTTTAAGTGCTTTCAATGCCTGATCTCAGAATGTCTGCAAACCCTTCAGACAATGAAGGGGAGAGTCCCTTGGGGCCACACTCAGAGGTGAGATTCTTCACAAGATTGTTTCATTCTCAGGACCTGCAATGGGACACAGAGCTTTCAAAAAATTGGTTCTAACTAAAGTGGGGACTCTTGCCTGGAGAATCTCATGGACAGAGGAGCCTGGCAGGCTACAGTCCATGGGGTCACAAGAGTTGGACACAGTTAAGTGACTAAACCACCACCACCACAAAGTGGGGACTTGGATTTGGATTGTGAGGAAAGAGAGACTTCCCTTTCTTTGATTTTAAGACCAGCTCTTTAGGACCCAAGGGAAATTTCAGGTTAGGAATAAAGGACGACAGCCTTCCCTTAAGGAGAGGACTCAGGGACAGAACATGGGACCCTCCTGTCTCAGAGGAAGCAGCACCCTTGGACAGGGATCAGGAAACACATGCTCCAAGAGTTCCATGCACCAGCTGGTTCCAAGCATCAGCTACCTAAGGTTCCATGCCTGGAAGCTGGACTTTAATCACAGCTGGGTAGATCTTTGTGTGAAGTCTATAATCTCCTCCACACAGATGAAGAGATTTTGTCCAACCTCCCAGGATCTCAACCAAAGAACACAAGATTTTAGTTACAGGAAACAGAATCTGCCTTTGTAAAGAAATGATTCTCTGCAGTATTTCTTTGAGGTTTTTAAAATCACTTTCTGTAGGTCTTAAGGAAAATTCCACTTCTTGCTCCAAGCCACAATCTGCCTTGACAGGCAATACCTCCAGGTGCTCTCCTTTTTTATGTTAATAAAGTTCAGTTATTTAATTTCCTTTTTCTCAACTTGTTGATATACTCTTTCAAAGGAGCCTTCTTCAGTCTGGAAAATTTTATGATGACATGTCACGTGGGTTTTTATTTCTCTTCTCAGCCACATTGGTGTAAGATGGATTGTTCTCTTTGATTTGAATGGTTAAATGAGCACTTGACTTGCAATCTACCTCCAAAGTCCTCTGGGCTTCCCAGGTGGCTCAGGTGGTAAAGAATCTGTCTGCAATGCACAAGACCTGGGTTCGACCCCTGGATCAGGAAGATCCCCTGGAGGAGGGCATGGCAACCCACTCCAGTATTCTTGCCTGGAGTATCCCATGGACAGAGGAACCTGGCTGGCTACAGTTCATGGGGTCACAAAGCCAGACACTACTGAGCCAATTGCCACATCATTAACTTTCAATTGCCACATCATTAACTTTCGATCTGTCCCTTGATTTCACGTTACCTAATGCACCCACTCCCACATCGAGCAGAGAAGCTGCCTGAACTTTGACTTTGAGCCAGCTTCCTGCAGAGGTGTGACTGGACTCTCAACACAGGACCTGGAGCTCATCTTGGAGACTTTGAGGCTTTTTTCAGTTTGTAATAGTTTCGGTACATAGGATTGGACTAGTCTTGATGCCTTATTTGTATTTAAAATGTTTTATCATTTTAAGTATAAAGATTGAAAGGACAGATTCTGATTCTCATGGATTCTACTGGAGGGTTACTTTGAAGAGTGAGCGGAGTGCAGACCTTCTGTCTGGGATGTGCCTGTTCATGGCATAACTGAGCAGGACCCTCTGGGGCCTTCCCCTGTATCCTCTGCTTTAGCCCCTCTCTGAATTACCTAGATACTAGTATTTGATCCACATTTCCTGAGTCGTTTTGCAGATGTGAATCCCCCTTACCAACAAATGGGGGAACCGATTGATGACCATAAGCACATACATAGCCCAGGCCTGCCGGAGCCTAAGGACTGATAATATTAACCCCTGTGACACCACTCTGCCACCTTGTCATTAGCCAGCCTGAGAAGTGTGCACAAGGCTGATCACATACCCTGCAGATGGCATCCCGCCCCCTGCCCCACCACACATGCCTTTTAAAAAAAAAGCTTTGCCAAAGCCATTCAGGAAGTTCAAGGCTTTTTAGTATATGAACCACTCAACTTACAATAAATCTTTCTCTGCTCCAAATTCCAGCCTTTCAGTTTGTTTGGCCTCACTGTGCATCGGGCACACAAACGTGCATTAACAATGGTTGTGGGATGAATCAATGAGAAAGGAAATGAGTGAGCCAGGGACAAAGTCATCATTGGCTGATGCCGAGGTTGCACAGTGAACTCTGAACTCCGCAGAAGGTTCCCCTAAGTACAGCTTAAAACCCTGCTGGAAAAGCACACACTCATGGGAGATTTGGGGGCTAATGTAAACCAGACCCACACCCCGCTCCCAGAATGGGTGCTCTATTCATGGGAAGCTGAGAGTCTCATGTCCAAATGTGAAAACTGAAAATCAAAGAGCCTGTGCTTCTCCCTAAACTTCTTAATTTCTGTGGGGTCCAGAACAGGACAAAAAAGTGGATGCCACTAGCCTGAGAGACAGGCAATTCTGTCTTTCTAGCTGTCTCTTCAACCCATGGTCCTCAGACATCATATAGATCTTATGTGTACCTGCCTTTTTCCAAAGCCGGTGTTCAGTTCAGTTCACTTCAGTCACTCAATCGTGTCCAACTCTTTGCGACCCCATGAACCACAGCACACCAGGCCTCCCTGTCCATCACCAACTCCCGGAGTCTACCCAAACCCATATTCATCGAGTCAGTGATGCCATCCAGCCATCTCTTCCTCCGTCGTCTCCTTCTCCTCCCACCCTCAATCCTTCCTGGCATCAGGATCTTTTCGAATGAGTCAACTCTTCACATGAGGTGGTCAAAGTATTGGAGTTTCAGTTTCAACATCAGTCCTTCTGATGAACACCCAGGACTGATCTTTAGGATGGACTGGTTGGATCTTCTTGCAGTCCAAGGGACTCAAAAGAGTCTTCTCCAACACAACAGTTCAAAAGCATCAATTCTTCGGCGCTCAGCTTTCTTCACAGTCCAACTCTCACATCCATACATGACTACTGGAAAAACCATAGCCTTGACTAGATGCACCTTTGTTGGCAAAATAATGTCTCTGCTTTTTAATATGCTTTCTAGTTTGGTCATAACTTTCCTTCCCAGGAGTGAGCATCTTTTAATTTCATGGCTGCAATCACCATATGTGGGGATTTTAAAGCCCCCAAAATCTGATGCTGTTTCTACTGTTTCCCCATCTATTTGCCATGAAGTGATGGGACCAGATGCCATGATCTTAGTTTTCTGAATGTTGAGCTTTAAGACAACTTTTTCACTCTCTTCTTTCATTTTCAACAAGAGGCTCTTTAGTTCTTCTTCATTTTCTGTCATAAGGGTGGTGTCATCTGCATATCTGAGGTTATTGATATTTCTCCCAGCAATCTTGGTTCCAGCTTTTGCTTCTTCCAGCCCAGCATCTCTCATGATGTACTCTGCATATAAGTTAAATAAGCAGGGTGACAATATACAGCCTTGATGTACTCTTTTTCCTATTTGAAACCAGTCTGTGGTTCCACGTCCAGTTCTAACTGTTGCTTCCTGACCTGCATACAGGTTTCTCAAGAGACAGGTCAGATGGTCTGGTATTCCCATCTCTTTCAGAATTTTCTATAATTTATTGTGATCCACACAGTCAAAGGCTTTGGCATAGTC
Source organism: Muntiacus reevesi (assembly GCF_963930625.1). Classification (NCBI taxonomy): domain Eukaryota; kingdom Metazoa; phylum Chordata; class Mammalia; order Artiodactyla; family Cervidae; genus Muntiacus; species Muntiacus reevesi. The sequence continues at coordinate 138,723,876 of NC_089250.1, forward strand.
AATAAAGCAGAAATAGATGCTTTTCTGAAACTCTCTTGCTTTTTCGATGATCCAGCAGATGTTGGTTATTTGATCTCTGGTTCCTCTGCCTTTTCTAAAACCAACTTGAACATCTGGGAGTTCACGGTTCACGTATTGCTGAAGCCTGGCTTGGAGAATTTTGAGCATTACTTCACTAGTGTGTGAGATGAGTGCAATTGTGCGGTAGTTCGAGCATTCTTCGGCATTGCCTTTCTTTGGGATTGGAATGAAAACTGACCTTTTCCACTCCTGGGGCCAGTGCTGAGTTTTCCAAATTTGCTGGCATATTGAGTGCAGAACTTTTACAACATCATCTTTTAGGATTTGAAATAGCTCAACTGGAAATCCATCACCTCCACTAGGTTTGATCATAGTGATGCTTTCTAAGGCCCACTTGACTTCACATTCCAGGATGTCTGGCTCTAGGTGAATGATTACACCATCATGATCATCTGGGTAGTGAAGATCTTTTTTGTACATTTCTGTGTATTCTTGCCACCTCTTCTTAATATCTTCTGCTTCTGTTATGTCCATACCATTTCTGTCCTTTATCGAGCCCATCTTTGCATGAAACATTCCCTTGGTAACTCTGATTTTTTGGGATATTGGGATCTCTAGTTTTTCCCATTCTGTTGTTTCCCTCTATTTCTTTGCACTGATCACTGAGGAAGGCTTTCTTATCTCTCCTTGCTATTCTTTGGAACTCTGCATTCAAATGGGAATATCTTTCCTTTTCTCCTTTGCTTTTCACTTCTCTTCTTTTCACAGCTATTTGCAAGGCCTCCTCAGACAGACATTTTGCCATTTTGCATTTCGTTTCCTTGGGGATGGTCTTAATCCCTGTCTCCTGTGCAATATCACGAACCTCCTCTGTCCATAGTTCATCAGGCACTCTGTTTATCTAGATATAGTCCCTTAAATCTGTTTCTCAGTTCCACTCTATAATCATAAGGGATGTGATTTAGGTCACACCTGAATGGTCTAGTGGTTTTTCCTCCTTTCTTCAATTTAAGTCTGAATTTGGCAATAAGGGGTTCATGATCTGAGCCACAGTCAGCTCCCAGTCTTGTTTTTGCTGACTGTATAGAGCTTCTCCATCTTTGGCTGCAAAGAATATAATCAATCTGATTTTGGTGTTGACCATCTGGTGATGTGTGTAGAGTCTTCTCTTGTGTTGTTGGAAGAGGGTGTTTGCTATGACCAGTGCGTTCTCTTGGCAAAACTCTATTAGCCTTTGTCCTGCTTCATTCTGTACTCCAGGCCAAATTTGCCTGTTACTCCAGGTGTTTCCTGACTTCCTACTTTTGCATTCCAGTGTCCTATAATGAAAAGAACATCTTTTGGGGGTGTTAGTTCTAAAAGGTCTTGTAGGTCTTCATAGAACCATTCAACTTCAGCTTCTTCGGTGTTACTGGTTGGGGCATAGGCTAGGATTACCATGATATTGAATGGCTTGCCTTGGAAACGAATAGAGATCATTCTGTCATTTTTGAGATTGCATCCAAGTACTGCATTTTGGGCTCTTTTGTTGACCATGATGGCTACTCCACTTCTTCTAAGGGATTCCTGCCCACAGTAGTAGATATAATGGTCATCTGAGTTAAATTCACCCATACCCGTCCATCTTAGTTCACTGATTCCTAGAATTTTGACGTTCACTCTTGCCATCTCCTCTTTGACCACTCCTAATTTGCCTTGATTCATGGAGCTAACATTCCAGCTTCCTATGCAATATTGCTCTTTACAGCATCAGACTTTGCTTCTATCACCAGTCACATCCACAACTGGGTATTGGTTTTGCTTTGGCTCCATCCCTTCATTCTTTCTGGAGTTATTTCTCCACTAATCTCCAGTAGCATATTGGGCACCTACCAACCTGGGGAGTTCCTCTTTCAGTATCCTACCATTTTGCCTTTTCATACTGTTCATGGAGTTCTCAAGGCAAGAATACTGAAGTGGTTTGCCAGTCTCTTCTCCAGTGGACCACATTCTGTCAGACCTCTCCACCATGACCTGTCTGTCTTGGGTGGTCCTACGTGGCATGGCTTAGTTTCATTGAGTTAGACAAGGCTGTGTTCCATGTGATCAGATTGGCTAGTTTTCTGTGATTATGGTTTCAGTGTGTCTGCCCTCTGATGCCCTCTCGCAACACCTACCATCTTACTTGGGTTTCTGTTACCTTGGACATGGGGCATCTCTTCACGGCTGCTCCAGCAAAGCGCAGCCGCTGCTCCTTACCTTGGACGAGGGGTATCTCCTCATGGCGGCCCCTCCTGACCCTGAACGCGGAGTAGCTCCTCTCGACCCTCCTGCGCCGGTGCAGCCGCTGCTCCTTGGACTTGGGGTAGCTCCTCTCGGCCGCGCTTCTGCGTCATCTTTCGCAGCCACCGTGCTTCTTCAAAAGCAGGTGTACTTTTGCATTTTTCTTAGAATCTGACAGTACTGGGTTTCCCACATCTTTTCCAATTATTACTATTTTTGAAATTTAGCCTTTTTTATGAAGTGTGAATCCCTGCTGAATAATTTTGCTGTATCACTTTTTTCATCTACTCCTTGAACTTTCATATTTCCTTCTTTGTGGATTATCATTACAATATGTGCACTTTAAAAAAATTTTATTTGACTGTGTCGGGCCTTAATTGTTGCATGTGAATGTGAAATCTTTAGTTGAGGCATGTGGAATCTAGTTCCCTGTCCAGGGATCAAATCCGGATGCCCTGCATTGAGAGCATGGAGTCTCAGCCACTGGATCACCAGGGAAGTCCCAAGGTATGCACATTAAAAATATTGCTTTGTAATTTTATTTTTGAAGCTTGATTAATTTTTTTTGAAAATGTTTGTTTAGTGAGGTATCTTGGTTTGGGGTGGGGATGAGGGTGCAGAGGCAGAGTATGTGACAACCTGGGGAGGAGACAGCATGAAGTAGGGTGAAGAAAGCACTCCCACTGAGGGACACCCCAGTAGGGAGTATCAGAGCCGAGAGAGGTAAGGAGGGTACCCATATGGAGCAGGTGGGAGGAGCTACCTTGTTTGGAAAGTTATAGCCCATCCGCGTGGATGGGAGGAGGCTAACAAATACTAACCTAACCAAGTAATCAAAGCAAATAGTATCTGTCATGACAGATTGAAACTGTCACCTCACAGCATGCAGTAAACAGAAAAAACATAATTTTGTAATATTCCTGTCAAAGATGCACAACCTGAATCTAATCATGAGGAAACATCAGACAAATTCAAACTGAAGGATGTTTTACAAATGCCCAGACTATACTCTTCAAGAGTGACAAGGTCCTGGAAGTCAAGGAAAAACTGAGGAACTCTTCCAGACTGAAGGTGACTAAGGAGACATGAAACTAAATTGCAGGATGTGATTCTAAGGAACTGGATGCAAGGAATATCTTGGGAATGTATTGGTGAAAGATAGAGATAAGAATTAGATGGTCCAAATGCATCAATATTAATTTCCTGTTTGTATTTAAGTTTGTATTATGGTCATGCAGGAAAATCACCTAGTTTTAAGAAAATGTATACTAAGTATTCAGATCTTTAGAACATTGGGCCAGCATCTTACTCTCAACCTATTCAAAATGCATGCTACCAACTTTCCTATATACTTGCACTATATAATTATGTACATATCTGTGTGTTTATATAGAGAGAGTCAACTATGGGTTCATTTCCAAATACACAAGCCTTTCACAAAAGATTTGATACTGCTGGTGGACATCTGAAAAAGTTCTCAGCATTGTTAATCAGTTTTCACAGAAATGCAAATTGAAACTTCAATGAAGTATTATTATATACCATCAGGATGATTAAAATTGGAAAAGATTATACTAAGTATTGGCAAGAAAATGAAGGAACTGGCACTTTCAAAGTAAACCATAAATTGCTTCAATCATTTGACCAATTATTTGACAAGTGTTTACTAATGGCAACCCACTCAAGTATTCTTGCCTATGGAAAATCCCATGGACAGAGGAGCATGGTGGGTCCATAGCATCACAAAGAATTGGACATGACTGAGCAGCTGAGCACACACACACATATACTTAAAGTGAACTCATGCCTATCCAACAATTCCACTTGTCAGTATGTACTGAACAGAAATGTGGTACATTGGAATATCAAAGAGCCATGCTTACAAATTGTTGGTGGGAGAGTAATTTGATACTGCCACTATGGAAAACAGAATGGAAGTTCCTTAAAAAACTAAAAATAGAACTACCCTATGATCCAGCAATCCCACTTCTGAGCATATACCCAGAGAAAATCATAATTAAAAAAGATGCATGTGCTCCAATGTTCATAGCAGCACTATTTACAATAGCCAGGACATGGAAGCAACCTAAAAGTCCATCATCAGAGGAATGGATAACGCAGATATGGTGCATATATACAGTGAAATATTATTCAGCCATAAAAAGGAACAGAGTTGGATCATTAGTAGGGTTGTGGATGGATCTAGAGTATGTCATACAGAGTGAGGAAAGTCAGAAAGAGGAAAACAAATATCATATATTAAAACTTATATGTGGAATCTAGAACAATGGTATAGATGATCCTCTTTGCAAAGCAGAAATAGAGGCACAGATGTAGAGAACAAATATATGAGTATGAAGGGGGATAAGGGTGAAGGAGTTAGGAGGACTGGGAAATTGGGATGGACACATATACGCTATTGATATTGTGTATAAAATAGATGACTGGACTTCTCTGGTGGTCCAGTGGTTTAGAATCTGCCTGCCAAGGCAGAGGACATGGGTCAGTCTCTGCTCCAGGAAGATTCCACATGCTGAGAAGCAACGAAGCCTATGTGCCACAACTACTGAAGCCCGCATGCCTTAAAGCCCATGCTTCACAAGAGAAGCCTTGAGCACCACAACTGGAGAGTAGTCCCCACTCACTGCAACTAGAGAAAGCAACTAGAGAAAGCAATGAAGACCCAGCATTGCCAAAATAAAAATAAATAAATCTTAAAAAAAAAAAAAAAAGTAGCACAGAGAACCTTTTGTATAGCACAGAGAATTCTAGTTAATACTCTGTCGTAGCCTAAATGGGAAGGAAATTCAAAAGGAAGTGGATGCATGTATATGTATGGCTGATTCATTTTGATGTATAGCAGAGACTAACACAATATTGTAAAACAACTGTATTCCAATAAAAATGAATTTAAAAGAGAAAGTAGTGTAGAAAGAGATGTTAAAGTTATTAGATCTTAAAAGAAAAAAGTATTTTCATAATGACACCATTCAAAATGATACCAGTCTAGAAGCATCTAATATCCATAACAATACAATGCAAAAAATAAGTCGTAGAATAGTTATTCAGATTAAACAAAGCACTAATCACAAAGCAAAATCTTACTACTATTATTTGTAACAACATGAAATAACCTCGGGCTTCCCTGGGAGCTCAGATGGTAAAGGATTTGCCTGAACTCACAAATGAATTATCAAATGAAAAAAGATGGATACAAAAAAGAAAATGTATGATTCCACTTATTTAAAGATTGCAAACAGGCAAAACTAACCTATGGTATGAAGCAATGCATTTCAGGTCCGGGGTAAGTAGTGAGAAGAGAGTATATAAACAGACTTCTGGGTCCTGGCTAATTCTTTTCCTTGACCTGTGTGTTGGCTGCACAGTATATGTTCACATGATAATTCACCAAGCTGTACATTTAAGACATAGGCAACCTTCTCTAGGCATATTATGCTTCAGTGACAATGGTTGTTTAAAAAGAAAGTTTCAACTTACAGTTCTGCCCAAGCTTTGACTGTGGAGGACTTCGTGTTGATGTCTTCCTGGACACCCTTGGTGGTTTAGTTGCTAAGTCGTGCCCAACTCTTGCAACTCCATGGACTGTAACCTGCCGGGTTCCTCTGTCCATGGAATTCTCCAAGCAAGAATACTGGAGTGGGTTGCCATTTCCTTCCCAGGGTATCTTCCCAACCCAGGAATCAAACCCGGGTCTCCTACATTTCAGGCAGATTCTTTACTAACTGATATACAAGGGAAGGAATTTCCTGGACACCCATAGGAAATCTCTTTGATGGGACAAATTCTTGAAATGGGTGTTGGGAAACTTAGACACTAAGATAGGGTCTTGTACTGATATGTTGGTGCCAATCCACCTCACTAAGTCAGCAATTCCTAAAAATAAAGTAGGAATGAGACTAGTGGATTTCTGAGACCCTCCTACCTCTTAAATATCTACGATTCTTTCATTCTACAGAAAGATAGAGGACCAACAGAAACCTCAGATGGAGGGAGGAGCAGGGCAGAGTAATAAAATGATTACTGTCAAGAGAGTAACTCAACTTTTTTTTTCTTTTTTGACCCAAAATAAAGTACATCATCTGTCTCCGAGTGTACACTATGTGATTCAGGTAGCAAATGACAGCTCTTTGTCCTGGGTAAAAAATTCATTGCAACCTGGGCTTATTGAAGTCCCAAAGGTTGCAAAAGCAACATTTCTGATCCTTATTTTAGTCAACTGATGCTGTAATTATTACCTCAGTGTTTATTTTAAGCATCCCTGATTAGGGTGAATCATGGAATACTGAACTACGGTACACATTCAGTACATGTTGGTGACCTTGCTTAAGCTGAATGTTTGCTTTGTTCTTGTTCAGTTACTAAGTTGTGCGACCCCATGGACTGCAGCACACCAGTCTTCCCTGTCCTTCACTATTTCCAGGTGTTTACTCAAACTCATGTCATTGAGCTGATGATGGCATCCAACCATCTCATCCTCTGTTGCCCCCTTCTCCTCCTGCCTTCAATTTTTTCCAACATCAGGGTTTACTTAGAGGGAAGCATACAGGCCTCAGAGGAATTCAGGCTCAGCTCTACTGGCTGCAGACACCATGTCCTTGGCCCAAGTATTAAATTTCTAAGGCCCAGCTTCTTCATCCTTAGAATAGGAATGATTTTACTTTAGGCAAAGTTAATCAAGATTATCTGGAGGGATATGATGGGTATGAAAATTTTCTAACTGTCAGTATTCCTGTAAGCATGTGAGGAATAAAATATTTTGCAGCTGGATTCTTGACAAATCTTAATTTTTCCTTATGAAAAGAGCTTAGAAGTAACTGAATTAGCCAATTTAGAATAAACATCAATATGATAATTCCCCCACAGAAGATGCCTCAGTCAAGCATGGCCATTATTGATCTAGTAATGTATATAATTCCCTGCTATTTAGAATCTCATGATCATTGAATGGCTTTTCCTGTTCAGGTCTTAATGCTGTGCTGTGGGTCAATTTAATGAGGTCCCTGCCTCCCATCCTTCACTGAATCCACACCTATTGTTCTGTTTAGAACCTCCTTTCCTTGATATGTATTCATCATTCCATTATTTCTGAATATGATTGGAAACAAAACAACAGAGGCAACTGTACCTGGAGGTGACTGGGAGGAAGTCCTCCCTCCTAAATTCTCTGAAATGGACTCTTTCTCAGGTCCTTGAGCTAGTTTCTCCTCTTTAGTGATGGAAGGGGACAACCTTTATCTGATTTTCATTCTTTGAATTCCTATGACCCTGGTATCCTTGGGCTTCCATTTAATGGTAAATCTTTTGTTCTGTGAACCCTGCAGCGACTTTCAAGAGAAGCCACTAGTTTGGTCATTCACATGTGAGTTATATTTCCATTTCTTTTGGTGACTGTAATGTTAGTACAGTGCATTGAATTATTTAAAAGGTTTTCTTCCATTTCCAGGACAATGTATTCTGGTATTTGATAAATCTTTATAGGATACATTTTTATATATAAGATTTAAAATACACTCATCTCTTTCAAAGTCTAATTTCCTGACGGAGCACCAGTCTGAAAAGCCAAAATATCAGGCAGGTTTTTGGATCAAATAAGTTACATCAGTAATTCTCACTCCTGGCTGTATGCTGTAACTACGTCTGGGGTTTTCTTTTTTAAAAAATTACCACTATGTGGGACACAGCCAAGATGTGTCCAGAGTGGGGCATTGGGAGAAAGAAAAGCGAGACCAAGCAGCTGCTAATTTTTATCTTTATCGGTGGGCCAAAATCCAGTCAGAAGAGACAATAAAGTGCTTTTAGCTGATTGATCAAGCTGATTGTATGCAGGTCAAGAAGAAACAGTTAGAACTGGACATGGAACAGCAGATGGGTTCCAAATCGGGAAAGGAGTACATCGAGGCTATATATTGTCACCTTGCTTATTTAACTTATTTGCAGAGTACATCATGAGAAATGCTGGACTGGATGAAGCACAAGCTGAAATCAAGATGGCCGGGAGAAATATCAATAACCTCAGATTTGTAGATGACACCACATTTATGGCAGAAAGTGAAAAAGAACTAAAGAGCCTCTTGATGAAAGTGAAATAGGAGAGTAAAAAAGTTGGCTTAAAACTCAGCATTCAGATAGCTAAGATCATGACATCTGGTCCCATCACTTCATGGCAAATAGATGGGGAAACAGTGGAAACAGTGAAAGACTTTATTTTGGGAGGGTCCAAATTCACTGCAGGTGGTGACTGCAGCCATGATGCTTACTCTTTTATACCAACCTAGGCAGTATATTAAAAAGCAGAGACATTACTTTACCAACAAAGGTCCATCTAGTCAAAGCGATGGTTTTTCCAGTAGTCATGTATGGATGTGAGAGTTGTGCTATAAAGAAAACTGAGCACTGAAGAGTTGACGCTTTTGAACTGTGGTGTTGGAGAAGACTCTTGAGAGTCTCCTGGACGCCAAGGAGATCCAACCAGTCCATCCTAGAGGAGATCAATCCTGAGCATTCATTGGAAGGACTGATACTGAAACTGAAACTCCAATACTTTGGCCACCTGATGCAAAGAACTGACTCATTTGCAAAGAGCCTGTTGCTGGGAAAGATTGAAGGAGGGAGGAAAAGGGCATGACAGAGGACGAGTTGGTTGGATGGTATCACACACACAGTAGATATGAATTTGAGTAAACTCCAGGAGTTGGTGATGGACAGGGAGGACTGATGTGCTGCAGTCCATAGGGTCACGAAGAGTCGGACATGACTGAGTGACTGAACTGAACTTAGGCGATTGGTCACTTTGCAAATGAAAGAATGCTAAGTCATTTTAGTCTTGTCAGACTTTTAGTGACCCCATGGACTGTAGCCTGCCAGGCTTCTCTCTCCATGGGATTCTCCAGGCAAAAATACTGGAGTGAGTTGCCATGCCTTCCTCCAGGGGATCTTCCAGACTGAGGGATGGAACCTGGGTCTCTTATGTCTCCTGCATTGGCAGGCAGATTCTTTACCACTGAGCCACCTGGGGAGTCCAAATGAAAGAGTAAGAAGTAGATCATCAGGAAGTCTTATAAAAGCTTGGACTGCTAGCTCAGGCTGACTTTACAGGAGAAGTTGTCAGTGGATCTGGCTGTGGCCCTGGTGCTCTGTCTCTCTTGTGCACTTCTCCTCTCACTCTGGAAACAGAGCTCTGGGAAAGGGAAGCTCCTCTCCCAATTCTTGGAAACATCCTACAGTTAGATGTTAAGGACATCAGCAAATCCTTAAGCAATATAAATATGTTTTATGTTCCTCCTTGGTTTGCAAAGAAGAAAGAAATTAATCCTTACTTTTAAATAAAATATCTTTCTTGAGGCAAAGTATTAAAATATAACATATTACAGCTAACACTCCTTGTGGATTTTTAAAAATTTTATTTTATTTTTAATTGGAGGATAATTTCTTTACAAAATTATGATGGTTTTTGCCATATATCAGCATGAATCAGCCATAGTTAAATATGTGCCCTCCCTCCTGAAACTCCCTTCCACTTCCCTTCCCTTCCCACCCCTCTAGGTTGTCACGGAGCACCTGCTTTAGGTTCCCTGCATCATACATCAAATTTCTGATTTTGATCTTTCCATTGCTTTTTTTTTTTTTTTTTTTTTTGTCTGTCATTGTCAGAACTAGAACAGAGTGATATACACTTGTCATGAACAAAAGCTTTACGTCATTATAAAGTGAGATCAAAAATAGTAAAGTGGATGTATGTTTATGTATAACTTATTTACTTTGCTGTACAGCAGAAACTAGCTCAGCATTATAAGCAATTATACTTCAATAAAAATTAATTTTAAAAAAGGTGATGAGGTGGCAAAATTCAGGACTGTTGCTGCTTGAAAGAAGGAAAATCCTACATTTTTTCATGGCTATTTGCTATGATTTTTGGCTGAAGATAAGTGATAATGAAACTGTTTCATTTTAGATTTCATTTACAAAAACACATGTACACCCATGGAGGATTCAAGTCAATGTATGGCAAAACCAATACAATAATGTAAAGTAAAATAAGTAAATAAACAAATAATTTTCAAAAAAAAGAAAGGAAGAAAAAATTGATGAGTTGCTAAAACAAAAGCCGATCTAGAGGGGGAAGTGCCTTCCTCTCCTGGAGGCTCTATTCCCAGAGAGCTGGAGGCAGAGGCTCAAGTGGCCTGTCTCTTTGATGGCTTCCCAGCCAACACACCAGAAATGTTGTGGAACCTGGAGTTGCAAAACACACCTAGGAGGACACTCAAGGCAGTGGATTATAGTTTACAATGCCAGCGGATCCAAGGGGAATCAGTTCCCAAGGACCCTGATGCTCTGAGAGACCCAGTTTTATACCCCCCACTACATGACTGGTTACATGCTAGCAACCTCTTTGTTGTACATGATTGAGTTTTACAACAAATAGGTGCTAGGAGAACAAACAAGTAAGGTTGGTGTGGGGACAAAAGTTATATATCAATGGGGGATGTCTCCATGGTTAATATAACAGGGACAGCCTGACTTCAACTACAATCCCCGTTTGTCATCTGTAGGGAAGGAAGTCTCCAGGAGACCTGGTTTTCACTAGCAATGGTTTCCTCACTCTTGGGCAGGGTCCAGGCCCAGTTCACAACCAGTCTTTAAGATGGATGACAGGCTTTAAGATGGAGTCTCTCCTGCTTTCCTCACACTGGCCCCAACTTTAGCTTCACCTCTACTGATTCTACATTTGATTCTTTCAGCTGTTCATTGAACAAAAAATATTTTGGTGTCCCTAACTATTCTCCTTCGTTGTATATCAGTGCTTAATTATAGGCTTTTCAGAGAGATGATATTCAGCACTCCTAATTTTAGTTATTAAAGGGTATTTTAAAATGACCTCTTTAAGTATTTTCACCATTTTCTCTTCAAATTAACAGGCATCTTGGATGAAAAAGGTACAAGAAAATGCAGTAGAAGTGAATTGAAAAATGAAAGAACAACCCATTATTTAATTACCTACGCTGAAATCTATGCTTGGCTAAGATAAAAGTGGAGTGCTGAGTTTATCCTTGTTGAACATCTGTTGTTAAGGGAATTTATAGATAAGATATTGTTTTAAGTTTCTAAAACTAATTTCACCTGTTATCACAAACACCAAGTGTTTCATCTGTATATTTCAATGGTGTCTTAAAATTGTTTCTGATTTTTTAACTTCATCCTGTGATCCCACTTTCATCCTGTGCTGTGCTCCCTGCAGTGTGATTTGCTCCATTATTTTCCAGAACCATTTTGATGATAAAGATCAGACTTCTCTAAATCTAATGGAAAAGTTGAATGAAAACCTCAAGATTCTGAGCTGTCCATGGGTTCAGGTGAGGCCAAGGTCCTTTCTTCTTGAGGAATTATTTTTGCTCTTTTCTCCATGAGATCCAGAACTCTTTCTGTACACCAAGCTGTGAGGGGAAAGTGTGAAGAGCACAGTCCTGCTCAGAGCTTACCATCATGGAGTGTTCATCTGGGGCTGATGGTTGAGCCCTTTAATGATAGACAAGAAGATGCATGCCCAGAATACAGAAATGCAGTTCAGTCCTGTTGACACTGTTCAGTGGTTTTTCCCACCAATTTCCAAAAACTACTTTTGTGACTTCTCCAAAGGGATGCTGACAGCAGTGGAAGGACTTCCAGATTCTTCTGGAAAGTCTCCCATTATTCACAAGTCTTGTCATTCAACCCCCACTATTGACTAAAAAATATAGTCACAACCTGAAAGTAGAGAGTTATTTTATTTGGTGGAAATGGTTAGGACACTGAGTGCCAGTGACCACATCTCAGTAGCTCTGAGAAAACTGCTCCAAGGAGGTAGGAGGGGGAGTCAGGCTATATACAAGTTTGCAACAAAGGGAGCAAGCAGTCTGAACACCAAAGATCAAATATCAAGTTAAGGAATTTAGTGTTCTGTGTATTGGAAGATGCAAACCTCTGGGCTCACTGAATTCATTCCTTCCATATGCACCTCAACTCTGTTGGGCCCGATCCGGTGTCCTCGTTCACTTGGAGGAGTGGCAGTCTCCTTAAGCTTCTTCTTGATTTCCCACAACTCCTGAGCAGTCACTTTGAGGGCTGGCAGCATCTGTTGGATCTCAGTTTTGAGAGCTCTCATTCACATTTGGAGGCCGGAAATCACTAATGGCTATAACATTTCTTGTTTATTGATATGACAGGAGATATTTTAATTTCACACCACTTAGTTGCTACTTAGGGCTTCCCTGGTGGCTCAGTGGTAAAGAATCCTTCTGCAATTCAGGATATGTGAGAGATGTGGGTTCGATCCCTGGGTCAGGAAGGAGGGAATTGCAGCCTGCTCTAGTATTCTTGCCTGGAGAATCCCATGGACGGGGGAGCCTGGCAGGCTATAGTCCATGTGGTTGCAAAGTGTTGGACATGACTTAAGTGACTTAGCGCGCGCACACACACACACACACACACACACACAATTGCTACTTAAGCACATGAGTTGGCAGAAATATCTGCATTTAGTGAGGAGAATATCTCCTTCAAGGCAGAGAGTGCTGCCAGGGGACAATTAGGATAGGAGGGAGAGTTTGATGCTTTATTTGGCATCTTAACCTGCAAGGCAATTGCTTTGGGAATGACGAAACGATTGATTTTTTTTTTTTTTTTTTTTGGTGTAAGAAACATAAAATAAACATCACAGGTATGCCCTGTGCTGAGCTATGTTCTATCCTCTGCCCTCTTTTAAGACCTCACAAAAATCACTTAATTTCTCTGATGCCCAGTTACTTTATCCATAAAATATTGGTTGTGTTTCTTGTGTTTTTAGGATACTTTCAGTCTTAAAATACCGATTTTATGTTTTAGTCTATGAGCCAGAAGTAGAAACATCAAGGACCAGTCCTGTGCTCTTTATCACATTAATTAAATTCTCTTGTCACCTACAAAAGTGAATCATAGTATTTCATGTCATCCCATATATCATGATGGTAGGGAAGAATTGAGGTTAAAAAAAAGAGAGAACAGATATAAAAATGCATTTATGCTATAAACATGATATATGAGTATAGGAAAAAATTATCATATTTGATCCATGGTCACAATTTTCTCCCTCAAATGCATCTGTCAACATGCGCATGTGTGTGTTAGTCACTCATTCATGCCTGACTCTATATGACTCTATGTACTGTAGCCCACCAGATTTCTCTGTACATGGGTGACAATATACAGCCTTGACATACTCCTTTTCCTATGAAAACCTTATACCATAACACATTATCTGTTTGTCTTAGTTACTAGCTTTGTATTATAGTTAATTTTGAAATTGAGAGGTGTGAGTCCTCTAACTTAATTTTTAAGAGTATTTTGGCTAGTCTCATTGCTCTGAATTTTCAGATTAATTATAGGATAAACTCATCAATTTTTGCCAGGAATACAGTAGTGATTTTCGCAGGGATCACAGGAAATCTGTAGATCAGTTTGTGGAGTAATGTCATTTAAAAAAATAAGGTGAAATTCACATATCATACAATTATCTATTTTAAAGTGTACAGTTTATTGTATTTAGTGCATTCACACTATTGCATTATTACTTGATCTCTCTAATTTCAAAAATTTTCCATCACTCTGCAGAAATATACCCTCCCATTAAATGATCACTAACACATCATGTGTTAACCTGTTATCTGCTTTATATCTTTATATATTTGCCTATTATGTATATATCATATGAAAGGTCTCATAGGATTGCCCTTTTTGTTTCTAGCTCTTTGATCTAGTATAGGGTTTAGAAGGTTCATCTAAGTTGCATGCACACGTGCTTTGTTATTTTCTTTTATGGTTGAATAATATTACATGTTTTCACTTATTGCAATTTTTTATACATTCATCTATTGGTATACATCTGTGTTATTTCTATCTTTGAATCTTATGAATAGTGTCACTGTAAAGACTTGTGTACAAGTTTTTTTTGGACATTTTTTCATTTTTATGGGGTATATTTCTATGAGTAGAATTGATGGGGAATGTGGTAATTTTATGTCTTAATTTGGAGGAACTGCTAAACTTTTCTACAGTGACTACAGCAGTCATGTTCCCATAAGCAATGTACACAGGTTCTATTTACCCACATAGTTGCCAATGTGTATTTTCTAATTTTTTGTAATTATTAAAGCTAGCCTAGTTAATGTGAAGTGGTATCTTGTCATGGCTTTGATTTCCATTTCCTTAATGACCAATAATGTTGAACATATTTTTATGTGATTTCAGTATAGTATGTCCACCATTTTTACATTTTCTTTGGAGAAATGTCATTCGAGTCCCTTTGCACTTTTTAAATTGGGGAGCTTGTTTTTGTTGTTGAATGTAAAAGTTGTTTATATAGTTTGGGCATTAAACCCATATACTATATATATAAAATACATGAAATGCAAATATTCTTTTCCCATCCTGTAATTTTTTTGTTTTACATCTTTGATTGTGTCATTTGATGTGTGTGTGTGTGCACCTGAACACGTGCATACACTTAGTCATTCAGTTGTGTTCAATTCTTTACAACCCCATGGACTGTAGCCTGCCAGGCGTCTCTACCCATGGAATTTTCCAGGCAAGGATACTGGAGCAGGTTGCCATTTCCTCCTCCAGGGGCTCTTCCTGACCCAGGGATCAAATCCGTGTCTCCTGCATTGGGTATATTCTTTACCACTGAGCCACTTGGGAAGCACACACACACACACACACACACACACACACACACACACACACACCCCTTATGGTAAATGCACATAAAAAAATCTCTGTATATAGAACTCATGGTAACCACACCAAAATTCTACAATAGGTACAAACACACAAAAAAGTGAAAGGAATACAAATATAATGCTAAAGATAGTCATCAAATCACAAGGACAGAGAAGAAATAAAGAATGGAACAATTTATTCTTGCATTGGTCTTATACTCTGGAGTTGTGCTGAATTCATTTATTATCTCTAGTAATTTTTTTTTTGTGGGTTCTATATGTATACTGAATTATTTGCAAATAATCATAGTATTACTTCTTCCTATTCAAACTGAATGTCTTTTATTTGTTTTTCTTGCCTAATTGGTCTGGAAGTGAAGTGAAAGTTGCTCAGTCATATCCAAATATGTGACCCCATGGACTGTATGTCCATGAAATTCTGCAGGCCAGAATACTACAGTGGGGAGCTGTTCGCTTCTCTGGGGGATCTTCCCAACTCAAGGATTGAACCCAGGTCTTCCTTATTGCAGACAGATTTTTTTACCAGCTGAGCCACCAGGGAAGCCCAAGAATACTGGAGTGGGTAGCCCATCCCTTCTCCAGTGGATCTTCCTGACCCAGGAATTGAACTGGGGTCTCTGGCATTGCAGGCAAATTCTTTTTTTTTTTTTTTAATTTTATTATTATTATTATTTTTTACCAGTTGGAGGCTAACTACTTCACAACATTTCAGTGGGTTTTGTCATACATTGACATGAATCAGCCATAGAGTTACACGTATTCCCCAACCCTATCCCCCCTCCCACCTCCCTCTCCACCCGACTCCTCTGGGTCTTCCCAGTGCACCAGGCCCGAGCACTTGTCTCATGTATCCCACCTGGACTGTTGATCTGCTTCACCATAGATAATATACATGCTGTTCTTTCAAAACATCCCACCCTCACCTTCTCCCACAGAGTTCAAAAGTCTGTTCTGTATTTCTGGGTCTCTTTTCTTTTTTGCATATAGGGTTATCGTTACCATCTTTCTAAATTCCATATATATGTGTTAGTATGCTGTAATGTTCTTTATCTTTCTGGCTTACTTCACTCTGTATAATGGGCTCCAGTTTCATCCATCTCATTAGAACTGATTCAAATGAATTCTTTTTAACGGCTGAGTAATATTCCATGGTGTATATGTACCACAGCTTCCTTATCCATTTGTCTGCTGATGGGCATCTAGGTTGCTTCCATGTCCTGGCTATTATAAACAGTGCTGCAATGAACATTGGGGTGCACGTGTCTCTTTCAGATCTGGTTTCCTCAGTGTGTATGCCCAGAAGTGGTATTGCTGGGTCATATGGCAGTCCTATTTCCAGTTTTTTAAGAAATCTCCACACTGTTTTCCATAGTGGCTGTACTAGTTTGCATTCCCACCAACAGTGTAAGAGGGTTCCCTTTTCTCCACACCCTCTCCAGCATTTATTGTTTGTAGACTTTTGGATAGCAGCCATCCTGACTGGCGTGTAATGGTACCTCAGTGTGGTTTTGATTTGCATTTCTCTAATAATGAGTGATGTGGAGCATCTTTTCATGTGTTTGTTAGCCATCTGAATGTCTTCTTTGGAGAAATGTCTGTTTAGTTCTTTGGCCCATTTTTTGATTGGGTCATTTATTTTTCTGGAATTGAGCTTCAGGAGTTGCTTGTATATATTTGAGATTAATCCTTTATCTGTTTCTTCATTTGCTATTATTTTCTCCCAATCTGAGGGCTGTCTTTTCACCTTACTTATAGTTTCCTTTGTAGTGCAGAAGCTTTTAAGTTTCATTAGGTCCCATTTGTTTAGTTTTGCTTTTATTTCCAATATTCTGCGAGGTGGGTCATAGAAGATCTTGCTGAGATTTATGTCGGAGAGTGTTTTTGCAGGCAAATTCTTTACCAGGTGAGCTACCAGGGAACCCCAATTGGTCTGGAGAGTTCTTCTATTTCAACTAAATAATTTTCTACGTGTCAATTAAACATCAGTAAAGCTTGGAATATGTAGAGTACATGCAGAGTACATCGTGCGAACTGCCAGGCTGGATGAAGCACAAGCTGGAATCTAGATTTCTGGGAGAAATGTCAATAACTTTAGATACACAGATGACACCACCATTATGGGAGAAAATGAAGAGGAACTGAATAAAGTGATGAAAAGTGAAAAATTGATGAAAGTGAAAGAGGAGAATGAAAAACCTGGACTAAAAGTAAGCATTCAGAAAACTAAGATCATGGCATTTGGTTTCATCACTTCATGGCAAATAGATGGGAAAACAATGGAAATAGTGACAGATTTTATTTTGGGGGACTCCAAAATCACTGCAGATGGTGATTGCAGCCATGAAATTAAGACACTTGCTCCTTGGAAGAAAAGCTATGACCAAACTAGACAACATATTAAAAAGCAGAGACATGATTTGGCGAACAAAGGTTCATCTGGTCAATGTTACGGTTTTTCCAGTAGTCAGGTATGGATGTGAGAGTTGGACTATGAAGAAAGCTGAGCGCTGAAGAATTGATACTTTGGAGTTGAACTGTGATGTTGGAGAAGACTCTTGAGAGTCCCTAGGACTGCAAGGAGACCCATCCAGTCCATCCTAAAGGACATAAGTCCTGAGTTTTCATTGGAAGGACTGATGCTGAAGGTGAAACGCCAATACTTTGACCACCTGATGCAAAGAACAGAGCCATTTGAAAAGATCCTGATACTGGGAAAGATTGAAGGCATGAGGAGAAGGGGAAGACAGAGGATGAGATGGTTGGATGCATCACCGACTCGATGAATATGAATTTGAGTAAGATCCGGGAGTTGGTGATGGACAGGGATGCCTGTTGTGCTGTAGTCCATGACGTTGCAAAGAATTGGACGTGACTGTGAGACTGAACTGAACTGAAAGCCTGGAAATTTTTTATGTATTTAATGTGTGTTCTCATGCATTCTCAATCTCTTTTTTTGTGTCCAGCTCTTTGCAACACTATGAACTGTAGCCCACCAGGCTCCTCTGTCCATTGGATTCTCCAGACAAGAATAATGGAGTGGGTTGCCATGCCTTCCTCCAGGGGATCTTCCAGATCCAAGGACTGAAGGTGGATTCTTTACCACTGAGTCACTGGGGAAGCACATTTAATGTGTACTACATGCTATTTTGATACATGTATGCTGGAGGCTGTGCTTAGGAGTTGAATGGGATTTTGAACTTGCTTTTCTGCCACACTGAGCCATAAGATGTACTCTGCCATTGCTGGGTACTTGTGGCTAGCATTTCTGGCAGAAAAAAATACTATATTTTTGCTTGATTTTCCTGTACGTTGGTGTCATATTGAACAAGTCTTTGCCCAGACCAATATAAACAAGCTTTCCTTTTATGCTTTCTTATAGGTGTTTCATGGCTTTAGGTCTTAGGTTTATGTCTTCAGTCCACTTTGAGGTGATGTTTGTATGTTGTAAGATAATGATCGAAATTCTTTTTTTTGCAGGTGGTAATCTAGTTTGCCCAGCACTCTATTTTTGACAGATTGTGCTTTCTGTATTATGTGTCTTGAGATCAGTTGATCATAAATTTGTCCACTTCTGAATTCTTTATTCTTTTACATTTGTCTGTGTATTTGTTTTTAAACTGTTTGATTATTATAGCTTTGTAATATAGTTTGAAATTAGAAAATGTGATTGCTCCACACCTAGTCCTTTTTAGCATTGCAGTGATTATGCAGGGTCTTTTGTAGTTCCATATGAATACTGACTTTTGACTGCACTGAATCTTCATTCCTGCACAGGCTGTCTCTAGTTGCAGCAAGTGGGAGCTATTCTCTAGCTGTGGCACATGGACTTCTCACTGTGGTGGCTTCTTTTGTTGCAGAGCATAGGCTCTGGGGTGCATGGGCTCAGTAGTTGTGGCACATGGGCTTAGTTGTCTCACAGCATGTGGGATCTTCCTGGACCAGAGACTGAACCCGTGTCCACTGCATTGGAAGGAAGCTTCTTAACTACTGGACCACCAGGAAAATCCTTACATATGAATTTTAATTTTTTTTTAATTTCTGCGAAAAGTTCTGTTTTCATACAGATTTCATTGACTCTGTAGATTGCTTTTGATGATATAGCCATTGTAACAATATTAATTCTTCTTATTGATATACATGGGATATCTTTCATAAATTGGTCCTCTTCATTTTTTTTTTTTTCATCAATGTCTTGTAGTTTCTAGTGTGCAGATTGTTCACCTCCTTGGTTAAATTTATTTTAAGTATTTTATTCATTTTGTTTCTATTTCCTAAAGCTCTGTCAGTTTTGCCTCACATATTGTAATGCTCTGATGCACTTGCAAATAAAACTATTGCACTTTACAGTTAATGTCTCCTATAATAAAAAATAATTATACTTCTTCTTTTCCATCCTTTGTATCATTGTTGTGGTTCATTACACTTATATATAAGCATATGTATGTTTATATATATATTCATAACCATTACATAATCAAATGCACTGTTATCACTTTCTGTAAATTTTTATCTGTTAGAGCAATAAAGTAAATAAAGTAAAACTTTTTATTTTACTGTCACTCATTCCTTCTTTATAACCATTTCTTTATGTTGATGTGTTTCTGACCTATGTGTTTCTGACCTATATGATTTTCCTTCTCTCTAAAGATTTTTAAAACATTCTTTGCAAGGCAGTTCAACTGGCAACAAATTCCCTCAATTTTGTTTGCTCAGAAAGTCTTCATTTCTCCTTACCTTTTTAAGGGAATTTTGAAGGGTACAGAATTTAGATTGTTGGTTTGACCATCTGTATGTCTTCTGTGGAGAAATGTCTGCTTAGGTCTTTTGCCCTTTTTTCAATTAGATTGTTCATTTTTGTATTGTTGAGTTAGATGAGTTCTTTGTATATTTTTGAAATTAAGCCCTGGTTGATCACATCATTTGCAAATATTTTTCTCCCATTCTGTATGTTGTCTTTAAATTTTACTTATGGTTTCCTTTGCTGTGCAAAAGCTTACTCATTTGATTAGGTCCTATTTGTTTATTTTTGTTTTTATTTGTATTGCCTGGGAGACTGACCTAAGAAAACATTGGTATAATTTATGTACCAGACACACTTATCTAAGCCTACCCCTGGATGCTGCAAGAGTTTAATCTCCAGGGCGCAAAAATAATTTCTGAGACCCTTTGTGCACAGCCAGTAGTTGTTTCAGTGGAGGGACTGATTCCTAGAACTTCCTCTCTACTATTTGTGTGACATTACTCTAGCAATGCCATCCTCACAATACTGAGTGTCTAAACCTATGACGAGGAAAGTTATTTGTTTATTTAGGTTTCATTTAATTTTTGTGTGTAATAATGATAGACTGTGTACATGTAACCTCTGTATCTCCAAATCAAATCCAAGAAATGGAAACACTAATAATATCGTTTTACTAGAGCACTGCTTTTCTTAATGACTTCGGAGTAATTTTGAATTGAGAAGTCAAAAGCATGTGTGAAGCCAATGTTACTGATGGAAATGACTTTTTACTTAACAAGAGCACACATTCAGTGAGTTTAATCTGTCTTTATTGTGCTTATTGTATAATAATAGATATGGCACTGGGGCCCTGGAGATTATAAATGTATCATAAAATCAATGCTAGTTTAGGGACATGTTTACAAAATATGCTTTTTTTGCATGCTAACTATCCCTTCTACTCTATTTAAAACTGTCTGCTTGTTGTTATCTATTCTGTGTCATTTCATTGCCTCAATCCTAAAACAGTATTCAAATCAGTTCAGTTCAGTCGCTCAGTCGTGTCCAACTCCTTGCAACCCCATGGACTGCAGCACTCCAGGCCTCCCTATCCGTCACCAATTCCTAGAGTTTACTCAGAATATTGAGTTGGTTATGCCATTCAACCATCTCATCCTCTGTTATCTCCTTCTCCTTCTGCCTACAGGGTCTTTTCAAATGACTCAGTTCTTCACATGAGGTGGTCAAAGTATTGGAGTTTCAGCTTCAGCATCAATCCTTCCAATGAATGCTCTGGACTAATTTCCTTTAGGATGGATTGGTTGGATCTCCTTGCAGTCCAAGGGACTCTAAGTGTCTTCTCCAACACCACAGCTCAAAGGCATCAATTCTTTGGCACTCACCTTTCTTCATAGTCCAACTCTCACATCCATACATGACTGCTGGAAAAACAATAGCTTTAACTAGACAGATCTTTGTTGGCCAAGTCATGTCTCTGCTTTTTAATACGCTGTCTAGGTTGGTCATAACTTTTCTTCCAAGGAGCAAGCGTCTTTTGATTTCATGGCTGCAGTTACCATCTGCAGTGATTTTTGGAACCTCCAAAAATAAAATCTGTCACTGTTTTCATTGTTTCCCCATCTATTTGCCATGAAGTGATGGCACTAGATGCCATGATCTTAGTTTTCTGAATGTTGAGTTTTAACCCAAGTTTTTCACTCTCTTTTTTCACTTTCATCAAGAAGCTCTTTAGTTTCTCTTTGCTTTCTGCCCTAAGTCTGGTGTTATTTGCATATCTGAGGTTATTGATATTTCTCCCAGTAATCTTGACTCCAGCTTGTACTTCCATCTAGCCAGGCATTTTACATGATGTACTTTGCAAATAAGTTAAATAGGCAGGGTGACAGTGTACAGTCTTGACATACTCCTTTCCCAATTTGGAATCAGTCTGTTGTTCCTTGTCCAGTTTTAACTATTGCGTCTTGACCTGCATACAGATTTCTCAGGAGGCAGGTAAGGTGGTCAGGTATTCCTATCTTTTTAAGAATTTCCCACAGTTTGTCATGATCCACGCTGTCAAAGGCTTTTAGGGTAGTCAAT
Organism: Muntiacus reevesi; assembly: GCF_963930625.1. NCBI lineage: Eukaryota > Metazoa > Chordata > Mammalia > Artiodactyla > Cervidae > Muntiacus > Muntiacus reevesi. The sequence goes on from NC_089250.1 coordinate 138,745,749, forward strand.
GAAGTAGAAAAAGATATTTTCCTGGAATTCTCTTGCTTTTTCTATGATCCAATGGACATTGGCAAATTGATCTCTGGTTTTTCTGCCTTTTCTAAATCCAGCTTGAACATCTGGAAGTTCTTGGTTCATGTTCTGTTGAAGCCTGGCTTGGAGAATTTTGAGCAATCCTTTGCGAGCATGTGAAATGAGTGCCATTGTGCCATAGTTTGAACATTCTTTGGCATTACCCTTCTTTAGGATTGGAATGAAAACTGACCTTTTCCATTCCTGTGAACAACCCTCAATAGCAGAATGTTGGATCCCACCAAAAAAGATACCCTGCATCCAAGGGCAAAGGAGAAGCCTCAACAAGATGGTAGGAGGGGGTTCAATTGGGCTTAAATTCAAATCTCAGACCCACCAGAGACACTCAGAGGGCACAAACAAAACCTTGTGCACACCAGGACCAAGGGCAAGGAGCAGTGATCCCCCCACAGGAGACTGAGCCAGACACACCTTTGAGTGTTTGAATGTCTCCTGCAGAGTCATGGGCCAGCAGTGACCTGCCATGGGGACAGGGGTAGTGACTACAACAGTTCCAGGAACTGTGGCAGGTTGGCATAAATAAGTCTTCTTGAAGGCCAAACTACAGGGAGAAAACACAGCCCTACCCATCAGCAGAAAACTGGATTAAAGATTTACTGAACATTTACTGAGATTTACTTGCCTGCCAGAGCAAGACCCAGTTTTACAAAACCATCCCTCCCATCAGGAAACTTCCACAAGCTTCTTATCCTCATCCCTCAAGGGGCAGATAGAATGGAAACCACATTGACAGAAAACTAACCAAACTGACCACATGGATCACAATCTTGTCTAACTCAATGAAATCATGAGCCATATTAGGAATAGAAGAGAATTTTATTTGAGCCAAATTTAGGACTAAGCCTGTGAGACAGCCTCTCAGATCACTCTGAAGAGCTGTTGTGGAGAAGCATGGTTTTCAGCACAGTTTTATATCTTGTCAGAACAAAGTACATCAAGCAAGTCAGGGAAACATTCCTTCAAGTTTTTTTCTTTCTTTCTTTTTTTCCCAAAGATCAGCATGTTTACAAAGTCAGTATGGCCTCGATGCCTGGGAAGGGAGTCTTTTCAGCTTTGATGTCCCAAGAACACTTAATCTGTGTTTTTAATATTTATTTCTGGTCAGCCAATTCTTTTAAAAAATGATTAAACAGACCACAAAGAAGTTGTTTTCCTTCAAGTAAAATTCAAGTTAAATGAAGTATAAGCCAGAATGACTTCCCCATACCTCAGTATGTAAAAATTTCTTCCATTAATATCAGTTTATCTATCTATCTATCGATCTACCCATCAACACCTCACTACTTTAGTGTGTATATCTCATTAACAATAATTTTTTTATAAGCAGAACAATAATATTTACACTCCAGAGTTACCATGAGTGCAATCATATTATCTAATGTACAGCCTATATTTGAAGATTCAATTTAAAAATGATTTGCCTAAAATATAATTTATAGCTTTTTTTTCTTTACAATTTAGTCGGTAGCCTACGGACAAGCATATAATTTGGTTACCCTTCTGTTTAGTTTCCTGTTATCAATTCCATCTGCTTTGTATTTCTTTCAAGATTTAACTTTGTGAAGAATTCAATTTAGTAATTTTATAGCAGGCAATTATTTTCTAGAGACTACATTTCAGTTACTATTTGGTTAGACAACTACATAGATGCATTTGTGTGTTCTACTGAAATTCATTTGGGAGGTAGGGATACATAATGTCACCCCGATATTGGTATGTGGTGTTCTTCACATAAAAGAGTAGTATCTGCCAGATTTCTCCTTGGGAGAGTTTCATTTGCTTTTATATTTAATTAATAAAAGTCTGCGGTGTAGTACTTCAGGGCTTTGTAAATATCAAACTTCTCAACCATTCACTCTACAGTTTTAGCATTTATTGATGAAACTTGCTTGAATTAATAATCTTACGCTGAATTGTTGTAAAAAGATTTTTCTAATTTTATCATTGTTTCTGTTTCTAAGCTGAGACTAGTCTGTAATGAAATCTACCCTATACTTTCAAATAAGATTATTTGCATGAAAATGATAAACACTAATAGTTGCTCTAGTACCTATTATTATCACAGAAGAGTTATTTTAACTAGATCAGATAACTTTTTCCAAAAGTACTATGGACAGATAACTCCAAACACTTCAAATTCCAATAGTGATTTCCATTTCAAACTGTTGTCCACATATGAGAAGAGTGGAAACTGAAGTGATGAAGCAGCTGTTAGGGATGGATACCAGTGTCCAAATGTGATAAGCAAAATGGATACACCTTAGGGCCCATGTACTCACTATTCCAAATGCTGTTGAGGTTTACTTTAGCAATATCACTGCCACTCATCTTTAATTTATTTTTGCTTATTACTTGCTCTGTCTGCCACTGTCTTGATCAAAATGCCACAGCCCTTCTTAGGGCCTAGGATTCCTCATCCATAAGTCATAAAATTGGACTGAATGGTTTGCAACATTTGTCCAGCTCCAGGACTTCTGTGTAGTTCAGTTTATCTTCATCTGTTTTTTCCAGGGCACAGATGTATTAACATCACTGACTTCTGTGCTACATGATGACAAAGAATTCCCCGACCCAGAGGTATTTGACCCTGACCAATTCCTGGATGAGAGCAGCAACTTTAAGAAGAGCGAGTACTTCATGGCTTTCTCAGCAGGTAATAACGCAAGTTTAGTTTCTTCATCACTTCAGAGAGCAGGGTACCTTTTGGGCATCAGGTGGAACTGGCATCCTGCGCTAGGATTGGTAAAAATGTTTTTTTGTCCATGATGCGGGGCAGTAATCACAATGCCCACACACTTTCCTTCCCCTCAATACATCATCATTGTTGGATTAGATAACTGGAGCTTGGAGAGGTGACCCAGTTCTTTCAAATTCAGAAATAAAGTTTGAGCTACATTCTGAAACTGTTAGTAAAGTGCACCTTAGAAAAAAGAAACTCTGTATTATAAATCTTTGAAACTTCAAGGTTGATGAAGAATAAATATACTTAGAGCAGAGAACACAGGCTGTGGAGAATGGAAAGAAACATATTGGACCACCAGATTAGGAACAGAAAATAGAATGAATATATGTGTGTTCCTAGAAAGAGATTGAACTTGAAAATATCAAATTGCAGCTATAATATGAGAATACTTAATGAAGTGTGTGGTATAGTACTGATGCTCAGTAAATGTGTGTTGAAAGAAGGATACTCGTTAAGACAAGATGTAAGTGGATAGCATGTATGTCTACACTTTGTCCATCTGTCTATCCAGCCATTCTGCCTTCCTTCCATTCACTGAAACATTCATCAAATGGTTACTGCGTAGTCTCTTTCTGACTGCCAGAAACACAATGTTTAAGAAGTATATGTATTCTATGTGTTTGTTGTTTCCAGAGAAAGAGATTTGTGTGGCAGAGAGCCTGGCCTGCATGGAACTGGTTTTATTCCTGACCACAATTTTACAAAAATTTGCCTTGAGATCTGTGGTTGACCCAAAGGACATTGACACCACCCCAGCTGCCAGTGGGTTAGTTTCTGTGCCGCCTTCTTCTGAGCTCTGCTTCAGTCCTGTGTGAGGAATGTTAGATCATCTGGCTTCAACTGCTTCTCTTCAGGGCATCACTCACTTCTTTCCCTTCAGTTTTCCTGAGAATTCCTTCTCTAACCTCTCATCTCATTGTGCTGTTTCAGTGCAGAAATGTATTTGCTATTCTCCATATTCTGTAACATTTGTATTGGCCATCACATATGCTAATAATTGTCTAATATTGAGTATTATTATGTAATCACTACAAAATATAACAAGATGGTTAGTGTATACCAATGGAGAGCCTTCTCCTGTGCATGTTCAAAATAAAAGGCATAATTTGATGAGTCAGTTCTCAGACTCGCCCTCTTTTGTGCATAGTGCACGTACAAAATGGAAGAAAAGGTGCAAATAGTCATGATGTTTCTCCAAATTATGTCAGTACATCTGGCATTCCAAAGGATAATAGCTTTTGGGGGGACTTAAATGAGGAACTCGCTTTATCTTGCTTGTCTTGGAACATTGACAGAACCCAGTATACTCTTGAAGAAAGCTGGTGACAGCTAGAACAGAAAAGCAGGCTGCACTAGCATGCAAGTTTAAGACCTTCAGAAACTTTGACTGGGCTGGTTGATGAGGTTCTTCACCTACATGAGACTAGTAACTGTAGATTGGGAGAACTGACTGTTGGTGTAATGTGCAAACGCCAATGCAGACTGTCAGAAAAAAGGAAGAAGCAGAAAATGCATAATGGAACAAAAATATAATTCAGAATAACATCCACAAAGATCATTACTGGGTTCAGGAGAACAGTAAAGAAATGCAGAAATTTCAACAAAAGCCAATTTAAAGGTACCAAACAGAAGTCAGATAATTAAAGAATATAATAATTGAGCCTAAGGCATCATTAGAGGGTTCAGAGCAGAATGGATCAAGGAGAAGAAGTGATCAGTGAACTAAAATATATATCATTGGATATCATGCAATCAATCAGGGGATTGAAAGAAAGACTAGGAAAAAGAAAAGAAAACTAAAGAATTTATGGAACACCATGAGATGGGCCAATATAAGAGTCTAGAAGGAGAAGACAGAAAGAAAAAGGACTAGAGAGCTTATTCAAAGTAACAATGTCAGATAATCTTCCATATCTGGGGAAGAAGTGGACATAAAAATCCTGGATGTATAAAGAACCTCAGATTTTAAAAAATCAAAGAAATCCATGCTGAGACACACAATAATTAAGTTGTCAAAAATCAATGACCATGAGAGTGAGAGCAAACATAGATAGTAGCTTTTCATATACAAGGGACCCCATAAAGCTGTCAGTAACTTTTAGAGCAGAAACTGACAGGAGAGAAAATAGAACATATCCTCAGAATTCTGAAAGAAGAAATAAAATCTCAGATTTGAGGACACTCATAGGCTGAAAGTAAATGGGTAGAAATGACTTCCCTGATGGTTCAGCAGTAAAGAAACCACCCGCAGTGCAGGAGATGTGGGTTCAATCCCTGGATTGGGAAGATCCCTTGGAAGAAGAAAGAACAACCACTCCAATATTCTGGCCTGGAAAAGAATCTGATGGAGAGAGGAGCCTGGTGGACTGCAGTCACAGGATTGCAAAGGGTTGGACATGACTTAGAGCCTACACCACCACGAACACATAGTTGAATTTGCAGCATTGTGTTACTTTCTGCTGTAAAACAAATTGATTCAGTTATGAATATGTAAATGTTCTTTTTCATATTCTTTTCTTATCATAGGATATTGCATATAGTCCCCTGTTCTATATAGTAAGACCTTGCTGTTTATCCATCCTATGTTTAATAGTTTGCATCTGCTAGTCTCAAACTCCCAACCCATCCCTCTCCTACCTTTCTTCCCCTTGGCGACCACAAGTCTGTTTTCTATGTCTGTGAATCTGTTTGTAAATAAGTTCATTTGTGTAATATTTTAAATTCCACATATAAGTGATATCATGCAGTATTTCTCCTTCTATTTCTGACTTACTTTGCTTAGCATGAACATTTCTAGGTACATCTGTGTAGCTGCAAATGTCAACTGTTGCTAAGAAGAGGCAAAGAGGGAAATAGATAGCATGCAATGCTTATATTAGACAAGGGAAAAAATGGATGTATCTTTACCTAGACTAAGAAAAAAGTAAGATTCAAGTAAATAATATCATAAAGAGAAACCTATACAACATTACCACAGAATAAAAGGATCGTAAGAGACTATTATGACCAATTATATGCCATTGAAGAAAGTCAGAAAAGACATACAATGACTAAAGAGATTGAATCAGTAATAAATAGCCTCCTGACAAAGAAAAGCCCAGGGCCACCTAGTTTCCTTGGTGAGTTTTAAATACTTAAATGTAGAAGAATTAATGTTAAACCTTTTCAAAGTCTTTCAGAATGTGAGAGGAGGGAACACTTCAAAATTCTTTTTTTTTTTTTTTTTTGAGGCCAGAAATTCTGTGGTTCCCAAGTCTGGCAAAGATGCTACCCAGAAAAGAAAACTACAGGTTAGTTAGGATTCCTTATGAGGATGGATGTAAATATCTTCAATATAATTCTAGAAGAAAAAATTCAACTGCCTATTAGGAGTATCATTTCGTTAGGTAGTTAGAATAGGAAAAAGGAGTCCAGAATGGCGGTGACAAAAAGACAAGCAAGGGAAAAGCCAGTGAAAATAGAACAAAGCAAGGCCAGAGGACTGGAATGAGAACCTCAGGTAAAACAAAGAGCACTCCTGGCTAGTCCAGTTCACATATGGCAGGTCCGGGGGAGGAGAAAAAACATATCAAAAGAGGAACCAACGGGCCGGGGGTCTCTCTCACACGTTCACTCTCTTTCTCTCCTCTTTTGGGTCAGGATGCCATCATGCCTCAAGGATGTATTTTCCTTTATTTTCTAAATAAAGCTGAGCTGTAACACAGAGCTGTAACACTGATCTGTCTGAGAGCTATCACATGGTCTGTCCAAGGGCTGAAACACTGGTCCATCACTTCAAATTTTTGTTGTGATGAGACAGAACACTGCCCCAACATTCAACATTCAGAAAACTAAGATCATGTCATCCGGTCCCATCACTTCATGGCAAATAGATGGGGACACAGTGGAAACAGTGGCTGACTTTATATTTGGGGGCTCCAAAATCACTCCAGATGGTGATTGCAGCCATGAAATTGAAAGACGCTTAGTCCTTGGAAGGAAAGTTAGGACCAACCTAGACAGCATATTAAAAAGCGGAGAGATTACTTTGTCACCAAAGGTCTGTCTAGTCAGGGCTATGGTTTTTCTGTCCATGGCATTTTTCCAGGCAAGAAATCCTGGAGTGGGTTGCTATTTCCTTTCCAGGGGGATTTCCCAACACAGAGCTCAAACCTGCAGCTCCTGTTGCATCTCCTGCATTGTAGGAAGATTCTTTGCTGATGAGCCACAAGAGAAGCTCCCATTATTTCATTATTTTTGACAAAGTCAGACTCCAAAGGGCAGCAAAGCATTTGGGTTTGGAGGCAACTGGGAGGCTTAAACCACAGTTTCTCAGGCCTTCTACATAAATTCTTGAGATTGACTCTTCCTTCTATTGCCTGAGCAAGTTTTATCATTTTGTTGATGAGGAGGGGAGAGTACCTTTTTAACATTTCTCCACTTGAGAGTCTATGACCCTTTGCACCTTGAATTCCAGAGAGATGTATTTACTGTGATGCCTGTTGTTTTGTGAACTGCCAACGTGGTGCATATTCAGAGTACCATTTTAGTGTGTTTGTTTTTTTTTTTCCCCAAAGTAGTCCCTGAGACAGTTGTGGTATATATGAGAGAGCATCACAATGAGCATCAGAAAAATTTCAGTTTAAATCCTAATTTTATTTATTATGAGCCTTGTGACACTGGACGGTTGTCCTCTTTACCCAGAATCTCCCTTTCCCCCATTTGAAAAACACAAATTTGCCATCTCTACCTTCCAGTGTTTGTTTTGTTGGGGTAGTCCTAGAATTTCCAGGTAAAAGTCATGTTGATTTACTTAGACAACTATTTTATATGTCTTTGGTATTCAGGATGCTTGAATTATGCTATTGTTAACCATGAATTTCCAGAATGGAGATCAGGTTGAAATCAAGAGTTGTTTATTTGGGATTTGTTAGGACTGCTTCTCAGAAGACACATATCCAGGAAGTACTTAAACTGTGTTCTTCCACACTACAAAATGAGGAAGTTTATAAGGGTAAAAATTACAAACTGTGTCCAAAATTAGGATTGGATATTTTGTAATAGCTATTAATGGAAAGTAAACTTTCCATTGTACAAAAGATTAAAGATATTAAAAACTAAGGATTTGAGAATAGAAAATCATCCTGGATTACCTGGTATGCCCAGTGGAATTGTAAGAGTCCGTGAAGGAGGTGGTCAAGGGGATCAAAGAGCCATGAAGATGCTGTGCTGCTGACCTTGGCAATGCAGGAGGTGGTAGGAGCTAAGGAATGCAGGTGGCCTCTAGAGACTGGAAAAGACAATGAAATGGATTGTCCCGAGAGCCTCCAGGAGGAATGCAGCCCTGTCAACACCTTAATTTTCAGATTTGTGACCTCTAGAGTTGTAGGATATAAATTAGTGTTGCCTTAAGCCAAGGGAAAAAAAAGAATTAGAATTGGAGATGGAAAGATGCTTCTTAAGCAAAGTATGGCTGTGTCTCAAGTGATTAAATAGTTGTGAAGCAGGCAATTTTGAAACCACAAACTTGCAGTTAACAGCCACTAGTCTATATCATTTTGAAAATGGCTGATGGAGTATTGAGTTTGACACAGTTCAGAATTGAAGTAGTCAGTGATGCAGGAACATGTCTGAAATCACATCCACAATGACTGCCCACAGTTACTCCATTTCGATTTTTTTAAATATGTCATCATTAACTATTTTATGAATCAGTTCAGTTCGGTACAGTTCAGCTTCTCAGTCGTGTCCGACTTTTTGCGACCCCATGAATCACAGCACGCCAGGCCTCGCTGTCCATCACCAACTCCCAGAGTCTACCCAAACCCATGTCCATCGAGTCGGTGATGCCATCTAGACGTCTCATCCTCTGTCGTCCCCTTCTCCTCCTGCCCCCAATCCCTCCCAGCATCAGGGTCTTTTCCAATGAGTCAACTCTTCGCATGAGGTGGCCAAAGTACTGAAGTTTCAGCTTCAGCATCAGTCCAATGAACACCCAGGACTGATCTCCTTTAGGATGAACTGGTTGGATCTCCTTGCAGCCCAAGGGACTCGCAAGAGTCTTCTCCAACACCATAGTTCAAAAGCATCAATTTTTTAGCATTCAGCTTTCTTCACAGTCCAACTCTCACATCCATACATGACCACTGGAAAAACCATAGCCTTGACCAGACGGAACTTTGTTGGCAAAGTAATGTCTCTGCTTTTTAATATGCTCTCTAGGTTGGTCATAAGTTTCCTTCCAAGGAGTAAGCGTCTTTTAATTTCATGGCTGCAATCACCATCTGCAGTGATTTTGGAGCCCCCCAAAAATAAAGTCTGACACTGTTTCCACTGTCTCCCCATCTATTTCCCATGAGATAATGGGACTAGATGCCATGATCTTAGTTTTCTGAATGTTGAGCTTTAAGCCAACTTTTTCAGTCTCCTCTTTCACTGTCATCAAGAGGCTCTTTAGTTCTTCTTCACTTTCTGCCACAAGGCGGGTGTCATCTGCATATCTGAGGTTATTGATATTTCTCCCGGCAATCTTGACTCCAGCTCGTGCTTCTTCCAGCCTAGCGTTTCTCATGATGTACACTGCATATAAGTTAAATAAGCAGGGTGACAATATACAGCCTTGATGTACTCCTTTTCCTATTTGGAACCAGTCTGTTGTTCCATGTCCAGTTGCTTTTATGAATAGGTAACTGTAATGTTGGGTTTCTGTGGTGGCTCCATGGTAAAGAATCTACCTGCCAATGTAGGAGAGGAGGGTTTGATCCTTGAATCAGGAAGATCCCCTGGAGAAGGAAATGGCAACCCACTTCAGTATTCTTGCCTGGGAAATCCCATGGACAGAGGAGCCTGGCAGGCTACAGTCCATGGGGGCACAAATAGTTGGACACGACTTAGTGACTAAAGAGCCACAAGTGCAATGTTAGTACAATGCATTCAAATACTTTGAAGTCTTTCACTTTGAAGGACAAAATACCTAGCATTAGATAGAGCATTCTTTTCAAATAAAGAGAATATATATTACAGTGATTGTCGTTCACAGCTGGTCATTGATTTAAATTCAGCATTTCAAGCCCTTTCTGTCATTAGATTTTTTATTTCTTTAGTTCTCAATCTTGACTGCATAATGGAAACACTTTGTAAAATTATAACTGGAACAGCATCTATTGTGATTAAACCAGAATCTCCAGAGAGGTCACTGGACACAGAGAAAGCAAGACTAAAGGACAGTTTATTTTGATTTTTATCAGTAGGGTAAAGTCTACTCAGAATAGAGTGCAAAGTGGATATAACTGATTGACCTGCTTGTATGGGAGAGGCCAAGGTTGAGTTAACAGGGACTATTATAAAAGCTTTAGGTTTCAGAATCACAGTCGTCTGAGTAAGAAGAGACGGCGTCAATGGATCTGGCTGTGGCCTTGGTGCTCTGTCTCTGCTCTCTGCTTCTCCTGTCACTCTGGAAACAGAGCTCTGGGAGAGGGAAGCTCCCGCCGGGCCCCACTCCTCTCCCGATTCTTGGAAACATCCTACAGTTAGATGTTAAGGACATCAGCAAATCCTTAACTAATGTAAGTAGACTTTATGTACTGAAAACAGTGAGTAAATTAAGCCAAACTTAAAAAATAATATTTATATATACATAAGCTTTGATATTTCCCCTGTTTTTTTTTTTTTTAAGCTCTGTCATTGTGATAGAGAAACAAAATAATGTGTTTTGTGAGTAGAAGAGCATTGCTTTTTGAATGGAGCAATCAAAATAATAAGGTGTCAAAAGCTAGAGTATTGCTTCCCTTCTTTATTGTTTCCCCAAGCCATTTGCTGTGACTTGGGACTGAAGGTAAAGTGGTAATGAAGTGTTCGGCAATAAAAAAAAGTTCTTTGCAGAAAATGTGCACTATATAAGCTATGTATTTTGTTCAGATGGTCAATTCTATGGAAACAGAACTTTTCTGAAGAAGCACATTGGGCTTGGTATTAAGGAAATAGCTCTGTGTTCAAGACCAGCATGAGTGAGTGAAAGAAACAAGTCATCAGTCAGGGTCCAACTGGCGGCAGCGGCGTTCATTTGGATTCTGCAGGAAGCTGCCGTCTGTACCCTGTGAATGCTGCAGGATGGACGATGATGTTCTTCCATGAGATGCTGCATGTCCTGGCACTGCCTCTACAATGCTTCCTCTCTTTCTGTGTTAGTGACACCAGTGGATCTCAAACAAGGCTGGGTGTTAGAACCGTTTGATCTTATTTTTTAAAATATAGAATTGTAGTATATTCAGCATTTTGCAGTGGCCTATAATGGAACAGAATTTGAAAAAATAACATGTTTTATATTTATGTATTATATATATTATACATATGTATGTATATACATGCATGTATGTATGTATACATTTATATAAAACTGAATCATATATACACATGTGATACACATTGTACAATATGTATATATACAAACATGTATACATACATATATGTGTATATATATATACATACTTATATATGTATATAAAACTGAATTCGTGTGCTGTAATCTTGAAACTAGTACTGTAGTTTTATAACAATATTATAAGTCAACTATCCTTCAAAAAATTATTGTAGCATTCATCACAGGACTGGAGAATGAGAATTCTCATGGAAAGAACTCTACATGTAACTCTGAAGCAGTCAGCTCGATGTTGGTTTAAAGGTGGGCTTTGAGGAACCATATATCATTCAAGGATCAGAAGTTGAACAACGAGAGATTCAAATTTCAATCCTCTCTATATAGTAACTCTGGGACACTGGCATGAAATGGAATTCCTTGACCATGGTTTCCTTATTGATAAGTGGAGCAAATAAACTTGCTGAAGTTCTTGGTATGAGGATTAGTTGTCATTGTGTATCAATTACTTTGGCCATTGCCTGGCATTGCAGTTCATCCATTAGTGGAAGCTGTAACAATCACCATCATGTTTAGGTATTGAATTCAGGAATATTAGGCTGTATGTAGCAGAAGGAAAACATAATCATAGGATGATAACACATTCTGCATCAGGCATAATGTATTATCAAATATTGACTTCTTTACTATTACATGCATCTCCATTCTCAGCTCTCAAAAGTCTACGGCCCTGTGTTCACTCTGTATTTTGGCATGAAGCCCATGGTGGTCTTGCATGGGTATGAAGCAGTGAAAGAAGCTCTGATTGATCTGGGAGAGGAGTTTTCTGGAAGAGGCTATCTCCCAGTGAGTGAAAAAGTTAGAAATGGACATGGTAGGTGTGCATGTGTGCATGTTCTGCATTCAAAATGGGGATGAGGAGGATGGAAAAGAGGGATTTGAAGAGCCCTCCAGCAGAGCTGGATCCACCAGAAGGGCTGCCAACTGTAAGCTCACTCCTCCTTGCCTCGGGCCTCTCTCCTGTCAATAGTTTCTGTTTCTCCTCCTGGTAGGAGTCGTTTTCAGCAATGGCAAGAGATGGAAGGAGACCCGGCGCTTCTCCCTCATGACCTTGCGGAATTTTGGGATGGGGAAGAGGAGCATTGAGGACCGCGTTCAAGAGGAAGCACGCTGCCTTGTGGAGGAGTTGAGAAAAACCAATGGTGGGTGAGTCTATGCTCTAGAACTCTGACCTTAAGGAACTGCTTCTCCAGTGACGGCCTTGGAAGCATTTCCGGAGTGGCCGCATTTTTCCTGTGGATCATGATTGCCAGCCCTTCCTTCGAAGGGGGAGGCTGTGAAGAAGAGGGAGTCATGGGAACTATTGCGTAGCCATGCTGATAGTTTGGTGTACACCCATGGTTGTGCACACAGTGTGGGTTTAAAGATCACTTATCATACTTTCTCTGAACTTTGTTTTCACATCAGAAATCACAAAGAACATTTCTGAATTATTTCCTGAAAAAGTGAGAAAACAATATTTTTCTCATGTCGTAAATATGGATGGTCTATTTCAGAGCATTTCAACAGGGAATAGTTGTTAACTGGACAGGGTGGGAATGACCTCTTCATACCCTTATGGAGCGTGAAACTAGTATCATGTACATTCCCATAAATGAACTATACTTTTGTTTTCATCTTCACAGACTTGTCTGAGAGTACTTCCAGGGGCCAAACCTACAATTCTGGTCAATAATAATGCCATATGATTTTAATCATTTAGGGATATCTTGTTGCAGTTCTCATCAATTATGATTTTTCTAAAAATCAACACTATTTTAAAATAGCAGCACTCATTATTTTCTGTTGCATAATACTCACTGTATTGATTTATTTTTTGAATAAATATTTGCTATGTCATAATTCTGCAAAATACCAAGTTGCAAAATGTTTTATTTAACTAGATTTCAACATTTCAACACCTGCTTACCCTGTCTTCTCTAAGTCAATTTTGGCTGTCTTTTCAATTTGCAAACTTTGCCCCACTGTTATTGGACTTTGTAACAAATGTATGGTAGTTATTTACCTTGCAGTACCAGGTGTAATCACCTATAAAGTGTTTGTTATAATGACTCTAATTTTCAGCTTATATTACAAATTCCACCATTTATTTATTTATTTATTTATTTGGCTGCACTGGTTCTTACATGCACTATTTGGGATCTAGTTCCCTGACCAAGAATTGAACCCAGGCCCCCTGCATTGGGAACATGGAGTCTTAGCCACTGGACCACCTTGGAAGTCCCAAATTCTGCTATTTTAAAAAAGAAAATCAGATTTTACCTGTGACTCACATATAGACAAAGAAATACTCGCCCCAAATTACCTCTTTTCCAAATTACCTCTGCCAGTCTAGCTAAAATAAGTTTGCTTGTTTGTTTTTTTAAGACTTAGGACTCTGGAACCTGGCATAGAAGCCCAAGATACACGTTTCTTTTACCTATGTCCTACCATTTCTTCCCAAAACCTTTCAAAAATTTATGGTAAAAAAAAAAAAACCCACCTAACATGAAATCTACCATCTTAGCAAATTGTTCAGTGACTACTTGCTTACAGCACTGAGTTTGTTAGCTATAGTCATACTGTCATACAGCAAGTCTCTAGAACTTTTCATCTCACATGCCTGATACTCTGTACTCTTTGAACTATGACTCTCTGTTACCATACCAAAAAGAGTTCACTTCTCAGTGAGTGTTTAATCAGAGACAACTCCAAGAGTAATTGTCATACAAATTGAAGTGTTTATTTGCATCTAGTAAAGGGAATCATTCTTCAAAGCTCTGGCTTCCTGAGCAAGGAAAGCTTTGTCCTTTTATCAGGGCAGGGAATGAATATTAGCAGGAAAGTTTTGTCATTACATATAAAGGTGGTCATAATTTCACAGAAGCCCAGTTTGGGAACATGCTTCTTCATACATCTTGTGTTATGTTAATGGGCCTTAATCTCTGACCACAGAGGAGATTTTAGCATTCACATGAAGCAAAGGTAGCTTTTGGACAGTTTTTGGTTTGTGTGCTCAGTCTCCAGTCTTGTGGTTGGGCCCAACCTGGTTTGAACTGGCTTTTGAGAAAAATCTCTTCCTGGAACCTTCTGTACCTTAAAAAAAACAACACAACACCAACAAAGAAACCAACATTTGTTGATATCCTTACATGAATTCCCTAGGAACACAGTGAGATTTCTTGATCTCACTCTTTGCATGAGTTACTCAAGGGCAGAGGCCTACTGGAGTCATCTTCATTTCCTCTTCCTCCAGACTCTGGCAACTAGCATTCTGTTTTCTGTTTCCATGGGTTTGACTACTATACACACACACACACACACACACACACACACATACATATGTATGTATACATATGTATACATATATACATACATATATAAGTGGAATCATGCAACATTTGTTCTTCTGTAATTGATTATTTTCACTTAGTACAGTGCGTGCACTTTTCATTCATGTTGTAGCATATGATGCAATCTTTCATTTGTATGACTGAATAATATTTCAGTGTATCTATTTATCACATTTTCTTCTGTTTAAATAGCTTTATCTTGAATTTCTAAGCAACATTGTACATTACCTAGTGCAGATTTTCCATGATTTGATAAAAATTCAGAAAAATTGTTTATGTGAATATAATTCAATCATATAACTGATACACTGAGATTGCAGCTAATTGGTCTCTGACTTTCTCCTCTTTTTTTTTTTAATATTTATTTATTTTTGGCTGCATTGATCTTAGTTGTGGCATCCTGGATCTTGACTGCAGTATGTGGGTTTCTCTCTAGTTGTGGCCTGTGGACTCTGTAGTTTGCAGCACATGGGCTCCCTGGTTGAGGTTCACAGGCTCAGTTGCCTCGTGGTATGTGGAGCCTTAGTTCTCCAATAGATCCCACGACCCCTGCATTGGAAGGTAAATTCTTAACCACCAGACCACCACTGGAAAGTCCCCAGTGTTTAATTTTCTACAGAAATTTCAGATGGATGATAATCAGCATTGGCAATGTTAGTAATTAAATTATATGAAAATGCCATCTTTTAAAAATTTTTAAATTATTTTTTAGTCAATTTCCTTCATGGAAGTATAGTTGATTTCCAATGTTGTGTTAATTTCTGCTGTAAAGCAAAGTGATTTAGTTATACATACAATATATATATATCCTTTTAAAAATATTTCTTGCATTATGGTTTACCATAGGATAACAAATATAGTTCTCTGTACTGTACAGTAGGACCTTGTTGTTTCCACACTATACATAACTCTTAACATCTTCTAACCCCAACTTTCCACTCCACTCCACCCCCCTGTCAAAATCCTCCCCACTGGCAACCACCAGTCTGTTTTCTATGTCTGTGATTCTATTTTTGTACCCATGATTTTTCTTTTTCTTTTTATTTTTTTTATTAGTTGGAGGCTAATTACTTCACAGCATTTCAGTGGGTTTTGTCATACATTGATATGGATCAGCCATAGAGTTACACGTATTCCCCATCCCGATCCCCCCTCCCACCTCCCTCTCCACCCGATTCCTCTGGGTCTTCCCAGTGCACCAGCCCCGAGCAATTGTCTCATGCATCCCACCTGGACTGGTGATCTGTTTCACCATAGATAATATACATGCTGTTCTTTTGAAACATCCCACCCTCACCTTCTCCCACAGAGTTCAAACATCTGTTCTGTACTTCTGTGTCTCTTTTTCTGTTTTGCATATAGGGTTATCATTACCATCTTTCTAAAGTCCATATATGTGTTAGTATGCTGTAATGTTCTTTATCTTTCTGGCTTACTTCACTCTGTATAATGGGCTCCAGTTTCACCCATCTCATTAGAACTGATTCATATGAATTCTTTTTAACGGCTGAGTAATATTCCATGGTGCATATGTACCACAGCTTCCTTATCCATTCGTCTGCTGATGGGCATCTAGGTTGCTTCCATGTCCTGGCTATTATAAACAGTGCTGCGATGAACATTGGGGTACATGTGTCTCTTTCAGATCTGGTTTCCTCAGTGTGTATGCCCAGAAGTGGGATTGCTGTGTACCCACGATTTTTAAATTGCATTTTCATTTTGCCTCATGGCTTTGCTCTTAAATTCTAATTTAAAGGCAGAGAATGATAGGATTAGAAAGCAGTGGGAGCATTGCATGGACTCCAAAGACCCAGGTTTGAGTCCCAATATTGCCCCTATCTTGCCAAGTGATTCTGGCTGAATCTTTCCTGCTTCCAGGACCTTGTCCTCTTATTCTTTAAAATGGGCACAGTAATACCTAACAATATTAGTATGAAATATATTCAGTGAGTTTAACTGAAGGGGCTTTGAAAATGCTGAGGTACCACACAAATACTACAAAATATAGTTACTCAAGACCATGTTAAGTACAACCACTTCTTACAACTAATTGAAAGTTGCCCCTTTCCTTTTCTGAGCTTCCGTAATCCTTTTCCCAACAATTGCTTGTATTCAGATTGAGTGTTTGTATTGCATGGTGTGCCTCCTGCTGTTCTCTGCCAGCTCTGCATCTTGCCAGTCCGGGGGATTGTAAGCCACCCAAGGATTATAAACCACCACTTATATTCTCTCCTATTTCTCTTAAAAATAGTATTTTTAAATATTTTCTTCTTTATCCCTTGGACAAAGGAACACTGGGTGAAGAGAGCACAAGTATTAGCAGTGGATATGAATTTAATATTTTTTTTAATGTTATTTAACTAGCTATTCAGATCAAGGTAAAAGTGATATGTTAATTTTATGCATGTTGAATATTGCTCTGTTAAGGGAATTTGTAGTAGAAATATTGACAAACTTTCTAACATAACATTTCCTTGCTGTCTCAAAGGCAAAATGTTTTTCACATGTATGCTTTAATGATGTGTTTAAATTGTTATTCTTTAGGGTTGCCCTGTGATCCCACTTTCATCCTGGGCTGTGCTCCCTGCAATGTGATCTGCTCCATTATTTTCCAGAACCGTTTTGAGTATAAAGATCAGATTTTTCTAGGTATAATGAAAATGTTTAATGAAAACGTCAAAATTGTGAGCTCTCCATGGCTGCAGGTGAGGCCAAGTTCCTTTCTTCCCAAGGAATCATTTCTGCTCTTTTCTGCATGAGGTCCAGATCTCTCTCTGCACGAAGCTGTGAGGCGAATGTATGAAGAGCATAGTCTGGCCCAGAGCTTAGCATCGTGGAGTGCTCATCTGGGGTAGATGGCTGAGCCCTTTGAGAGCAGACAGGAAAATACATGCCCAGAATGATACAGAACTGCAATTCAGTCCTGTTGACTCTGTTCAATGGTTTTTCCATAAACTACTTGGGTGACTTCTCCAAAGCATGCCCACAGCAGTAGGAGGACCTCCAGACCCTTCTGGAAAGGCTTCCATTGCCCACAAGTCTAGTCATTGTCTCCACTTAGTTGCTACTTCAGCGTATTAATTGGCACGAATATCTGCTTTGGGGAAGGAGGAGAAGATCTCCTTTAGGGGGAGAGTGCTGCAGGGGACACTGACGAGGACAGGAGAGTTTGATGCTTCAGTTGGCGTCCTGACTGACAGAATAGTTGCTTCGGGGATGCCGAAATGATTGTTTCCTTGGTGTAGGATCCAAAAACAAACCTCACAGGTGTACCCTGTGCTGAGCTGACTTGTTCTGCCCTCTGCCTAAAAGACAATGGCGTGACCTCATAAAGGTCACTTAACTGATCTGGTTCCCAGTTACTTTATCCATAAAATGTTGAGTTGTGTTTCATGGTGTCTTTTGAACCCTCTAGGTTTAAAAATATTGATTTTATGTTTGAGGCTACTAAACAGAAATAGAAACATCAGGAATCAGCTCTATGCATATCAAGTTATCCAAATTCTCTTAACCTCTACTGTCATCTATAAAATGTAAATCCATCCCTTATTTCATGACTGTAGGGAAAACTTGTTGTAAAAAATTAATAAGATAATTGATATAAGGATGATTTTATACTATAAACATGATGTGTGAATATAGGAAATTATCCTCTTTCATCCCTGGGTTGAATTTTCTTCCCCAAATACATCTATCAACATAGATACAGTGTATTGTGAAATAAATATTTCCTTCAATACAGTGACCATATTATATTACTATTTTAACATGGCTGCTCACCAAGGATGGGCATATAGTTATAAATTTTCATAAAGTGTTCTTTATTTAAAAAACTATTGCTTCTTTTCTAGGTCTGCAATACTTTCCCTGTTCTCATTGATTATTTCCCAGGGAGTCATAATAAATTCTTTAAAAACTCTGCTAATTTAAAGAGTTATATTTTTGAGAAAGCAAGAGAACACCAAACATCCCTGGACTTTAACAATCCTCGGGATTTTATTGATTGTTTCCTAATCAAGATGGAGCAGGTAAAATGTTAATGACAACTAAATAACTTGATTGCTTATGCAGCTTGAGGGGATCATTGAATTTACTGGAGATATTTCAGTGCTTGACATTCTATGCTAACATGTATTTGAATTGTGCATAAATCTATAGTAAGAATCTATTGTGAAAGATAAAACATTTAACTGTTTAATCAGTTGAATATATTGATTCTACTCTTCACATACTAATAATACACCTATGGAAAGGCAGAATGACACCTCAGGTGAAATGGAAACATTTAGAAACAAGTTAGAACATACGAAATATCATGGTATGATATGATGATGGACATGATCGTTGCACACACTGTATGAGGAAATGGAGAAGAATGGCTTAATCTAGCTGAACTTTTTGCATGTCAGGTGGTTGGAAATAAATCTGAATATATTAGCACTGAAGGGCAAGGTAGGGAATTTCAGATGGGTGAATGCTGTATATATAATGCCGTATATATTGGCCCGTGATGGGAAAGAGTCGGTGGATGGAAGAGAGAAGCCTTAATTTTGTGTGAAGTAAAATGAATTGCCATAGATATGGAGGTGGAGTCACATGTCTGTGAGCATGAATCCTGCACCATGTGTTGAGAAGACTATTTTCCCACATGAATCATCTCGGCATCTTTGTCAAAAATCAACTGACCCAAAATTTGAGAGTTTATTTGTGTAACCCGACATCTGTTCCTGTAATCTAAATGTCAGCCCTTACACTTTCATCTGGCCATTTTAATTACTGTTTTGTTTTTTTTTTAATCAGATACATCTCTTTGCCAGCATAGGTCCATATAGTTAAAGCTATGGTATTTCCAGTAGTCATGTATGAATGTGAGAGTTAGACCGTAAAGAAGGCTGAGTGCCAAAGAATTCATGCTTTCGAACTGTAGTGCTAGAGAACTTGAGAGTTCCTTAGATTGCAAGGATAGCAAACCAGTCAATCCTAAAGAAAATCAACCCTGAATATTCATTGGAAGGACTGATGCTGAGGCTGAAACTCCGACATTTGGCCACCTGATATGAAGAACTGACTCATTGGAAAAGACCCTGATGCTGGTAAAGATTGAAGGCAAAAGGAAATGGGGATGGCACAAGATGAGATTGGTAGATAGCATCACCGACTTAATAAACATTAATTTGAGGAAACTCTGGCAGGTAGTGGAGGACAGAGGAGCCTGTCCTGCTGCAGTCCCTGGGGTCACAAAGAATTGGACCCAAGTTAGCAACTGAACAACAACAGTTAGTTTTGAAGTTGAAAAGTGTGAGTCCTTTAATTTTTTGTCATTTTAAAGATTGCTTTGGCTTTTGTGTGTCTCTTGAATTTCCAGATGCATTTTGGGATAAACATCAGTTTATGCAAAGAAATGAGTGGTGATTTTGATATGGATTGCAGGAAATATGTAGATCAACTTATGGAGTAATGGCATTTTTAAATTGAGGTGAAATTTGCATCCTTATAACTAGCCATTTTAAACTGTACACTTTAACAAAAAATAAAGTGTACATTTTAGTGATATTTAGTGCATTCACATTATTGTGTTACAATTAACTCATTCATTAATCACTTTATAGAAACATATCCTATCCATTAAATCATCACTGTTCCAATTCCTCCACCCAATTATGTCCCAACCTGTGGTCTATGTTTTGTGTCTATGAATTTTCTTGCCATGGATATAGTGTATAACAGAACTCATAGTATTGCCACTTTTGTTTCTAACTTCTTTCACCTAGTATGTTTTGGAGGTTTATTTAACTTATAGCATGTATCAGTACTTTGTTTTTCTCTTTTATGGCTGCAAAATTTTTGATTTTATGTACATATGATAATTTTTATTCATTCATGTGCTGTTTCTTCATGGAGTGAAATTGATGAGATGTGGTAATTTTATGTCTAATATTTTAAGGAACAGCCAAACTTTTTCACAGTGACTGCAGCATTTATATTCCCACTGGCAATTAAAGGTTTCTATTTTCCAACATAATTGCCTGTACTTAATTTCCAATTTCTCGTCATTATTAAAACTTGCCTAGTTAATGTGAAGTGGTTTCTCATCATAGCTTTAATTTACATTTCCCTAATGAGCGATGAATTGGACATGTTTTTGCAGGGTGTTTGTGGCTTGTTATCTGGGTCATGAAGATCTTTTTTGTATAGTTCTTCTGTGTATCCGTGCCACCTCTTCTTAATATCTCTGCTTCTGTTAGGTCCATACCATTTCTGTCCTTTATTGAGCCCATCTTTGCATGAAATGTTCCCTTGGTATCTCTAATTTTCTTGAAGAGAGATCTAGCCTTTCCTATTCTATTGTTTTCCTTGATTTCTTTGCACTGATCCTGAGGAAGGCTTTCTTATCTCTCCTTGCTATTCTTTGGAATTCTGCATTCAAATGGGTTTATCTTTCTTTTTCTCCTTTGCTTTTCACGTCTTTTCTTTTCGCAGCTATTTGTAAGGCTGCCTCAGACAGTCATTTTGCTTTTTTGCATTTCTTTTTCTTGGGGATGGTCTTGATCCCTGTCTCCTGTACAATGTCACGAACCTCCTTCCATAGTTCATCAGGCACGTTGTCTATCAGATCTAGTTCCTTAAATCTATTTCTCACTTCCAGCGTATAATCATAAGGGATTTGATTTAGGTCATATGTGAATGGTCTAGTGGTTTTCCCCACTCTCTTCAATTTAAGTCTGAATTTGGCAATAAGGAGTTCATGATCTGAGCCACAGACAGCTCACAGTCTTGTTTTTGGACTTCCAAAACAAGCCACTGGTGATGGAATTCCAGTTGAGCTATTTCAAATCCTTAAAGATGATACTGTGAAAGTGCTGCACTCAATATGTCAGCAAATTTGGAAAACTCGGCAGTGACCACAGGACTGGAAGATGTCAGTTTTCATTCCAATCCCAAAGAAAGACAATGTCAAAGAATGCTCAAACTACCACACAGTTGCACTCATCTCATATGGTAGTAAAGTAATGATCAAAATTCTCAAAGTCAGGCTTCAGCAATACGTGAATTGTGAACTTCCAGATGTTCAGGTTGGTTTTAGAAAAGGCAGAGGAACCAGAGATCAAATTGCCAACATCCACTGGATCATCGAAAAAGCAAGAGCGTTCCAGGAAAACATCTATTTCTGCTTTACTGACTATGCCAAAACCTTTGACTGTGTGGATGACAATAAACTGTGGAAAATTCTGAAAGCGATGGGAATACCAGACCACCTGACCTGCCTCTTAAGAAACCTGTATGCAGGTCAGGAAGCAACAGTTAGAACTGAATATGGAACAACAGACTGGTTCCAAACAGGGAAAGGAGTAAGTCAAGGCTATAAATTGTCATCCTGCTTATATAAGGTATACGCAGAGTACATCATGAGAATCGCTGGGTTGGAGAAAGTACAAGCTGGAATCAAGATTGCCAGGGGAAATATCAATAACCTCAGATATGCAGATGACACCCCCATTATGGCAGAAATTGAAGAAGAACTAAAGAGCCTCTTGATGACAGTGAAAGAGGAGATTGAAAAAGTTGGTTTAAAGCTCAACATTCATAAAACTAAGATCATGGCATCCGATCCCACCACTTCATGGTAAATAGATGGGGAAACAGTGGAAACAGTGACTGACTTTATGTTCTTGGGCTCCAAAATCAATGCAGATGGAGATTGCAGACATGAAGTAAAAAGATGCTTACTCCTTGGAAGGAAAGTTATGACCAACCTAGACAGCATATTAAAAAGCAGAGACATTACTTTGTCCACAAAGATCCGTCTAGTCAAGGCTATAGTTTTTCCAGTGGTCATGTATGGATATGAGAGTTGGACTATAAAGAAAGCTGAGCGCAGAAGAATTGATGCTTTTGAGCTGTGGTGTTGGAGAAGACTCTTGAGGATTCCTTGGACTGCAAGGAGATCCAACCAGCCCATCTTAAAGATCATCAGTCCTGGGTGTTCATTGGAAGGACTGATGTTGAACCTGAATCTCCCATAATTTGGCCACCTGATGCGAAGAGCTGACTCATTTGAAAAGACCCTGGTGCTGGGAAAGATTGAGGGCAGGAAGAGAAGGGGATGACAGAGGATGAGATGGTTAGATGGCATCACTGATTCACTGGACATGAGTTTGAGTAAACGCTGGGAGCTTCATGGACTGAGTGGCCTGACGTGCTGCACTCCATGGGGTTGCAAAGAGTCAGACACAACTGAGCGACTGACCTGAACTGAACTTCTTGATGAATTCACCTTTCTTAGTCCAGTATAAAGCATCCCATTCTTGTTTTTTCCCTTTAAACTATTTTTGATAAGCTTTCTTCTAATATTAATATAGCCAGTCTAGCTTTATTTGGTACTCATAGCTTACAAACTCTCCTTCTTTCTCATTCAATATATTTGTATTTTAGCATCTCAAGTGAGTTTCTTGTACAACACACAGGGTTTTTTGTTTTTTTTAGAATAGTTGACCTGTAACATGTACAGTTATATAACAGTAAGTTATAGGTGTACCACATAATGACTCCCTATATTACAAAATAATTACTACAATATTCACAATTAACATTTTACCACACATAGTCATAGATTTTTCCTTGTAAATCTTAAGATTTACTTTCAGCAATTCAAATAGGGAATATGCCATTAATTACAGTCACCATGCTGTATATTACATCACCAAGGCTTATTTGTTTTATAGCTGGACATTTGTACCTTTGATTCCCTTCGCTCATTTTGACCTCTTCTCCCATCTCTGGTAGCCACCAATGTGTTCTCTCTGAGATCAAGTTATTAGAATATTTCACATATAAAGTTGATCACGTGGTATTTGTCTTTCTGTTTCTAATTTCCTTTACCTAGCATAATAAATACAAGGCCCATCCATTTTGCCACAGGTGTCAGGATTTCCTTCTTTTATGGCTAAATTATATTCTATACTGGTATAGATTTATTGGGGATATGTAGTGGAATATTTCCATACACAGTTTAAAATTTTATTCCCTCAATATCTGTCTTAAATCATGCGTTTCAATCAAAGAGATCAGTCATATTGAAGGATTTATTTCTGCCTGTAATTTTTTCCTCTAATATATTTTATAATTTTGCTTCTCAATTCCATCAGTATAGCCTTGTTTTGGTTTGATCAAATTTTTTCTAGTGTAACTTTTTAAATTTCCATTCAAATTTTTTGTGTATTTTAAAATTAATTTCTTAGTACTTTTAAAAGAGATTACTGTTACCATTCTAAATTCGTAACAATTCAGTATGAACTGATTCCTCAGTAGTTTCAAATCACATACAGAAACTCTGCTCCCATCCATCTTCACCCCCTTATTTCACCAGTGTACAAAATTATATCTCTACAGTATACTAACACATATATATGGAATTTAGAAAGATGGTACCGATAACCCTATATGCAAGACAGAAAAGAGAAACAGATGTATAGAACAGACTTTTGGGCTCTATGAGAGAAGGCGAGGGTGGGCTGATCTGAAGGAACAGCATCAAATCGTGTATATTATCAAGTGTGAAACAGATCGCCAGTCCGGTTTGGATGCAGGAGACAAGTGCTCAGGGCTGGTACACCTGGGATGACCCAGAGGGATGGGATGGGAAGGGAGGTGGGAGAGGGGTTCAGGATGGGGAACACATGTAAATCCATGGCTGATTCATGTCAATATATGGCAAAAACCACTACAATATTGTAAAGTAATTAGCCTCCAACTAATAAAAATAAATGAAAAAACTTATATGTTTATATTTTGTGCCTAGAATCATCTCTTTATAATGAATTTTTAATAAAGTTTTCTTTTACATAATTTAAAAAGTGAAATGAAGCTTTTCTATTAGAATACAGTAGAAGCAGTGATAGATTTCTTCTTCTTGGTATCTAAAATCACTGTGGATGGTGACCGCACCCATGAAAGCTATGACAAATGTAAATAGCATATTAAAAAGCTGAGCCTCTACTTTGTAAACAAAGATCCTTGTAGTCAAGGTTATGGTTTTTCCAGTACTCATGTATGGATGTGAGAGATGGACAATAAAGAAGGCAGCGCGCCAAGGAATTGATGCTTTCTAACCAGGGTGCTGGAGAAGGCTCTTGAGAGTTCCCTGGATGGCAAGGAGATCAAACCAGTCAATCTTAAATGAAATCAACCCTAAATATTCATTGGAAGGACTGATGCTGAACCTGAAGCTCCAGTACTTTGGCCACCTGATGCACACAGACGACTCACTGGAAAAGACTCCGATGCTGAGAAATACTGAGGGCAGAAGGAAAACAGGGTGACAGAGGATGAGATAATCGGAGGATGAATCATCTCAGAAGATGAATGGTATCACCAATTCAGTGGACATGAACTTGTGCAAACTTCAGGAGATGGTGACAGAGAGGGAAGCCTGGCATGCTGCAGTCCTTGGGGTACCAAAGAGTTAGATGCCACTTGGTGACTGAGCAACAACAACAATAGTAGTTTTTGCTTTTTTATTTGCCTACCTACTTATTTTTAACAAGGAACTTTATCAATCTGGCTTTGACTTATCATCTTGTATCTTTGGTTTTGTTAACCAGGAACTCCTTACCCTTTATTTTGGGGTGTCTTATAGCTCCTATTTTATGGAGGGATAGTTTTGCCACTTACAAAAGTCTTGGTGGACATAATTACCTTCAGGATTTTAAATATATCTTTCCACTGATTTTTGGCCTCTACAGTTTTTGTGGAAAAAATGAAATGTTATCATATGGGTGATACTTTGTATATGACAAGTTACTATTCTCTTGATGCTTTGAACATTCTCTCCTGTGCTTTGCCTTTTGACAGTTTTACTAAAATATGCCTTACTGTGAGTCTGTTTGGTTTTATCCTTCTTGGAGTTTGTTTAGCTTTTTGGATTTAGAGATTCATGTACTTTGCAAAAGTTTGGAAGTTTTCAGTCATTCTTATTTCAAATACTTATTCATTCTCGATCTCTCTTCTGGGACTCTATAAAGTGGATGTTAGTACAATTGATTGAGTTCCATGGGTCCTTTAGGATCTATTTATTTTTCTTTATTCCTTTTTCTTTCT
The DNA here is from genome assembly GCF_963930625.1 of Muntiacus reevesi. Taxonomy (NCBI): domain Eukaryota; kingdom Metazoa; phylum Chordata; class Mammalia; order Artiodactyla; family Cervidae; genus Muntiacus; species Muntiacus reevesi. The sequence continues at coordinate 138,771,418 of NC_089250.1, forward strand.
TATAATCACATTGCAAATTTTTATTCTTTCTTCAGGCATGCTGTTTCTTTCTCGAGTTTTCTGTTGTCTACTATTCAAACTTTCTAGTAAATTTAAAATTTTTCAGGTATTGCATTTTTTTAGCTCCAAAATTCTGTTTGATTTATTTTTATAGAAATTTTCTCATTATTTTGTACTTGTTATGTACTTTTCAGATTTTCTTTAGTTCTTGATGTTTTCCATCAGTTGTTTAAGCATATTTAAGACATGTATTTAAAAGTTTTTATTTAGTAAGTCCATGCCTGGACTTCCTCAGGAATTATTTGTGTCAGCTTGGTTTTTTACGTGTTAGTGGCCCATGCTTCTTCCTTTTTGGTATATTTTATAACTTTTTAATTAAATTATTCCTAGGAAAAGGACAATCAAGAACTGGTGTATACGGTTGAAAACTTGGCAAACACTATATTGGATTTGTTTATAGCTGGAACAGAGACAACGAGCACCACACTGAGATATGGGCTCCTCCTCCTGCTGAAACACCCTGAGGTCACAGGTATGATAACATGGTGGGCGGGGTGACTGCAGAAGAGATGAGAGAAAGATGCTTGAATGTACTCTACCTTGTTTCTCTCAGAAAACTATTTAAGTCTCTGAGCAGCTTCATTTTTCTCACATTTAATGAAGGTATAGTAATCTGACATCTTTACATAATATGAGATGACTAAGAGGAGTAGAGACTCTGTGAATGGTAAGAATGTCAACACTGTAGCATATGAATTTCATGGGAGGTCATGTGTAGCAGGCATGGCCAGCATGAATTGACCTGGGGCTGCATATTGGTTTTATCATGGAAATGTAACTGTGATGGCCCTTCATTCTGAAAATGAGATGTTCCAAACAACAGTGTCTGAGGACTACTCGGTGGTCTAGTGTTTACAACTCCACCTCCAATTCACAGGGTATGTCTTCAATCCCAGTTTGGAGAGCTAAGGTCCCATGTGCTATGGAGGGTGGCCAAGAGTCAAAACAAAAGAAAAAAAAAAAAAAAAAAGCCAGTGTTGGGAAAATGGAAATGCTCCTTACAAAACCATAATTGGAAATCGTAGAAATTTAGTGAAGCTACCTGATATACTTTCCATAGTCTAGGAAGTTCTCTAAAGAGTTAGATTGATGATAAATTGGCTTAAGATATTTATGTAAAGGAATTTTGTTGGTCCATAAGTTTCTTTTCAGAAGAGTGGTTATTGCCAAAAAATGCATTTTGAGGAGTCAAGAATTTTATCTTTCACAAGAACTTTTCGTTAGAAATTAATTTTTAAAGGATTATGGTTATGCGTCACTGTTTAGAAACATATATTACCTTGATTAGTGTCAGAATAGCCCTGAAATGATTATAACATATGAGAATTAGCCTTTTAAAGTTGGAGAAGAGGCCAAGAAGCAGTCAACAAATATTCAACAGATTTCTGAAATATAGAGAGCATATTGAGGGGTGACAATGAAGTCAGTAGAGAGGATGAAGTTGTTGTTCAGTCACTGAGTTGTGTCCAGCTCTTTGCAACCCCATAGACTGCAGCACGTCAGGCTACCCCGTCCTTTAGTATCTCCCAGAGTTTGCTCAAATTCATGTCCATTGAGTCGGTGATGCTATCTACCCATCTCATCTTCTGCTGCTCCTTTCTCCTTTTACCCTCAATCTTTCCCAGCATCAGGGTCTTTTCCAAAGAGTTGGCTCTTTGCATCAGGTAGCCAGAATATTGAAGATTCAGCTTCAGCATCTGTCCTTCCTTTGAATATTCAGGGTTGATTTCCCTTAAGATTAATTTTTTTGATCACCTTTTAATCCAAGGGACTCTCAAGAGTCTTCACCAGGACCACAATTCAAAGCCATCAATTCTTCAGTGTTCAGCCTTCTTTATGGTCCAATTCTCACATCCATACATGACTACTGGAAAGGCCTTACCTTTGACTATATAGAATTTTATCAGCAACATGATGTCTCTGGTTCCTATTACTCTGGCCTGGTTTGTCATAGTTTTCCTTCCAAGGAGCAAGCATCTTTTAATTTTGTGGCTGCACTCACCATCTGCAGTGATTTTGGAGCCTAAGAAGATAAAATCTGTCACTACTTTCACTTTTTCCCCTTCTATTTGGTATGAAGTAATGGGACCGGATTCCATGATCTTAGTTTTTTGAATGTTGAGTTTTAAGCTGACTTTATCACTCTCCTCTTTCACCCTCATCAAGAGGGTCTTCAGCTCCTCTTCACTTTCAACCATGAGAGTGGTATCATCAAATGAGAAGTCATTTATGTTCTTATAGTCCTAAAAGTTCTGAATTGGGAAGTACCTAATTTCAAAAAGGATGAAGGGAGACAAAGGCTGATAAAAGTAGCTCTCCCAGCCACAAGTCTTTGATAACTCCTTTTATCAGGTAACTTTGATTCTCTAATAGGATGAGAGAGGTTTACTGTCTATAGAAATGGAATATAAGAAGTCCTACACTCAGGACGCTTGGGGGAAAGAGTGAGGTCACAACATAGAGGAAAGATTAGGGAAGAATCCACTTCTTGAATTCAGAGATCCTTAGTCCCTTTCTCCATCCTGCTTCCTGAAATTCAGCTGCCAGAGAAAAACTCCAGAGTGAGCACTCTGGAGAAAGACTTCCAAGTTTTGCCATCTAGACAGAAAATTATCTTAACATGTCTCACAGAGTGAATGAAATATAAACATCCTTCCCAAGACACAAGGTCACGAAATTTCAGAACCCCAGGATGAAAGAGAAAATCACAAAACCTTTCAGAGAGATGTAGCAGATCATAGATAAAAGATTAGAGTTCACAACAGCATCAGAATTCAAGAGTAAATATCAAACTGGGTATTAATTTTTAAAGGGTGTTTTCAGTCTTGTATGTTTGTCACAGTTTTTATCCATAGTTTCCCCTATCTCATCCAGATGCCTGAAGTCATGTCAAGGAAGTCATGGGCTCTGGGGATTTGAAAAGCTCATGAAGGAGAGTGAAAGTGTCAGGGCTATTGCTAGATAGCAAGCCTGGAAAATATCCACATCTAAATGGACTAGGTGGATAAAGCAGGTGTGAGGAGAGACATCAAGAGCAAAAGAGAGGTGATGGAGTATCTGTAACTTCTGAATAATAAGTAAATTTTTATTAGGAGTTTGAAACATCTGCCTCAGGGTTAGGAAACAATCCTAGGTCAAGATACAGAGTTGTTTGAACTGAACTAAAATAATATGGATAGGTCCAAGAAAGTACCAAAAAGGAACATAATCATAATTTTCTTACCAGGAAGCAATGTTTATTTAGTCAGAATGCTGTTAGAGTGAATATTCTAACAGCCAAAAGTTGTGGTGTAAATATATTTGGGAAATGGACTAAGGGGATTTGTGTGTGTGTTTTGTGTGTGTGTGTGTGTGTGAGTGAGTGTGCATGCGATTTTGTATGAGTGGGGGGGTGGAGATGTAAATTCTCAACTCTCATGCCAGGACATCAGATTATTGTTTTAAAATCTGCAAGTTAAAAATAGAAGCAAAGAGTCATTATTTAGAAATAGGATATGAATTTCAGAAGAAACTGCTAAAATGCTCATAGTGGTGGCATTTGGCAATAGGAGGATAAAGTGAATACCATCACAAATTGTTCATGCAAAATACAAAATAAAACACATATAAGTTAAATTTTAGCCTATATTATTTTGAAGTAAAATTAATACTTTATTTTATAAAATTTTATAAAATTAACATTTTATTCTTGTTTCTTTTTTCAAGGACAATATTTTTTAATAATTAATTTTAATTGGAGGCATTACTTTACAATATTGTGGTGGATTTTGCCATACATTGACATGAATTGGCCACGGTGTACATGTATCTCCCATCGCCAACTCCCCTCCCACCTCCCTCCCCATTTCATCCCTCTCAGTTGTCCCACTGCACCGGCTTTGAGTGCCCTGTTTCATGCATCAAACTTGAACTGGTGATCTATTTCACATATGGTAATCTATATGTTTCAATGCTATTCTCTCAAATCATACCACCCTCACTTTCTCCCACAGAGTCCAAAAGTCTGTTCTTTATGTCTGTATCTCTTTTGCTGTCTTGCATATAGGGTCGTCGTTAACCATCTTTCTAAATTGCATATATATATTGCAGTATATATATATATGTATATATATCTTGCAATAAATATACTGTATTGGTGTTTTTCTTTCTGACTTTCTAAATTGCATATATATATTGCAATAAATATACTGTATTGGTGTTTTTCTTTCTGACTTACTTCATTCCGTATAATAGACTGCAGTTTCACCACTTCATTAGAACTGATTCAAATGTGTTCTTTTTAATAGCTGAGTAATATTCCATTGTGGATATGTACCACAACTTTCTTATCCATTCATCTGCCAATGTGATTTCTTGACTTTATATTCTGCTTATATTTGAAACATTTCATCATTTCTCTTTGTTTTATCATGTATGCTAATATAGAGATATGTATAGATGTATCTTAAGCCAGGCTTGTAAGAGACTTACATGTGTCTGTACTATGGCCATTACCTCTCTATGTTTAGGTTCCTTTCTGGTCTTGTAGTTTATGTGTATAATGATGTTGAAAGTGAAAGAAAGTGTTAATTGTTCAGTTGTGTCCCTTTGCGACCCCATGGGCTGTAGCCCACCATGCTCCTCTGTCCATAGGATTTTCCAGGCGATTGCTAGAGTGAATAGCCATTTCCTGCTCCAGGGCATCTTTCCAAACCAGGGATAGAACCCAGGTCTCCAATATTACAGACAGATTCTTTACCATCTGAACCACTAGGGAAGTCCATAATGCTGTTGAGACACCTTCATAATGCCTCATGTATCCCTGAATTAGTATGGAATAAGGGTGTGCATTTTCCTCTTTCTCCTTACTCTTTTCTTCTTACTTATCTCTTATCAGTTAAGGTCCAGGAAGAGATTGACCGTGTCATTGGCAGACACCGGATCCCCCGCATGCAGGACAGGAGCCACATGCCCTACACGGACGCTGTGATCCACGAGATCCAGAGATACGCTGATCTGCTCCCCACCAGTCTTCCCCATGCAGTGACCCGTGACATTAAATTCAGAAACTACCTCATCCCCAAGGTAAGACTGGTTTCTCTTATACTGACCTCATTGGTTGCATAGTTCCTATTTACAGAGTATGGGCACAACCCTCGATGAACACAAGGTGAGAGAAGTAAAAATAGTCTTGTGTGTGGTGGCTTGATGGGTTGTGTGTTGTTTCCAGTTTAATCTGTAAAGGTTTGTAACAGATTTTGACAGGTAGTAGTGCAAGACTTCCACATTTTTTGTTTCTTTTATATTGTTTGTTTAACCATAACTGTCCACATTTCCAACTGAATGTTAGTATCAATTTCTCAATTTACCAAAATACTCTGCAGGGATTTTCTTTTAGAATGGTGACATTTTAGATCAATTTAGAAAGACTGAATATCATGATATGAATATGATACAGTCTCCCTGTTTGAAAGGGTTTTCTGTAAGGTTTTTCAATAATTTATTCCAGGCACTGGCTTGAATATTTTTGGGATAATTTTCCCAAGGTGGTTATTGTAGTTACAAATTTTTTAAATGCCTTTTCCATTTTTTGTATGTAATATCAAAATATAATTGATTTTATAATTTTTATGACCTTATACATAACAAACTTGCTAAATTTAAAATCATTTCTGAAAATTTCTTTCTAGTTAATTGCAATTTCTATATACATTATCCTGTTATCTGGGTTAATATCTTTGTACCATCCTTTATTTATTTCTGGTCTGAAGGAGAGTTGAGATTAACATCTCACTATTGGGAATGATGTTCTATGTATATTTTGTTAGTTTTTTAAAAATCAAATTAAGAAAGTTTGCCTGGTAGCCTAGTGGTAAAATAATCCTCTTGCCAGTACAGGAGATGCAGGAGACACCAGTTCAATCCCTGGGTCAGAAAGAGCCCCTGGAGAAGGAAATGGCAACCCACTCCAGTATTCTCGCCTGGAAAACCCTGCCAGAGGAGCCTGGTGGGCTACAGTCCATGGGCACAAAAAGTGTTGGACATGACTGAGCAGGAGTACGGACAGCGTATATTTGATAGACCATACCAGGTTGTTTTAGTTAATGCAGAATTCAGGTTAAATCATTGATAAGTCAGAATGATTTCACTATATTGCAATATATGAAAATTTCTTCCATTAATAACCACTTATGTATCCAACTATCCATCAAAACCTCCTTACTTCAGTATGCATGCCTCAATAACAGTGATTATTGTATACAGAGGAATAATAGCATGTCTACACAGGGGTTATCACTGAAACAATGATATTATCTAATGCACCGGCTATACTTAAAATATCCTAATTTTCTTAAAATAACCCTTCTAGTCTTTTTTTTCCCCTTCATAAATGAGGTGAGGGTCCATACTGCCACTTATTCCATTATTATTCATTATGCAGTCCTGTTCACATGATAAAGTGGTATTTGCCAGACTGCTCCAGAGCAGAGGTCCTTTTCTTACATTTAATACACCAAAATCTATTGCATGGTCCATTAGGGCTTTGAGAGTATAGTGTTTCTTAATAATTGACCCAACAGTTTTAGCTTTGCTAGCAAAACTTGTTTAAATTGATGATATTAACCTAATTGATATGAAATGATTTTTCTAGTTTCATCATTCTTCCTGTGTTTCAAATCTAGGATTAATCTGTGATGACGTCAACTGCATTTTTGTTTCTTAAATAATTTTATTTATTTATTCATTTATTTTTGGCTGTGCTGGGTCTTTGTTGCTACACGTGGGCTTTTCTCTAGTTGTGACGAGTGGGGCTTAACCTTCGTTGCAGTTCATGGGCCTTCCATTTTGCATGACTTCTCTTGTTGTGGAGCATGTGCTCTAGGGCACAAGGGCTTCACCAGCTGTGGTGATTTGGCTCAATAGTTGTGGTTCCCAGGTTCTAGAGCACAGGTTCAGTAGTTTGGTGCCTTGGCTTATCTGCTCCACAGCATGTGGGATCTTCTTGGACAGGGATCAAAACTGTGTCTCCTGCATTGGCAAGTGGATTCTTTACCAATGAACTACCAGGGAAGCCTTACCATATATTTTAAAATAAAGACGGACTGTCTGCTTGGCAATGGTAAACACTAATATTTGTTACCATACTTATTATCACAGAAAATCATATATCCATTTATAAAAAACACTGTGAACAGGTAACACCAGAACTTTATAGTTCAATAGACACTTCCATTTTAAACCATAATCCAAATATGAGATGAGTGAAAATTGAAATGAGAAAGCACCTGGTGGTAATAGACACTAGTATTCAAATATAATGGTTAGCGGATTGGATTCATGAGGTCTGACACCCTAGGACCTAGATATCAAGATTTTCAGATGCTGTTGAAGTTCACTTCAGCAGCATCACTGCCACTAGTCTTAAACTTATCCTTGTTAATTACTTGTTCTGTCTGCCTCAGAATACCACTGCCCTTCTTTGGACTAAGGATTCCTTATTATTGATCCCTGGAATGGACTAAGTGTTTTGCAGCATTCCTTCTAGCTTTGTGACTTCTCCATAGTTTAGCTTATCTTCACCTGTTCTTTCCAGGGCACAGATATATTGACATCACTGACTTCTGTGCTTCATGATGACAAAGAATTCCCCAATCCTGGGGTATTTGATCCTGGCCACTTCCTGGATGAGAGTGGCAACTTTAGGAAGAGTGACTATTTCATGGCTTTCTCTACAGGTAATAATTTTTTTTCCTCAGTCCTTTAGAGGACAAGATACCTTCTAAGGATCAGTTGGGAGTTACATAGTAATCCTATGGGGCTGGTAGAAATGCTTTCTCCATGATGAGGGGCAGCAATCCCAATGCCCACGCACTTTCCCTCCACATGAGACATTGTCATTATTGGGCTAGATTACTGGAGCTTTGGAGAAGTGACTCAGTTATTTCAAATTTAGAAATAAAACTTGAATTGGGAACTGCAAATGTAAGAGAACCATATCTTAGCCAAAAAGAACCGTGTGTTATAAAACCTCAAGATGTGTTGGAGGTTGGTGAAGAGTAGGTATACTTAGAGCAGAGAACAGAGGCTGTGTGGAATGAAAAGAAACATGTGGGACTCCTAGACCAGGATCAGAAAATAAAGCCAGTATATGTGACTTTCTAGAAAAAGATGGATAGAAACCTGAAAATATGAAATTGTGGTTATAATATGTGAATAATTTAATGAAGTGTTTGGAATAGTCAGTAAATATTTGTTGAAAGAGTAATATTTGCTATGGGAAGATGTCAGGTGGATAGCATATGTGTCCACCCTTTGTCCATCAGTCGCCCTAGTCATCCTGCTTTCCATCCATCCACTCAAACATTCATCAAATGGATACTACATAATCTCTTTCTGAGAGCCAGAAAGACAGAGTTCAAGGAATATGTACTCTCTGTGTTTGTTATTTTCAGGAAAACGTGTTTGTGTGGGAGAGGGCCTGGCCCGCATGGAGCTGTTTTTATTCCTGACCACAATTTTACAAAAATTTACCTTGAAATCTGTGGTTGACCCAAAGGACCTCGACACCACCCCATTTGTCAATGGGTTACTTTCTGTGCCACCATTTTACCAGCTCTGTTTCATTCCTGTGTGAGGAATGGTAGATCCTCTGATTTCTTCAGTGATGTTGCCTTCAACTCCCTCTCATCTGGGGCATCTTTCACCTGCTTCCCCTCATTGTTCCTGATAGTGCTTGCTCTGACCTCTCTTCATTCATTGTGCAATTTCAATGCAGAAATGTATCTGCTGTTTTTCATACTCTGTAACATCTGTATTAGCTACCAGATAATGCACATAATTATCTGATGTTGAATAGTTCTGCATTCATAGGACTATATACTCCATCAAAATAAAACAAGATGATTACTCTCTGTATAATGCAGAGCTATTTCTGCTATGCCTGTTCCTAATAAAACACATACCTTGGTAAGCCAGTATGAAGCTTTTCTTTTTTTGTGCATATTGCAGATAAGGGAGGAAAGCAAAAAGAGGCAAAGATGTCACATGGTCCTCATATGCACAGAGGAGGGAATGAGAGTAGAAAAGCTTCCTTGGCTGCATGTTACCATGAGTTACTTGAGGTTTGGACTTGAAAGTGAAAGAAATTGTTTTCAGGAGCATCTTCATCCTGTAGGGATTATGGAGATCACTGAGTGTTGTTTAGTTGCCCAGTAATGTCTGACTCTTTGATGAAACTCCACGGACTGTGGCCCAGGTGCCTCTGTCCATGGAATATCTCAGCCAGGATTACTGGAGTGAGCATCCATTTCCTTCTCCAGGGGTTCTTCCCCACCCAGGATTGAACCCCGGTATCCTACTTTGGCAGGCAGATTCTTTACTGCCATGCTACAAGGGAAGCTCAAAGTCAAAGTAAGCCAGGAAAACTACAATTGAAAATCAGAATAGAAATAAATAAGATTGTATAAAAGAAATCACTAGGAGGAGCCAAGATGGCGGAGGAGTAGGACGGGGAGACCACTTTCTCTCCTAGAAATTCATCAAAAGAATAACTGAACACAGAGCAAACTTCACAAAACAACTTCCGATCGCTGGCTGAGGTCACCAGGCGCCCAGAAAAGCAGCCCATTGTCTTCGAAAGGAGGTAGGACAAAATATAAAAGATAAAAAGTGAGACAAAAGAGCTAAGGACGGAGATCCGTCCCGGGAAGGGTCTTAATAGAGGACGTTTCTAGACACCGGGAAACCCTCGCACTGGCGGGCCTGGGGGAAGTGTTTGAATCTCGGAGTTTGAATCTGGCTGGGAAGGATAGAATAAATATAACCCACAGATTACGAGCCTAAAAGCAACTCCCAGCAGAAAAGTACCCCAGACGCCCGCATCCGCAACCAGCAAGTGGGGGCAGAACGGAGAGGAGTGGGCGGCATTGCTTGGGGTAGGGTCTGGGGCCTGAGTGCCCTGAGGACAATCGGAGGGAGCTTTTGTGGGTTCCCAGCTTGAACTGTGGGAGAGCAAAAGAGAGAGAAAATTAACCGGCCGAACACACTGCCGGCCGCTCGCAGAACAAAGGGACCGAGAAAGTCCTGAGAAGAGCTCGCAGACTGCGGACCGGCCCAGCCCCGCCGGAGGCAGGGGGCAGGGGGGAGGGGAAGGGGGCAGGCTCGGCCCCAAGGACCGCATCCCCTACCACACTGCAAACGGGCCTCCGCCTTCTAAGCAACACCTCCGGGGATTCTGGATGGTCGACATCCGCCGGGAGGGTCGTGGCTAGACACAGTACACGCACCCGGCCAGTGCGGGCGGGATTGGGGCTGGGGACGCAGAGGGCAGAAGGCACACGCACCCGACTGGCGCAGCGGAAACTGAGGCTGGGATAGCGGAGGACAGAAGGCGCGCCGCACCGGGGAGAGAGCGCCTGGCTGCCTGAGCCACTCGGGCGGCGTAGGGACAAACCACAGGCGCAGCTTTGTGTTCCGCGCTTTTGTGAATCACCCGAGGGCTGGAACCGCCTGGAGCCTGAGCAGCCCAGACGGAGAAAATAGCGCCAGCCCCTCCCTGCAGCGCCAGCTCCACCCCGAAGCGCGACGGAACTAGCTGCCTGAATAAGAATCCACCTCCGCCCGCCTGTGTCAGGGCGGAAATTAGGCGCGGAAGAAACCGGCAACAGAAGCCGAATAAACAAAGGGAACCTCTTCAGAAGGGACCGGTGCAACAGATTAAAATCCCTGAAGAAAACACGGACTTCACCGGAAGGACCTATAGATATCGAGAAGTATAAGCTGGAACGAGGAGATATCTGAAACTGAGCCGAACCCACACTGACCGAAACAGCTACAGAGAAATTCCTAGATATATTTTTTCTTTTTTCTTTTCTTTTTTTTTCCTTTTTCTCTTTTATTTTCCTTTAAAATTCCCTATTACTCCCCCATTACTCCTTAACTTTCATTTTCATAAGATTTTTACGATTTTTTTTAATTAGGTAAAACAATTTTTTTTTCTCTTTTTTTTTTCTTTTTCTTCTTCTTTTTCCTTTTCTTTTTTCTTCTTCTCTTCTATTTTCTATTTTTCTTTTTCTCATTTCTTTTAAAGTCATCTAGTACTCCTCTTACTACTCCTTAATTTTCATTTTCAATACACTATAACCTTACAGGGGGAAAAAAAAAAAAAAAGGAGAAGAAGAGAAGCCCTATTTTTAAACCAAACTTCATATATATTTCTAAAAAAATTTTTTTTTTATGTTTTGGTTTTTGTTTTTAATATAGTATTTTTAAGAGTCTAACCTCTACTCTAGATTTTTAATTTTTGTTTTTCAGTATATGATATAAATTGTGAACATTTAAGAATCCAATATTCAGCTCCCATTTTTATTCAGGAGTGTGTTGATTATTCTCTCCCAATCTTGACTCTCTGTTTTCTACCTCAGAACACCTCTATTTCCTCCTTTCCCCTTCTCTTCCCAATCCAATTCTGTGAATCTTTGTGGGTGTCTGGGCTACGGAGAACACTCTGGGATCAGACAACTTCGTAGATCTGTCTCTCTCCTCTTGAGTCCCCCTTTTTCTCCTCCTGCTTATCTCTATCTCCCTCCTCCCTCTCCCCTTCCTCATGTAACTCTGTGAACCTCTCTGGGTGTCCCTAACGGAGGAGAAACTTTTCACCATTAACCTAGAAGTTTTATTATCAGTGCTGTATGGTTGGAGAAGTCCTGAGACTACAGGAAGAATAAAACTGAAATCCAGAGGCAGGAGACTTAAGCCCAAAACCTGAGAACACCAGAAAACTCCTGACTACATGGATCTTTAAGTAATAAGTGACCGTCCAAAAGCCTCCAAACCTACACTGAAACCAACCACCACCCAAGAGCCAATAAATTTTAGAGCAAGACATACCACGCAAATTCTCCAGCAACGCAGGAACATAGCCCTGAATGTCAACATACAGACTACCCAAGGTCACACCTAACACATAAACCCATCTCAAAACTCATTACTGGGCACTCCATTGCTCTCCAAAGAGAAGAAATCAAGATTCATGCACCAGAACACTGACGCAAGCTTCGCTAATCAGGAAACCTTGACAAGCCAATCATCTAACCCCACCCACTGGGTAAAACCTCCACAATAAAAAGGAACCACAGACCTCCAGAATACAGAAAGCCCACTCCAGACACAGCAATCTAAACAAGATGAAAAGGCAAAGAAATACCCAACAGGTAAAGGAACATGAAAAAAGTCCACCAAGTCAAACAAAAGAGGAGGAGATAGGGAATCTACCTGAAAAAGAATTTAGAACAATGATAATAAAAATGATCCAAAATCTTGAAAGCAAAATGGAGTTACAGATAAATAGCCTGGAGACAAAGATTGAAAAGATGCAAGAAATGTTTAATAAAGATCTAGAAGAAATAAAAAAGAGTCAATTAAAAATGAATAATGCAATGAATGAGATCAAAAACACTCTGGAGGGAACCAAGAGTAGAATAACGGAGACAGAAGATAGGATAAGTGAGGTAGAAGATAGAATGGTGGAAATAAATGAAGCAGAGAGGAAAAAAGAAAAAAGAATCAAAAGAAATGAGGACAACCTCAGGGACCTCTGGGACAATGTGAAATGCCCCAATATTCGAATCATAGGAGTCCCAGAAGAAGAAGACAAAAAGAAAGGCCATGAGAAAATACTCGAGGAGATAATAGCTGAAAACTTCCCTAAAATGGGGAAGGAAATAGCCACCCAAGTCCAAGAAACCCAGAGAGTCCCAAACAGGATAAACCCAAGGTGAAACACCCCAAGACACATATTAATCAAATTAACAAAGATCTAACACAAAGATCAAATACTAAAAGCAGCAAGGGAGAAGCAACAAATAACACACAAAGATATTCCCATAAGGATAACAGCTGATCTGTCAATGGAAACCCTCCAGGCCAGAAGGGAATGGCAGGACATACTGAAAGTAATGAAAGAGAATAACCTACAACCTAGATTACTGTACCCAGCAAGGATCTCATTCAGATACGAAGGAGAATTCAAAAGCTTTACAGACAAGCAAAAGCTGAGAGAATTCAGCACCACCAAACCAGCTCTTCAACAAATGCTAAAGGAACTTCTCTAGACAGGAAATGCAGAAAGGTTGAATAAACGTGAACCCAAAACAACAAAGTAAATGGCAACGGGTCCACACCAATCAATAATTACCTTAAATGTAAATGGGTTGAATGCCCCAACCAAAAGACAAAGATTGGCTGAATGGATACAAAAACAAGACCCCTATATACGCTGTCTACAAGAGACCCACCTCCAAACCAGAGACACATACAGACTAAAAGTGAAGGGCTGGAAAAAAATATTTCATGCAAACGGAGACCAAAAGAAAGCAGGAGTCGCAATACTCATATCAGATAAAATAGACTTTCAATAAAGGAGGTGAAAAGAGACAAAGAAGGACAGTACATAATGATCAAAGGATCAATCCAAGAAGAAGATAGAATAATTATAAATATATATGCACCCAACATAGGAGCACCGCAATATGTACGGCAAACGCTAACAAGTATGAAAGAGGAAATTAATAGTAACACAATAATAGTGGGAGACTTTAATACCCCACTCACAACTATGGATAGATCAACTAAACAGAAAATCAATAAGGAAACACAAACCTTAAATGATACAATGGACCAGCTAGACCTAGTTGATATCTATAGGACATTTCACCCCAAAACAATCAACTTCACCTTTTTCTCAAGCGCACACGGAACCTTCTCCAGAATAGATCACATCCTGGGCCATAAATCTGGTCTTGGAAAATTCAAAAAAATTGAAATCATTCCAGTCATCTTTTCTGACCACAGTGCAGTAAGATTAGATCTCAATTACAGGGAAAAAATTGTCAAAAATTCAAACATATGGAGGCTAAATAACACACTTCTGAGTAACCAACAAATCATAGAAGAAATCAAAAAAGAAATCAAAATATGTATAGAAACGAATGAAAATGAAAGCACAACAACCCAAAACCTATGGGACACTGTAAAAGCAGTGCTAAGGGGAAGGTTCATAGCATTACAGGCTTACATCAAGAAACAGGAAAAAAACCAAATAAATAACCTAACTCTAAACCTAAGGCAATTAGAGAAGGAAGAAATGAAGAAGTTAGCAGAAGGAAAGAAATCTTAAAAATTAGGGCACTTCTGTGTCTCTTTTTCTGTTTTGCATATACGGTTATCGCCACCATCTATCTAAATTCCGTATATATGTGTTAGTATACTGTAATGTTCTTTATCTTTCTGGCTTACTTCACTCTGTATAATGGGCTCCAGTTTCATCCATCTCATTAGAACTGATTCAAATGAATTCTTTTTAACGGCTGAGTAATATTCCATGGTGTATATGTACCACAGCTTCCTTATCCATTCATCTGCTGATGGGCATCTGGGTTGCTTCCATGTCCTGGCTATTATAAACAGTGCTGCAAGGAAATGTTGTAAAGTGATTGGCCTCCAACTAATAAAATAATATTTAAAAAAAAATAAATAAATAAAAAAAAAAAAAAGAAAGAAACTAAAAAAAAAAAAAAAAAATTAGGGCAGAAATAAATGCAAAAGAAACTAAAGAGACCATAGCAAAAATCAACAAAGCTAAAAGCTGGTTTTTTGAAAAAATAAACAAAATTGACAAACCATTAGCAAGACTCATTAAGAAACAAAGAGAGAAGAACCAAATTAACAAAATAAGAAATGAAAAGGGTGATATCACAACAGACAACACTGAAATACAAAGGATCATAAGAGACTACTACCAGCAGCTCTATGCCAATAAAATGGACAACTTGGATGAAATGGACAAATTCTTAGAAAAGTATAACTTTCCAAAACTGAACCAGGAAGAAATAGAAGATCTTAACAGAACCATCACAAGCAAGGAAATCGAAACTGTAATCAAAAATCTTCCAGCAAACAAAAGCCAAGGACCAGATGCCTTCAGAGCTGAATTCTACCAAAAATTTAGAGAAGAGCTAACACTTATCTTACTCAAACTCTTCCAGAAAGTTGCAGATGAAGGTAAACTTCCAAACTCATTCCATGAGACCATCATCACCCTAATTCCAAAACCAGACAAAGATGCCACAAAAAAAGAAAACTACAGGCCAATATCACTGATGAACGTAGATGCAAAAATCCTTAACAAAATTCTAGCAAACAGAATCCAACAACATATTAAAAAAATTATACACCATGACCAAGTGGGCTTTATCCCAGGAATGCAAGGATTCTTTAATATCCGCAAATCGATCAACGTAATACACCACATTAACAAATTGGAAGATAAAAACCATATGATTATCTCAATAGATGCAGAGAAAGCCTTTGACAAAATTCAACACTCATTTATGATTAAAACTCTCCAGAAAGCAGGAATAGAAGGAACATACCTCAACATAATAAAAGCTATATATGACAAACCCACAGCAAGCATCACCCTCAATGGTGAAAAATTGAAAGCATTTCCTCTGAAATCAGGAACAAGACAAGGATGCCCACTCTCACCACTACTATTCAACATAGTGTTGGAAGTTTTGGCCACAGCAATCAGAGCAGAAAAAGACGTAAAAGGAATCCAGATAGGAAAAGAAGAAGTGAAACTCTCGCTGTTTGCAGATGACATGATCCTCTACATAGAAAACCCTAAAGACTCTTCCAGAAAATTACTAGAGCTAATCAATGAATATAGTAAAGTTGCAGGATATAAAATTAACACACAGAAATCCCTTGCATTCCTATATACTAACAATGAAAAAACAGAAAGGGAAATTAAGGAAACAATACCATTCACCATTGCAACAAAAAGAATAAAATACTTAGGAGTATATCTACCTAAAGAAACAAAAGACCTATACACAGAAAACTATAAAACATTGATGAAAGAAATCAAAGAGGACACAAACAGATGGAGAAACATACCGTGTTCATGGATTGGAAGAATCAATATTGTCAAAATGGCTATTCTACCCAAAGCAATCTATAGATTCAATGCAATCCCTATCAAGCTACCAACGGTATTTTTCACAGAACTAGAACAAATAATTTCACAATTTGTATGGAAATACAAAAAACCTCGAATAGCCAAAGTAATCTTGAGAAAGAAGAATGGAACTGGAGGAATCAACCTGCCTGACTTCAGACTCTACTACAAAGCCACAGTCATCAAGACAGTATGGTACTGGCACAAAGACAGAAATACAAATCAATGGAACAGAATAGAAAGCCCAGAGATAAATCCACGAACCTATGGACAACTTATCTTTGACAAAGGAGGCAAGGATATACAATGGAAAAAAGACAATCTCTTTAACAAGTGGTGCTGGGAAAACTGGTCAGCCACTTGTAAAAGAATGAAACTAGAACACTTTCTAACACCATACACAAAAATAAACTCAAAATGGATTAAAGATCTAAATGTAAGACCAGAAACTATAAAATTCCTAGAGGAGAACATAGGCAAAACACTCTCCGACATAAAACACAGCAAGATCTTCTATGACCCACTACCCAGAATATTGGAAATAAAAGCAAAAATAAACAAATGGGACCTAATGAAACTTAAAAGTTTTTGCACAACAAAGGAAACTATAAGTAAGGTGAAAAGACAGCCGTCAGATTGGGAGAAAATAATAGCAAATGAGGAAACAGACAAAGGATTAATCTCAAATATATACAAGCAACTCCTGAAGCTCAATTACAGAAAAATAAATGACCTAATCAAAAAATGGGCCAAAGAACTAAACAGACATTTCTCCAAAGAAGACATTCAGATGGCTAACAAACACATGAAAAGATGCTCCACATCACTCATTATCAGAGAAATGCAAATCAAAATCACACTGAGGTACCATTACACGCCAGTCAGGATGGCTGCTATCCAAAAGTCTACAAGCAATAAATGCTGGAGAGGGTGTGGAGAAAAGGGAACCCTCTTACACTGTTGGTGGGAATGCAAACTAGTACAGCCACTATGGAAAACAGTGTGGAGATTTCTTTAAAAACTGGAAATAGAACTACCATATGACCCAGCAATACCACTTCTGGGCATACACACTGAGGAATCCAGATCTGAAAGAGACACGTGCACCCCAATGTTCATCGCAGCACTGTTTATAATAGCCAGGACATGGAAGCAACCTAGATGCCCATCAGCAGATGAATGGATAAGGAAGCGGTGGTACATATACATCATGGAATATTACTCAGCCGTTAAAAAGAATTCGTTTGAATCAGTTCTAATGAGATGGATGAAACCGGAGCCCATTATACAGAGTGAGGTGAGCCAGAAAGATAAAGAACATTACAGTATACTAACACATATATACCGAATTTAGAAAGATGGTAGCAATGGCCCTATATGCAGGGCAGAAGAAGAGACGCAGAGGTACAGAGCGGACTTTTGAATTCTGTGGGAGAAGGGGAGGGTGGGATGTTTCGAAAGAACAGCATGTATATTATCTGTGGTGAAGCAGACCACCAGCCCAGGTGGGAGGCATGAGTCAAGTGCTCGGGCCTGTTGGGCTGGGAGAATCCAGAGGAATCGGGTGGAGAGGGAGGTGGGATGGGGGACCGGGATGGGGAATTCGTGTAACTCTATGGCTGACTCACATCAATGTATGACAAAACCCACTGAAAAATAAAAAAAAAATAAATAAATAAATAAAATAAAAAAGAAAAAAAGAAAAAAAAGAAAAAAAAAAAAAAAAGAAAAGATATTTCTATTATTTAAGTCACCCAATCTGTAGTGCTTTGTTTTGGCAACTTTACCAAACTAATACAGACTCTTTTTAAAAATGAAAAAAAAATTTAAAAATAAAAAATAAAAGAAATCACTAGATAGAATCAAAGAAACCAATGCTAGTTCTTTGAAAATTTGAATAGAATTGATATATCTGTAGCTAGGTTACCCTCAAAAACATGTCGGACGTGAGCTTGAGTAGGTTCAGGGAGTTGGTGATGGACAGGGAAGCCTGGTGTGCTGCAGTCTGTGGGGTCGCAAAGAGTTGGACCTGAATGAGTGACTGAACTGAACTGAACTGAACCCTCAAAAAAGCTATAAAAGAGAAATTACACAAGTTTTCCTTGAAATGGGGAGTCATCTCTTTACTGCCATGGACATAAAATGGATAAGGAAAGAGTATTCTGAAAGGCTCTATGTCCACCAATTTGATGACTTAACTGAAATGGGTCAATTTCTTAAGAACACAGTCTGACAAAATGTACACAAGGAATAACATCTGTACCATGACATTATAGGGAGTGCTAAACTACACTTTCCCTTGTGAGCATATTGATTCAAAGCAACATGAATAAATTCTTTTTGTAAAAAAAAAAAAAAAAAGTCTGGAAACTAGTGGAAAGATTTCTCCCATCCAAGTACTAACCAGGCCCGACCCTGCTTAGCTTCTGAGATCAGACGAGATCGGGTGCGTTCAGGGTGGTATGGCCGTAGACAAGTGGAAAGATTTCTATATCCTGAGTGAGTGTGAATTCAGCTACATCAAAGTCAGAAGGAAAGACAAGGACAGAGTCTCACAAATTCAACAGCAAATTAGAAGGACTATACATCATAGCTATTCAGGTTTTATCCCTGTCATGCAAGAGTGTTTCAACATACAAAATTCAAACAATGTGATATGCAACATTGCCACAACAAAGAATAAAAATCACATGATTTTCTCAACAGATGTAGTAAAAGCATTTGACAGCATTCAACAAACTTTCATTACAAAATAAAACTCAACAGACTAGGAATAATAAACCCATGTGAAAACCAGAACTTAAAATCACAGATTTCAAAAAGCTGAAAGCTCTTTCTCTAAGCTCTGGAGCAAGGAAGGAAATCCACTCTCACCCCTGACACCTGACATCATATTAGAAAACATAGATAGAGAAATTAGAAAAAGAAGTAAAAGGCATTCAAATC
The DNA here is from genome assembly GCF_963930625.1 of Muntiacus reevesi. Taxonomy (NCBI): domain Eukaryota; kingdom Metazoa; phylum Chordata; class Mammalia; order Artiodactyla; family Cervidae; genus Muntiacus; species Muntiacus reevesi. The sequence goes on from NC_089250.1 coordinate 138,790,424, forward strand.
AGAAGGAAGAACTAATATTATATCTGTTCACAGATGACATGATCTTATATGAAGAAAACCATGAAGATTCCATGATAAAATCCTGTAAGAAATAATAAATGAAATAATTCAGTAAATTTGCAGAATATAAGGTGGTCAACATGCAAAAATCAGTTGCTTTTCTATATACTACTACTAAGCTGTGTGTTAATTAAAAATACAATACCATCTGTCATAGCAAGGAAAATATCTAAAAGTTAAGAATAACTTAATTAAGGAAATGAAAGCCTGTATACCAAGTCATGTAAAACATTGCTGAAAGAGCTTTTAAAAGACACAAAGAAATAGAAAGATATTTCATGAACATAGGTTGGAAGAGTTAATATTGTTAAAGTGTCCATACTACCCAAAGTCATCTAATATTCCATGTAGTATGCATCAAAATCATAATGACATTTTATACAAAAATAGAAATAATTCTAAAATTCATGTGGAACCACAAGGCTCCAAATAGCCAATGCAATTTTGAAAAAGAAGGACAAAGCTGGAGGCATCACACTTTCTGATTTTAAATATATTAAAAAGGTAATTAAACAGTTTTGTACTAACTTAAAAATAAACACAGAACAATATAATAGTATAGAGAGGCCAGAAATGAATCCAAGTTAACAGAGTCAAGTGATCATCATCTAGTATGCCAAGACTACTCAATGGGGAAAGAATAGTCTCTTCAACAAATAATGCAGGAAAAATAGATACTCATGTGCAAAAGAATAAAATTGGACCCTTATTTTACACCAGAGAGAAAAAGTCAGCTAAAGATACATTAAAGATCAAATATAAGACCTGAAAATATAGAAGTTTTGAAAGATAACACAGCTTATGATCTCCATGATATTGATTCCGACTGTGATTTCATGCTTATGACACTAAAAGCACAGGCAACAAAAGCAATCTTAGACCAGTGGAACAATAAAAACAAAATCTACACAGGAAGCAAAAACAGTCAAAAAGGTTAGAAGACAACATACAGAACAGGAAAAAAATATCTTCAAGTCATATCTGACAAGGGATTAATCTCCAAAATATATAGGAACTCTTAAAACTCAATAGTAAAAGTTAGAAAACCTATTAACCCAATTTAAATATGGGCAAAGGGCTAGAAGGGCCATACCTCTAAAGAAAAACAAGAATGGCAAACAGGTGTATGAAACAGTGCTCAACATCAGTAATCTTCAGAGAATGCAAATCAAAACCACAATGAGATAGCTCCTCACATCTGTTAGGCTGAATATTATAAGAAAGAAAGAAGTGTTGGCAAGGATATGAAGAAATTGAAATCCTTGTATACTGTTGGTGAAAAGACAAAATGGTGCAGCTTCTAAGGAAAATAGAAGAGAGGTAAACCAAAAAACTAAAAATAGAATTACCACATGACCCAGCAATCCCATTTTGGACTATTTAATAAAAGAAGTGAAATCATGATGCTAAGGAGATGTTACACACCCATGTTCAAGTTGGCATTATTCACTCTAGACAAATGTGGAAAATCCTCAATGTCCATCAGTGGGTGGATGGGAGAAATGTGGTATTTAACACATGAATAGGTATGCAAAGCTGAAACAGACTCACAGACATATTAAAGAAACTAGTGGTTTTCAAAGGGGACAGGGAAGTGGGCATGGATAAATTGTTGGTTCGGATTAAGAGATATAAATTAGTATGACTAAAATATGTTAACAAGAATGTATTGTGTGGGCTTTCTGGTGGCTCAGCTGTAAAAAGCTGACTGCCATGCAGGAGAAATGAGTTGGATCCTCTGGTGGGAACTATCTGCTGGAGAAGGAAATAGAAACCTACTCCTGTATTCTTGCCTGAAAAATAACATGAACAGAAGAGCCTGGCGAGCTACAGTCTCAAGGCTATAGCCTTGGACGTGACTTAGCAACTAAGCAACAACCATAATAGAATGTATGACACAAGGGGTTAAACTTTAGTAAACCATGGGCTTTGACTGATATTGCTGTGTCAGAGTTGGTTCATTGAAACAAATGCACCACACTGGTGAGGGTTATTGATAGGAGAGGCTTTGTGGGTTGAGGATGAGCTATGTGGGAATTGGATACATGTTGCCCGGGTTTTGTGTGAACCTAGAACTTCTTCAAAAATAACATTATTTAAAAGGAAAATATACAAAAATAGTTGTAGAATAGCTCCATTCTACAACTCTTGCCAAGACAGGATGCATTCCTCTCTGGTTGTGGGGGCTTTAGTGCTGATGCCTTCCTGGTCATTTGGACATTAATAGGAATTCCATTAGATGTGTGATATCGCTAAACTGATAGTAAAAAATGCTGAACTCTCAGATAAGATCTTGTACTGATGAATTGGTGATAGTTAAACTCACTAAGTCATACATTGTTCACTTGAAAAAATAAAGGTCAGATTGACTGATCTAAGATTTCCAATTATTAGTCATTCTTTCATTCCATAGAAAGAAGAGCCTTTCAGAAATCTTAGCAGGAAGAAGGAGGTACAGAGCAAGATACTCCTTAGTCAAGGAATAAAATAGTTGCTAAAGGAGCATGACTGAGCTTCTTTTATGCAGAATAAACTGCTGTGGTTCAATTACTGTGAGAGACAAATGAGTTCCTCACTGTTCAGTTGCTAAGTCTCGTATTACTAACTGCGACCCTATGGACTGCAGCACGCTGGGCTTTGCTGTCCTTCACCATCTCCTGGAGTTTGAACAAACTCATGTCCATTGAGTCAATGATGCCATCCAAGCGCCTCATCCTCTATTGCCCACTTCTCCCCCTGACCTCAAGCTTTCCCAGCATCAAGGTTTTATTTCCAATGAGTTGGCTCTTCCCATCTGGTGGCCAAAGTATTGGAGCTTCAGCTTCAGCATAAGTCCTTCCAACGAATATTCAGGGTTGATTACTTTGGGATTGACTGGTTTGATCTCCTTGAAGTCCAAGGGATTCTTCTCCAGCATCACAGTTCAAAAACATCAATTCTTTTGTGCTCATACTTCTTTATGACCCAATTCTCAAAAAAAATGGGGAAAACCATAGCTTTGACTAGACAGACCTTTTAAGTGATGCCTCTGCTTTTTTAATATGCTGCGTAGGTCTGTCATAGCTTTCCTTCCAAGGAACAAACATCTTTTCATTTTATGACTGGAGTCACCATCCACATTGACTTTGGAGTCCAAGAAAATATTATCTGCCACTGTTTCCACTTTTCCCCCCTCTATTTGCCATGAAATGATGGGATTGCATGCTATGATCTTAGTTTTTTGAATGTTGAGTTTTAAGCCAGTCTCTTCTCTCTCCTCTTTCACCCTCATCTAGAGACTCTTTAGTTTTTCTTTACTTTGTGTCATTAGAGCAGTATCATCTGCGTATCTGAGGCTATTGATATTTCTACAGCAATCTTGATACCAGCTTGTGATTTCATCCAGTTTGTTATTTCATATGATGTCATTATCATAGATGTTAAATAAGCAGGGTGACAATGTACAGCCTTGACATATTCCTTTCCCATTTTTGAAAATATAGCAGTAATGTACTTTGTGAGTATATTTTATGGAAAGTGAGATATATTACAGCAATTCTATTAGTAAGGGGAGAGAGACCTTAGATATACTTTGTTACAAGGTACATGTACTTCATATGAAATAGTATTGGATTATTTTTAAATGAACTTGAATTAATTGTATATTGAGAACTCTAGGGAAACCATGAAAAAGAAGTAATAAAGTAGGTCCAAGTATTAAGAATAAGTAATAAGAAAATTGAGAAGGTGAGAGGTGTCAGCTGCATGGTGACTTAAAACGTTCCTCCTTTCTCTTCCCTCTTTAACAACAACCAGTTAGAGATCTTTGCCGGTAAAGGTCTGTTTGTGCATGCATGTGTGCTATGTCACTTCAGTTGTGTCAGACTCTGTGTGACACTGTGGACTGTAGCTCACCAGGCTCCTGTGGCCATGGGATTCTCCAGGCAAAAATGCTGGAGTAGATTGCCATGCTCTCCTCCAGGGGATCTTCCTGACCCAGAGATCGAGCCTGCATCTTTTATGTCTCCTGCATTGGCAGGTGGGTTCCTTACCACTAGCACCACCTGAGAAGCCCCAAGGTCCCTATAGTCAAAAATATGGTTTTTCCAGTAGTCATGTATGGATGTGAGATTGGGCCATAAAGAAGGGTGAGCACTGAAAAATTGATGCTTTCACACCGTAGGGCTACACAAGACTCTTGAGAATCCCTTGGACAGCAAAGAAGTCACACCAGTCAATCCTAAAGGAATTCAACCCTGAACATGCAGGGGAAGGACTGATGCTGAAGCTGAAGCTCCAATACTTTGGCAACCTGATGTGAAGAGCCGACTCATTGGAAAAGACCCTGATACTATGAAAGACTGAGTGCAAAATGAGAAGGTGGCAGCAGAAGAAGAGATGGTTAGATAGTATCACCAACTCAATGGTCATGAATTTGAGCAACCCCAGGAGATAGTGAAGGACTGGCATGCTGCCGTCCATGGGGTCAAAAGAGTCGGACAACACTGAGCAGCTGAACAACAGTTAGAGATTTATCCGTGAGTAAAATGCTTCAGTGGAAGCAGTGGGGCCACCTGTGCACCTGAAAATGGACAGATTGGTCTCAGTAAGGGCTGGAGACCCAAAGGGGTTGGTGAAATTGCCCCATTACCTCTTCCTGCCATCAGGGTGAAAACATGAAGCGTGCTGACCTTGGCAGATATCCACACATGAGAGGGAATTTCTAGCAGTCTAGTATGTCTGATGGACAATTCCAGTGCAGCATCAGAGCAAAAAGGATATGAGTTGAGATGCAGTGGAGAGAGAACTCCACCACAGACCCCTCCCCTCACCCCACTACCAGGGACTGAACTGTGTGCTGGCAGCATCCTCTCCTGTGGAGGACATGGAAAGCAGTGCGTGAGTGCCTGGTCACCTTAGTTGTGTGGGTTGCATCTGGAGAAACTCATTTATTTCCAGCAGCAACCAGAGTACTACAGCAGGACCCCCATGACTAGGCCAGAGAGGAGAAAGTAATGCAGTAGATAGGAAATTCAGAGGACACTGGGGGGATGCAGTCCTGCTTACTCTCTTTATGACTCCAGCAGGGAGTCTGTACACAAGCCTCTGCTATTTACTGGAAAGTGAAAAAGAGGTTTCCAGCAGCAAGTCTGGTTAGTTTTAAGAAGAGAAAATACAAAAGATTAAGAATTCTGCTGTAAGAATGAGCAAGAAAGAGTGTGTTTTTCAGTACAAAACCTAAGAAACAGCACCACCAAAAGCAGCACCAATGATCTATACCACCGTCTGAAGACAACCAGTTAATGAGATTTAAGATTTTCACTTAAAGCGTGACTGGGGCATAGGCTTGGATTGCATGATATTGAATGGTTTGCCTTGGAAATGAACCAAGATCATCTTCTTGTTTTTGAGATTGCACCCAAGTACTGCATTTTGAACTGTTTCATTGACTATGAGGGTTAATCTATCCCTTCTAAGGGATTCTTACCTACAGAAGTAGATCTAATGGTAGTCTGCATTAAAGTCACCCATTCCTGTCCATTTTAGTTCATGATATCTAAAATGTTGATATTCACTCTTGCCATCTCCCACTTTACCACATACAATTTACCTTAATTCATGGACCCAACATTCCAGGTTTCTATGCAATGTTATTTTTTATAGCATCACACTTTTCTTTCACCACCAGACACGTCCACAACCGGGCTTCATTTCTGCTTTGGCCCAGGCTCTTCACTCCTTCTGGAGCCATTTCTCCACTCTTCCCTGTTGGATATTGGAGACCTACTGACATGGGGGGCTCCTTTTCTGGTGTCTTTCTTTTGATGATGGTGAAAGAGAGTGAAAAAGCTGGCTTAAAACTTAACATTCAAAAAACTAAGATCATGGCATCTGGTCCCATCACTTCATGGCAAATAGATGCGGAAAAATTGAAAACAGTGGCATATTTTATTTTCTTGGGTTCCAAAATCACTGTGAACATTGACTGCAGCCACAAAATTAAAAGGTGCTTGCTCCTTGGAAGAAAAGCTTTGACAAACCTGGACAGTGCATTAAAAACCAGAGACATCACTTCTCTGCAAAGCTCTGTCTAGTCAAAGCTGTGGTTTTTCCAGTAGTCATGTACAGATGTGAGAGTTGGACCATCAAGAAGGCTGAGTGACAAAGAATTAATGCTTTCAAATTGTGATGTTAGAGAAGACTCTTGAGAGTTCCTTGGACAGCAAATACATCAAAGCAGTCAATCCTGAAGGAAAGCAATCCCAAATATTCATTGGAAGAACTGATGCTGAAACTGAAGGACTGAACAACAGCAACTATTATTGTAGATCTCTCTGTTTATTGTTTTAGGTCTTTCATTATTTGCCTTGTATATTTTGGGGCTCTGTTGCTAGGTATATACATATGTGTATAATTATATTGCTTCTTGAAGGATTTACTTTTTTAATCCAATATAGAGCATTTCCCTGGAGAAGGAAATGGCAAGCCAGTCTAATATTCTTGCCTAGATAATCCCATGGACATGAACCTGATGGGCTACGATCCATAGGTCACAAAGAGTTGTACACGACTGAAGTGACTTAGCATGCAAAGCATTTCATTCTTATTGTTTCTTTTAAGTTGTTATTTATTAAAAACCATTTCTTCTTAACTTTAGTATGCCCATTCCTGCTTTATTCGGCTATTCATTGATGGCAAAATCTCTTTTCCTCTTTTCCATTCAGCATATTCATGTCTTTGTGTTTCAAAAAGTGAGTTTTGTATTGACAAACTGTAGTTATTTTAAATTGAGAGTGATTGACATGACTTTAATTTCGGGTGTACAACATAATGATTCAGTAAAAGGGGATATTGCAAAAGGATTACCACAATAAATATAGTTAATATCCATTGCAACACATAGTTTCAATTTTTTCTTGTCATGGAAGTTTTAAGATTTGCTTTCCTAGCAACTTTCAAATATGCAATACAGTATTATTTACAGTCATCATGTAGTATAGTGTATCTGCAACACTTATTTTATAGCTGAAAATTTACACATTTTGATTCCCTTCATTCTTTTTGACCACCGCTCATCTCTGGCAGGCACTGATATCAAATACCAAATTTGTATTTATGAGATCAGATTTTAAAGTATTTTACATACAAGATTGATCATATGGTATTTGTCTTTCTGTGTCTGATTTATTTCACTTAGCACAATAACTTCAAGGCCCATCCATGTTGTCACACGTGTCAGGATTTCTTTCTTTATTTTAAAACATATTGTATTCTATATATGTATGAATTGGGTATTAGAGATATGTAATGGAATATTTATGTACATAATTTAAAAATGTATTCTTTTGGGCATTCCTTGGTAGCCTGATGGTTAGACTCCTGGTTTTCACTGTCATGGCCTGGGTTCAATGCCTGAGATCCTACAAGTGAAGTGGCCAAAATATAAATATGTATATATTCTTATAATATATGTTTAAAATTGTGAGTTTCACAAATCAATTTCACAAATTTTTTCACAAATAATTTCACAAATCAATTAAAGTGATTATTAATATTAAAGGACTGCTGTTAGTTTTTGTTCTCATGTATGTTTTTTGTTTCTCAGTTCTTCTGGTATAGTCTTATTTTTTGTATGATCACTTTTTTCTAGTGTACAATTTTACCCCTTTCAAATGTTTGTTTATTTTTCAGTTACTCTTTAAAATGGGAATTATTGTTAACCTCTCTTAAAAAATAATTTTATTTATTTGTTCATTTTGGTTGCAATGGCCTTTCATTGCTTTGTGTGGACTTTCTCTTCTTGTGGTGAGAGGGGACTACTCTTTGTTGTGATATGTGAACTTCTCATTGTGGCAGTTTTTCTTGCTGCATAGCACAGGCTCTAGGTGTGTGGGCTTCGTTAGTTTCAGCATGCAGGGTCAGTAGTTGTGGCACACATGCTTAGTTGCTCTGAGGTATGTGGAATCTCCCCTGACCAGGGATCAAACCCATGTCCCCTGCACTGGCAGTTGAATTTTTAACCACTGGACCACCAAGGAAGACTTGTTCCCTTCTTATCTTTAGAAAAATCCAGTATGAATTGTTTTCACTGTAGCTTCTAATTGTATATGTTAATTCTGATCCCACCCAGTTTCATTCCACTTTATTTCATTGGTATCACAGAATATATCTGTATATGATTTTTCCTAGAATAATGTGTTTCTAATGATTGTTTTTATGCATTTTTCTTATACTTATTTGCTTTTTCCATTTATTTTTATTAGTTGGAGGCTAAATACTTTACAATATTGTAGTGGTTTTTACCATATATTGACATGAATCAGCCATGGATTTACATGTGTTCCCCATCCTGAACCCCCCTCCGACCTCCCTCCCCACCCAATCCTTCTGGGTCTTCCCAGTGCACCAGCCCTGAGCACTTGTCTCATGCATCCAATCCGGGCTGGCGATCTGTTTCACACTTGATAATATACATGTTTCAATGCTATTCTCTCAGATCATCTCACCCTCGCCTTCTCCCACAGACTCCAAAAGTCTGTTCTATACATCTGTTTCTCTTTTTCTGTCCTGCACATAGGGTTATCGTTACCATCTTTTAAAATTCCATATATATGCATTAGCATACTGTAATGGTGTTTATCTTTCTGGCTTACTTCACTCTGTATAACGGGCTCCAGCTTCATCCACCTCATTAGAACTGATTCAAATGTATTCTCTTTAATGACTGATTAATATTCCATTGTGTATATGTACCATAGCTTTCTTATCCATTCATCTGCTGATGGGCATCTAGGTTGCTTCCATGTCCTGGCTATTATAAACAGTGCTGCGATCAACATTGGGATACTCGTGTCTCTTTCAGATCTGGTTTCCTTGGTGTGTATGCCCAGAAGTGGGATTGCTGGGTCATATGGCAGTTCTATTTCCAGGTTTTTAAGCAATCTCCACACTGTTCTCCATAGCGGCTGTGCATTCCCACCAACAGTGTAAGAGGGTTCCCTTTTCTCCACACCCTCTCCAGCATTTATTGCTTGTAGACTTTTGGATAGCAGCCATTCTGGCTGGCGTGTAGTGGTACCTCATTGTGGTTTTGATTTACATTTCTCTGATAATGAGTGATGTGGAGCATCTTTTCATGTGTTTCTTAGCCGTCTGTATGTCTTTTTTGGAGAAATGTCTGTTCAGTTCTTTGACCCATTTTTTGATTGGTCGTTTATTTTTCTGGAATTGAGCTGCAGGATTTGCTTGTATATTTTTGAGAGTAATCCTTTGCCTGTTTCTTCATTTGCTATTATTTTCTCCCATTCAGAAGGCTGTCTTTTCACTTTGCTTATAGTTTCCTTTATTGGGCAAAAGCTTTTAAGTTTAACTAGGTCCCATTTGTCTATTTTTGCTTTTATTTGCAATATTCTGGGAAGTGGGTCATAGAGGATCGTGCTGGGATTTATGTTGGAGAGTGTTTTGCCTATGTTCTACTCTAGGAGTTTTTATAGTTTCTGGTCTTACATTTAGATCTTTAATCCATTTTCAGTTTATTTTTGTATATGGTGTTAGAAAGTGTTCTAGTGTCATTCCTTTACAAGTGGTTGACCAGTTTTCCCAGCACCACTTGTTAAAGAGGTTGTCTTTATTCCATTGTATATTCTCGCCTCCTTTCTCCAAGATAAGCTGTCCATAGGTATGTGGATTTATCTCTGAGCTTTCTATTTTGTTCCATTGATCTATATTTCTGTCTTTGTGCCAGTATCACACTGTCTTGATGACTGTGGCTTTGTAGTAGAGACTGACGTCAGGCAGGTTTATTCCTCCAGTTCCATTCTTCTTCCTCAAGATTGCTTTGGCTATTCGAGGTTTTTTGTATTTCCATACAATTTGTGAAATTATTTGCTCTAGTCTGTGAAAAATACCGTTGGTAGCTTGATAGGGATTGCAGTGAATCAATAGATTGCTTTGAGTAGTATACTCATTTTCACAATATTGATTCATCCAATCCATGAACACGGTATATTTCTCCATCTGTTTGTGTCCTCTTTGATTTCTTTCATCAGTGCTTTATAGTTTTCTATATATAGGTCTTTTGTTTCTTTAGGCAGATGTACTCCTAGGTATTTTATTCTTTTTGTTGCAATGGTGAATGGTATTGTTTCCTCAATTTCTCCTTCTGTTTTCTCATTGTTAGTGTATAGGGAATGCAAGGGATTTCATTGTGTGTTAATTTTATATCCTCCAACTTTACTATATTCACTGACTAGTAATTTTCTGGAGTCTTTAGAGTTTTCTATGTCGTGGATCATGTCATCTGCAAACAGTGAGAGTTTTACTTCTTCTTTTTCTATCTGGATTCTTTTATTTCTTTTTCTGCTCTGATTGCTATGGCTAAAACTTCCAAAACTATGTTGAATAGTAGTGGTGAGAATGGGCACCCTTGTCTTATTCTTCACTTAGTGGAAATGCTTTCAATTTTTCACCATTGAGGAAAATGTTTGTTGTGCGTTTGTCATATATAGCTTTTATTCTGTTGAGGTATGTTCCTTCTATTCTTGCTTTCTGGAGGATTTTTTATCATAAATGGCTGTTGAATTTTATCAGAGGCTTTCTCTGCATCTATTGATATAATCATATCATTTTTATCTTTCAATTTGTTAATGTGGTGTATTAAGTTGTTTGATTTGCAGATATTGAAGAATCTTTGCAACCCTGGGAAAAACTCCACTTGGTTATGATGTATGATCTTTTCAATATGTTGTTGGATTCTGTTTGCTAGAATTTTGTTAAGGATTTTTGCATCTATGTTCATCAGTGATATTGGCCTGTAGCTTTCTTTTTCTGTGGCATCTTTGTCAGGATTTGGTATTAGGGTGATGGTGGCCTGATAGAATGAGTTTGGAAGTTTACCTTCCTCTGCAATTTTCTGGAAGAGTTTGAGTAAGATAGGTTTAACCATACACTCAATTTTTGGTAGAATTCAGCTGTGAAGCCATCTGGTCCTGGGCTTTTGTTTACTGGAAGATTTCTGATCACAGTTTCGATTTCCGTGCTTGTGATGGGTCTGTTAAGATTTCCTATTTCTTCCTCGTTCAGTTTTGGAAAGTCTACTTTTCTAAGAATTTGTCCATTTCCTCCAAGTTGTCCATTTTATTGGCATATAGCTGCTGGTAGTAGTTTCTTATGATCCTTTGTATTTCAGTGTTGTCTGTTGTGATCTTTCCATTTTCATTTCTAATTTTCTTAATTTGGTTCTTCTCCCTTTGTTTCTTGATGAGTCTGGCTAATGGTTTGTCAGTTTTTTTACCTTTTCAAAAAACGAGCTTTTACCTTTGTTGATCTTTGCTATGCTTTCTTTTGTTTCTTTTGCATATATTTATGCCTTAATTTTTAAGGTTGCTTTCCTTCTACTAACCCTGGGATTCTTCATTTCTTCCTTCTCTAGTTGCTTTAGGTGTACAGTTAGGTTATTTATTTGATTTTTTTCTTGTTTCTTGAGATAAGCCTATAATGCTATGAACCTTCCCCTTAGCACTGCTTTTACAGTGTCCCATAGGATTTGGGTTGTTGTGTTTTCATTTTCATTCATTTATATGCATATTTTGATTTCTTCTATGATTTATTGGTTATTCAGAAGTGTGTTATTTAGCCGCCATATGTTTGATTTTTTAATAGTTTTTTTCCCTGTAGTTTAGATTTAATCTTACTGCATTGTGATCAGAAAAGATGATTGGAATGATTTGAATTTTTTTGAATTTACCAAGGCTAGATTTATGGTCCAGGATGTGATCTATTCTGGAGAAGGTTCCGTGTACACTTGAGAAAATGGTGAAATTGATTGTTTTGGGGTGAAATGTCCTATAGATATCAATTATGTCTAGCTGGTGCATTGTGTCATTTAAAGTTTGTGTTTCCTTGTTAATTTTCTGTTTAGTTGATCTATCCGGAGGTGTGAGTGGGATATTAAAGTCACCAGTATTATTGTGTTATTGTTAATTCCCCCTTTCATACTTGTTAGCAGTTGCCTTATATATAGTGGTGCTCCTATGTTGGGTGCATATATATTTATAATTGTTATATATTCTTCTTGAATTGATCCTTTGATCATTATGTAGTGTCCTTCTTTGTCTCTTTTCACAGCCTTTATTTTAAAGTCTATTTTATCTGAAATGAGTATTGCAACTCCTGCTTTCTTTTGTTCTCTGTTTGCATGAAATTTTTTTTTTTCCAGACCTTCAGTTTCAGTCTGTATGTGTCCCTTGTTTTGAGGTGGGTCTCTTGTAGACAGCATATAGTAGTCTTGCTTTTGTATGCATTCAGCCAGTCTTTGTCTTTTGATTGGGACATTCAACCCATTTACATTTAAGGTAGTTATTGATAAGTACGGTCCCGTTGCCATTTGCTTTGTTGTTTTGGGTTCACATTCATACAATCTTTCTGTGTTTCTTGTCTAGAGAAGATCCTTTAGCATTTGTTGAAGAGCTGGTTTGGTGGTGCTGAATTTTCTGAGCTTTTGCTTGTCTGTAAAGCATTTGAATTCTCCTTCATATCTGAATGAGATCCTTACTGAGTACAGTAATCTGGGTTGTAGGTTATTGTCTTTCATTACTTTAAGCATATCCTGCCATTCCCTTCTGGCCTGAAGTGTTTCTATTGAAAGATCAGCTGTTATCCTTATGGGAATCCCCTTGTGTGTTATATGTTGTTTCTCCATTGCTGTTTTTAATACTTGTTCTTTGTGTTTGATCTTTGTTAATTTGATTAATATGTGTCTTGGGGTGTTTCATCTTGGGTCTATCCTGTTTGGTACTCTTTGCGTTTCTTGGACTTGTATGACTATTTCCTTCCCTATTTTAGGGAAGTTTTCAGCTACTATCTCCTTGAGTATTTTCTCATGGATTGTCTTTTTGTCTTCTTATTCTGGGACTCCTATGATTCGAATGTTGGGGCATTTCACATTATCCCAGAGGTCCCTGAGGTTGTCCTCATTTCTTCTGATTCTTTTTTCTTTTTTCCTTTCTGCTTCATTTATTTCCACCATTTTATCTTCTACCTCACTTATCCTATCTTCTGCCTCTGTTATTTTACTGTTGGTTCACTCCAGAGTGTTTTTGATCTCATTGATTGCATTTTTCATTTTTTTTTAAATATTATTTTATTAGTTGGAGGCCAATCACTTCACAACTTTTCAGTGGGTTTTGTCATACACTGACATGAATTAGCCATAGAGTTACACGTATTCCCCATCCCGATCCCCCCTCCCACCTCCCTCTCCACCCAACTCCTCAGGGTCCTCCCAGTGCACCAGGCCCGAGCACTTGATTCATGCATCCCACCTGGGCTGGTGATCTGTTTCACCATAGATAATATACATGCTGTTCTTTCAAAACATCCCACCCTCACGTTCTCCCCCAGAGTTCAAAAGTCTGTTCTGTACTTCTGTGTCTCTTTTTCTGTTTTGCATATAGGGTTATCGCTACCGTCTATCTAAATTCCATATATATGTGTTAGTATACTGTAATGTTCTTTATCTTTCTGGCTTACTTCACTCTGTATAATGGGCTCCAGTTTCATCCATCTCATTAGAACTGATTCAAATGAATTTTTTTTAACGGCTGAGTAATATTCCATGGTGTATATGTACCACAGCTTCCTTATCCATTCATCTGCTGATGGGCATCTAGGTTGCTTCCATGTCCTGGCTATTATAAACAGTGCTGCAATGAACATTGGGGTGTACGTGTCTCTTTCAGATCTGGATTCCTCAGTGTGTATGCCCAGAAGTGGTATTGCTGGGTCATATGGCAGTTCTATTTCCAGTTTGCATTTTTCATTTTTAATTGACTCTTTTTTATTTCTTTTAGGTCCTTGTTAAACATTTCTTGCATCTTCTCAATCCTTGTTTCCAAGCTATTTATCTGTAACTCCATTTTGTTTTCAAGATTTTGGATCATTTTTATTATCGTTATTCTAAATTCTTTTTCAGGTAGATTCCCTATCTCCTCCTATTTTGTTTGGCTTGGTGGGCATTTTTCATGTTGCTTTACCTGTTGGGTATTTCTCTGCCTTTTCATCTTATTTAGGTTACTGTGTTTGGGGTGGCCTTTCTGTATTCTGGTAGTCTGTGGTTTCTTTTTATTGTGGAGGTTTCCCCCAGTGGGTGGGTTTGGACAATTGGCTTATCAAGGTTTCCTGGTTAGGGAAGCTTGTGTTGGTGTTGTGATGGGTGAAGCTGGATTTGTTCACTCTGGAGTGCAATGGAATGTCCAGTAGTGGGTTTTGAGATTGGTCAATGCGTTTGGTGTGACTTTGGGCAGCCTGTATATTGACTCTCAGGGCTATATTCCTGCATTGCTGGAGAATTTGCATGGTATGTCTTGCTCTGGAACTTGTTGACTCTTGGATGGTGCTTGGTTTCAGTGTAGGTTTGGAGGCTTTTGGATGATCTCTTATTAATTAATGTTCCCTGTAGTCGGGAGTTCTCTGGTGTTCTCAGGTTTTGGGCTTAAGCCTCTTGCCTCTTGTTTTCAGTCATTCTTCCAGTAGCCTCAAGACTTCTCCATCCATACAGCAGTGATAATAAAACTTCTAGGTTAATGGTGAAAAGATTCTCCACAGTGAGGGACACCCAGAGAGGTTCACAGAGTTATATGAAGAAGAGGAGAGGGCAGAAGGAGATAGAGATGAGCAGGAGGAGCAAAAGGGGGATTCAAGAGAAGAGAGACAGATCTAGGCAGTACTCTGTTCCCTAAGTGTTCTCTGCAGCCCAGAACACCCACAGAGATTCACAGAATTGGATTGAGAAGAGAAGGGGGAGGGAGGAAATAGAGATGATCTGGGGGAGAAAAAGGAGAGTCAAGAAAGGGGAGAGAGTAATCAAACCAGTAATCACGCTCCTGAGTAAAAATGGGTACTGAAGGTTCAATTCTTAAATGTCCAAAATTGATATCAAATACTGAAAACAAAGATTAAAAATCTAGAGTAGAGGTTATACTCTTAAAAATACAATATTAAGTCACAAAAAGTTGGACACGACTGAGCAACTGAACTGAACTGAACTGAATACTTCAATAAAAATAAATAAAAAAGAAAAAACATACAATATTAAAAAAACACAAAAATATTTGAGAAATATATATGAAGTTTGCTTTAAAAATAGGGTCCCCTCCCTTTTTTTTGCAAGGATATAGTGGGTTATAAAAATGAAAATTAAGGAGTAATAGAGGACTAATAGAGGACTTCAAAAAAGAAAAAAAAATTTAAATTAAAAAAAATAATAGTAAAAATATATCCAGGAATTTCTCTGAAGCTGTTGTGGGCAGTGTGGGTTCAGTTCAGTTTCAGATAGCTCCTTGTCCCAGCTTACACTTCTCGATATCTATAGGCCCCTTCCAGTGTATTCGGTGTTAACTACAGGGGTTTTAATCTGTTGCTCTTGTCACTTCTAAAGTGGTTCCGTTTGTTTATTTGGCTTCTGTTTGCAGGTCTCTTCAGTGTCTAATTTCTGCCCTGACACAAGTGGGCGGAGGTGGTCTCTTGTTTAGGTTCGCTTGTTCAGTCGTGTTGTGGGGAGGGAGGGGCTCTGCAGACAAATATCACTGGTGTGTGGGGGGAGTACTCGCAGTGTTCTGGCCACACTAGGTTTGCCCCCACTCACAGCGTGTGTGCTTTCCCTGTCTACACTGCTCAGGCTCCAAGCTGCTCTACAGGGAGTGGGCCCTGAATTGCATGCACTTCCCAGGCCCAAGTCACTCAGGTTCAGGTTTTAGGGTACTCCACAAAGGCACAGCCTCGGTTGGGCCTGCGTTTTGTGCCTTCCCTGTCCGAGCAGCTCAGGGAATCAGGGGCTTGACTAGCGCACTCTCCCCAGGTGCAGCATGATTTCACCCCTCCCCGTCCCCGTCTCAGTTTCAGAGAGCACCAGTCTGGTGCGCCTTGTGTCTCTTCTGGGGAGCTGATCTCTTGCTGCGACCCTCCCAACGGATGTCAACCATCCAGAATCTCAGGAAATGTTTGGTTAGAGATTGGAATCCAGTTTGCAGTTTGGTAGGGTATGCTGTCTCTGGGGCAGAGTTTGCCCCTTTCCCCTCCCCCCTGCCTCTGGCGGCAGATGGGCCGGTCCGCAGTCAGTTAGCTCTTCTCTCGAATTGCTCAGTCCTTCCTTTTTTCTGCAAATGGTCGGCATTGCCTTTGGTTAGGGCTTTTCACAGATTAATTCTCTCTCTCTCTCTCTCTCTCTCTCTCTCTCTCTCTCTCTCTCTCTTGCTATCCCACAGTTTAAGTTGCTATCTCATGCTAGCTCCCTCAGATTGCCCTCAGGGCTTTCAGGCCCGGTCCTTACCCTAAGCAATGCCTCCCACTCCTCTCCTTTTAGCCCCAACTTGCTCGTGGCGAATGAGAGCGTCTGGGGTACTTTTCTGCTGGGAGTTGCTTTTAGGCATGTAATCTGTGGGTTTTATTTATTTTCCCTCCTGGTTAGGTTGCCCTCTGAGATTCGAAAACTTCCCCTAGACCTGCCTGGTGAGAAGTTTTCCTGGTGTTTGGAAACTTTCTTTATTAGGACTCCCTTCCCTGAATGGTTCTCCATCCCTAACTCAATTGTCTCTCTTTTTATCTTTTATATTTTGTCCTACCTCCTTTCAAAGACAATGGGCTGCTTTTCTGGGTGCCTGATGTCCTCTGCTAGCGATCAGAAGTTGTTTTGTGGAGTTTGCTCAGCGTTCAAATGATCTTTCGATGAATTTGTGGGGGAGAAAGTGGTCTCCCCGTCCTACTCCTCTGCCATCTTAGCTCTTCTCGCATTTTTCTTTTAAATAAAATAGAAAATTAAAAGCAGGTTTTGTATTAGAATATAATAATATTAACTTTTATATTTACCTACATGGTTATTTTTAACAAGGAACTTAGTCTGGCTTTGAACTATCATCTAGTGGCTTTTGCTTTTAACTGGGAAGATGATTACCGTTAGCATTTCTTGTAGGGTCAATCTATTAGTCAGGAACCCCCTTAGCTTTTATTTTGGGAATGTCTTATATCTTCTATTTTCTGGAGAGATAATTGTGCAGATACAGACTTCTTGGTTGATATTTTTACATCCAGGATTTAAACTATATCTTTCCACTGATTACTGGTCTCCATTTGTATAGAAAATGAACTGCTATCCTATTACAAACCTTTGCATATGATGAAGGATTTCTCTGTTGATGCTTTAAACTTTCTCTCTTTTGCCTTGGCTTTTGACAGTTTGATCAAAATGTGCCTTGCTGAGACTCTATTTGGGTTTATAATTCTTGAAGCTTATTTAACTTCTTGGATTCATTGGTTCATGTATTTCACCAAATTCTGAAAGTTTTCAGCAACTCTTTTATTTTTTTTATAAAGATTTTTTGATGTGGACAATTTAAAAAGTCTATTTAATTTGTTACAACAATGCTTCTGTTTTGTGAGTTTTTTTGTTTTGTTTTTTTTTTTACTGGGAGTCATGTGGGATCTTAGCTCCCTGACCAGGGATTGAACTCTCACCTTCTGCATTGGAAGGTGGAGTCTTAACCATTAGACCAACAGGAAAGTTGCCATTCTTTTTTTTAATATTTATTTTTTATTCCTTTGCTCTCTCTTTTCTCAGATTCCCATTAAATGGATGGTGTACACTTGACTGAATTCCATATGTCTCTTCAGTTCAGTTCAGTTCAGTTCAGTTCAGTCACTCAGTCGTGTCCAACTCTTTGGGACCCCATGAACTGCAGCAAGACAGTCCTCCCTGTCCATCACCAACTCCCGGAGCTCACCCAACGTCATGTCTGTTGAGTTGGTGATGCCATCCAATCATCTCATCCTCTGCAGTCCCCTTCTCCACCTGTCCTCAATCTTTCCCAGCATCAGGGTCTTTTCCAATGAATCAACTCTTGCCATCAGGTGGCCAAAGTACAGGAGTTTCAGCTTCAGCATCAGTCCTTCCAATGAATATTCAGGATTTATCTCCTTTAGGATGAACTGGTTGGATCTCCTTGAAGTTCAAGGGACTCTCAATAATCTTCTCCAACACCACAGTTCAAAAGCATCAATTCTTCAGCGCTCAGCTTTCTTTATAGTTCAACTCTCACATCTATACGTGACTACTGGAAAAATCATAGCCTTGACTAGACGGACCTTTGTTGGTAAAGCAATGTCTCTGCTTTTTACTATGATGTCTAGGTTGGTCATAACTTTCCTTCCAAGGAGTAAGCGTCTTTTAATTTCGTGGCTGCAGTCACCATCTGCAGTGATTTTGGAGCCCCCAAAATAAAATCAGTCACTGTTCCCACTGTTTCCTCATCTATTTGCCATGAAGTAATGGGACCAAATGCCATGATCTTAGTTTTCTGAATGTTTAGCTTTAAGCCAGCTTTTTCACTCTCCTCTTTCACTTAGTCAAGAGGATGTTTACCTCTTCTTCACTTTCTTCCATAAAGGTAGTGTCATCTGCATATCTGAGGTTATTTATATTGCTGTCATCAATCTTGATGTGCACTGTGCTTCATCCAGCCCAGCGTTGGATGTACTGATGTACTGATGTACTCTGCATATAAGTTAAATAAGCAGGGTGACAATATATAGCCTTGACGTACTCCTTTTCCAATTTGGAACCAGTCTGTTGTTCCATGGCTAGTTCTAACTGAGGCTTCCTGACCTGCATACAGGTTTCTCAAGAGGCAGGTCAGGTGCTCTGGTATTCCCATCTCTTTCAGAATTTTCCACAGTTTTTTGTGATCCACACAGTCGAAGGATTTGGCATAGTCATTAAAGCAGAAATGGATGTCTTTCTGGAACTCTCTTGCTTTTTTGATGATCCAGCGAATGTTGGGAATTTGATCTCTGGTTTGTCTGCCTTTTCTAAAACCAGCTTGAACATCTGGAAGTTGATGGTTCATGTATTGCTGAAGCCTCGCTTGGAGAATTTGGAGCATTAATTTACTGACGTGTGAGAAGATTGCAATTGTGTGGGAGTTTGACCATTCTTTGGGATTGCCTTTCTTAGGGATTGTAATGAAAACAGACCTTTTCCAGTCCTGTGGCCACTGCTGAGTTTTCCAATTTGCTGGCATACTGACTGCAGCACTTTCACAGCATCATCTTTCAGGATTTGAAATAGCTTAACTGGAATTTCATCACCTCCACTAGCTTTGTCCATTGTGATGCTTTCTAAGGCCCATTTGACTTCACATTCCAGGATATCTGACTCTAGGTGAGTGATAACACCATCACGATTATTTGGGTCATGAAGATCTTTTTTGTACAGTTCTTCTGTGTATTCTTTCCACCTCTTCTTAATGTTTTCTGCTTTTGTTAGGTTCATACCATTTATGTCCTTTATTGAGCTCATCTTTGCATGAAATATTCCCTTGGTATTTCTAATTTTCTTGAAGAGCTCTCTAGTCTTTCCCATTCTATTGCTTTCCTTTTTTTTTTTTTTTTTTTTTTTGGCATTGTTCACTGTCTCTTAGGTACTGTTAATTTGTTTTGTCAATTTGTTCTGTTACTATGTCTCTTAGGTTCTGTTAATTTTTCTTTTTTAAAAAATTTAAATTTCTTTATTTTAATGGGAGGCTCATTACTTTAGAATATTGTATTGACTAGCAGTGGGATTGCTGGGTCATATGGCAGTTCTATTTCCAGGTTTTTAAGAAATCTCCACACTGTTCTCAATAGTGGCTCTAGTAGTTTACATTCCCACCAACAGTGTAAGAGGGTTCCCTTTTCCCCATATCCTCTCCAGCATTTATTGCTTGTAGACTTTTGGATAGCAGCCATCCTGACTGGTGTGTAATGATATCTCATTGTGGCTTTGATTTGCATTTCTCTGATAATGAGTGATGTTGAGCATCTTTTCATGTGTTTGTTAGCCATCTGTATGTCTTCTTTGGAGAAATGTCTGTTTAGTTCTTTGGCCCATTTTTTCATTGTGTCGTTTATTTTCCTGGAATTGAGCTGCAGGAGTTGCTTGTATATTTTTGAGAGTAATTCTTTATCCATTGTTTTGTTTGCTATTATTTTCTCCCATTCAGAAGGCTGTCTTTTCACTTTGCTTATAGGTTCCTTTGTTGTGCAGAAGCTTTTAAGTTTAATTAGGTCCCATTTGTTTATTTTTGCTTTTATTTATTTCCTATACACTGGGAGGTGGGTCATAGAGGATCCTGCTGTGATTTATGTCAGAGAGTGTTTTGCCTGTGTTTTCCTCTAGGAGTTTTATAGTTTCTGGTCTTACATTTAGATCTTTAATCCATTTTCAGTTTATTTGTTTATGGTGTTAGAAAGTGTTCTAGTTTCATACTTTTACAAGTGGTTGTCCAGTTTTTTTCAACACCACTTGTTAAAGAGTGTCTTTTCTCCATTGTATATTTCTGCCTCCTTTCTTGAAGATACAGTGTCCATAGGTGTGTGACTTATCTCTGGGCTCTCTATTTTGTTCCACTGATCTATATTTCTGTCCTTGTGCCAGTACCATACTGTCTTGATGGCTGTGGCTTTGTAGTAGAGACTGACATCAGGCAGGTTGATTCCTCCAGTTCCATTCTTCTTTCTCAAGATTGCTTTGGCTATTCGAGGTTTTTTGCATATCCATACAAATTGTGAAGTTATTTGTTCTAGTCTGTGAAAAATACTGTTGGTACCTTGATAGGGATTGCATTGAATCTATAGATTGCTCTGGGTAGTATACTCATTTTCACTATATTGATTCTTCCGTTCCATGAACAAGTCTCCATCTATTTGTGTCCTCTTTGATTTCTTTCACCAGTGTTTTATAGTTTTCTATATATAGATCTTTTGTTTCTTTAGGTAAATATATTCCTAAATATTTATTCTTTTTGTTGCAATGGTGAATGGAATTGTTTCCTCAATTTCTCTTTCTGTTTTCTCTTTGTTAGTGTATAGGAATGCAAGGGATTTCATTGTGTGTTAATTTTATATCCTCCAACTTTACTATATTCACTGACTCGCTTTAGTAATTTTTGGTGGAATCTTTAGGGTTTTCTATGTAGAGGATCTTGTCATCTGCAAACAGCGAGAGTTTTACTTCTCTTTCTTTCTGATTTCCTTTCATTTCTTTTTCTGCTCTGATTGCTGTGGCCAAAACTTCCAAAACTATGTTGAATAATAGTGGTGAGAGTAGGCACCCTTGTCTTGTTCCTGACTTTAGTGGAAGTGCTTTCAGTTTTTCACCATTGAGGATAATGTTTGCTGTTCCTTTGTCATATATAGCTTTTATTCTGTTGAGGTATATTCCTTCTATTCCTTCTTTCTGGAGGATTTTTATCATAAATGGCTGTTGAATTTTATCAGAGGCTTTCTCTGCATCTATTGATATAATCATATGGTTCTTATCTTTCAGTTTGTTAATGTGGTGTATTATGATGATTGATTTGCAGATATTGAAGAATTTTTGCATCCCTGGAATAAACCCCACTTGGTCATGGTGTATGATCTTTTTAATATGTTGTTGGATTCTGTTTGCTAGAATTTTGTTAAGGATTTTTGCATCTATGTTCATCAGTGATATTGGCCTGTAGCTTTCTTTTTCTGTGGCATCTTTGTCAGGATTTGATATTAGGGTGATGGTGGCCTGATAGAATGTGTTTGGAAGTTTACCTTCCTCTGCAATTTTCTGGAAGAGTTTGAGTAAGATAGGTTTAACCATACACTCAATTTTTGGTAGAATTCAGCTGTGAAGCCATCTGGTCCTGGGCTTTTGTTTGTGGGATGATTTTTTATAACAGTTTCAATTTCCATGCTTGTGATGGGTCTGTTAAGATTTTTTATTTCTTCCTGGTTCAGTTTTGGAAAGTTGTACTTTTCTAAGAATTTGTCCACTTCTTCCAAGTCGTCCATTTTATTTGCGTATAGTTGCTGATAGTAGTCTCTAATGATCCTTTGTATTTCTGTGTTAATGTTGTGATTTCTCCATTTTCATTTCTAATTTTGTTGACTTGGTTCTTCTCCCTTTGTTTCTTGACGAGTCTGGCTAATGATTTGTCAATAGCTGCTTTTAGCTTTGTTGGCTTTTGCTATGGTCTCTTTTGTTTCTTTTGCATTTATTTCTGCCTTAATTTTTAAGATTTCTTTCCTTCTACTAACCCTGAGGTTCTTCAGTTCTTCCTTTTCTAGTTGCTTTAGGTGTAGAATTAGGTTACTTATTTGACTTTTTTCTTGTTTCTTGAGGTAAACCTGTATTGCTCTGAAGCTTCCCCTTAGTACTGCATTTACAGTGTCCCATAGGTTTTGGGTTGTTGTGCTTTCATTTTCATTTGTTATTATGCATATTTTCATTTCTATTTTTATTTCTTCAGTGATTTGTTGATTACTCAGCAGTTTGTTGTTCAGCCTCCATATGTTGCAATTTTTAATAGTTCTCTTTTAATTGACATCTAATCTTACTGCATTGTGGTCAGAAAAGATGCTTGAAATCATTTCAATTTTTTTGAATTTACCAAGGATAGGTTTATGGCCCAGGATGTGATCTATCCTGGAGAAGGTTCTATGTGCACCTGAGAAAAAGGTGAAATTCATTGTTTTCAGGTGAAATGTCCTGTAGATATCAATTAGGTCTAACTGGTCTATTGTATCATTTAAAGTTTGTGTTTCCTTGTTAATTTCCTGTTTAGTTCTATCCATAGGTGTGAGTGGGGTATTAAAGTCTCCCACTATTGTTGTTTTATTGTTAATTTTCCCATTCATACTTGTTAGCATTTGCCTTACATATTGCAGTGTTCCTATGTTGGGTACATATATATTTATAATTGTTATATCTTCTTCTTGGATTGATCCTTTGATCATTATGTAGTTCTCTTCTCTGTCTCTTTTCATGGCCTTTATCTCAAAGTCTATTCTATCTAATATGAGTATTGCCACCCCTGTTTTCTTTTGGTCTCCATTTGTGTGGAATATCTTTTTTCAGCCCTTCACTTTCAGTCTATATATGTCTCTTGTTTTGAGGTGGATCTCTTGTCAGTTCAGTTCAGTTCAGTAACTCAGTCGTGTCCGACTCTTTGCGACCCCATGAATTGCAGCACACCAGGCCTCCCTGTTCATCACAAACTCCCAGAGTTTACTCAAACTCATGTCCATTGAGTCTGTGATACGATCCAGCCATCTCATCCTCTATCGTCCCCTTCTCCTCCTGCCCCCAGTCCCTCCCAGCATCAGGGTCTTTGCCAATGAGTCAACTCCTCGCATGAGGTGGCCAGAGTACTGGAGTTTCAGCTGCAGCATCAGTCCTTCCAATGAACACCCAGGACTGACCTCCTTTAAGATGGACTTGTTGGATCTCCTTGCAATCCAAGGGACTCTCAAGAGTCTTCTCCAACACCACAGTTCAAGAGCATCAATTTCTTTGTGCTCAGCTTTCTTCACAGTCCAACTCTCACATCCATACATGACCACTGGAAAAACCATAGCCGTCCAAGAAAATATCAAATATGATGTGTAATCATAATTGTCTTACCAGGGAGGATTGTTTATTTAGTCAAAATGATGTTAAAATGAATATTCTAACAGCCAAATTTGTGGTGTAAATATATTGGGGAAATGGACTAAGGGGATTTGTGTGTGAATGTGTGCGTGATTTTGTATGAGGGGGGGATGCAGATGTAAATTCTTATCTTTCATACCAGGACATCACATATTGCTTAAAAATCTGTAAGTAAGAAAGAGAAACGGAGAGTCATTATTCAGAAGTAGGACAAGAATTTCAGAAGAAATTGCTAGAGCTTTGAAAGTGTGTCATTTGGCAATTGGAGAATGAAGAGTAGCTTTACGAATTGCACACATATTTCACAAATACAATAAAACGCATTTATTATAATTTAACTTTACAACCCACACTCTTATGTATTATGACAAGTACTTTTATTTCAGTAGTAAGATAGTTTCCAAAAAGAAAAAGAGCTAAGTTTCCTACAAGCAAAAGTTTTTTAAAATGTGTATAGTTTTCTTTTTCTACCCACTCACCGTTTTCCCAGTGAATGTTACAAAGAATTGTCAAGTATCCTATTAAACATATAATATACCATCGTTATCATAATGCCTAGTGATCCTGCATTAAAACATAATTCAAAAAAAGTGCTATTACCATAATTACAATGAAATAGTTTTCCTTATCATTTCAATCTCAGTTATTACTGTACTATAATTACAGCCCAATAGCTCAGTTGAAAAATAAAATCCGCCTGTAATTCAGGAGACCCCATTTCAATTCCTGGGTCGGGAAGATCTGGTCCAGAAGGGATAGCCTACCCACTACAGTGTTTATGGGCTTCCCTTGTGGCTCAGCAGGTAAAGAATCCACCTGCAATGTGGGAGACCTGGGTTCGATCCCTGGGTTAGGAAGATCCCCTGAAGAAGGAAAAGGCTTCCACTCCAGTATTCTGGCCTGGAGAATTGCATGAACTAAATAGTCCTTGGGGTCCCAAAGAGTTGGACATGACTGAGTGACTTTCACTATCACTACTATATGTGTGTGTGTGTGTGCATAATTTTGATACAAAATCAATATTAGATTTCTGTTTTCTTTTTGCAAGGACTACAGTTTCTTGTGTTTTTGTTCTGTTTATATTTTGAAACATTTCATCATTTCTGTATTTATTACTATGTATGCCACGCTTAGTCGCTCAGTCACGTCTGACTCTTTGCAACCCCATGGACTGTAGACGACCAGGCTCCTCTGTCCATGAGGATTCTCCAGGTGATAATACTGGAGTGGGTTGCCATTCCTTTCTCCCGGGGATCCTTCCCAACCCAGGAATGGAACCCAGGTCTCCTGCATTGCAGGTGTATTCTGTACCATCTGAGCCACCAATATAGAGATATTTATTGATATATTCTAAGCCTAGCTTGTAGGAGTCTTACGCTGTCTCTATATTATGGCCTTTTCCTCTATATATTTAGGTGCATTCCTAGGCATATAATTGATGTTTAAAATGATATTGGGATTTCTTCATAATGCCCATTTATCTCTGAATTTGTATGGAAATGTGGTGTGCCTTTTTCTTTTTCCATCAGTCTGAATCGTCTCTTATCAGCTAAGGTCCAGGAAGAGACTGACTGTGTGACTGGCAGACACTGGAGTCTCTGCATGCAGAACAGGGGCTACATACCCTACATGAATGCTGTGATCCACAAGATTCAGAGATAAGTTGACCTGACTCCCATCAGTCTGCCCCATGCGGTGACCCATGACATTAACGTCAGAAACTACCTCATCCCCAAGGTAAGATTGATTTCTCTTATACTGGCCTCAGTGGTAAATTTCTGCTTTTAAGTATGGGTGCAATTTTCTATGACTACAATATGAGAGAAGTTAAAAAAAAAAACACCCATATTTGTGGCAGCTTAATGGGTTCTGTGTTGTTTTTAGTTTAGTCTATACAACTTTAGAACAGGTTTTGATGGCTGGTGGTATAAATATTCCAAATTTATTCTGCCTCTTTAATCATGTTTGGCTAATCTTAGCTGTTGACATTTCCAAATGAATGTTAGTATCAGTTTGTAATTTATCAGAACACTCTGCTGGGATTTTTAATCAGAGTGACAGAAGATGAAATTGGAAAGATTTATGACATGTTGAATCTTTCAACTAATGAATTTGATAAATGCCCCCAAATTTGAAGGGGTTCCTTTAATTTTTTCAGTAATGGTTTTCTTTTGGTGATGTGACTTGCAAATCTTACATTTATTTTTAATTGCTACCTGTTATTGTTGCTATAAATTTTTTAAAAGGCCTCTTCCAGTCTTTTATCTAAAATCTAAAAATATAACAAGTGTTATGATTTTGATGACTTATCTGTAGCAACCTTGCTAAATTTAATATCATTGCCAAAAGTTTCTCTCTAGATTAATTGCAATTTCTCTATACATTGTCCTGCTTTGTGGATTAATACCTTTGTTTTGTCCTTGTTTCGTTTCTAATCTGTAGTAGAGCAGAGGTAACATCTCACTACTGAGAATGATTTTTATATACATTTTGTTATAAATTTAAAAATCAGATTAGGGAAACCTACCTTCTCATTTTTAATGCTTTCTTTTAGTCATGAACATGTATGTAGTTTTTTCACTTGACAATTTTATCTACTGGTATGTTTGAAGTTATTGGCCTCATATTCCCACTAAATACACGTATTGTAAGTATATACAGCTGGATTCGATATGCCACATTTGATCAGTACTTCTCTGTTTACAGTCATTAGAAATTTTGGTTCTACAATTTTTCTTCCTCAAAATTTTCTTGTCATATTTCTGTTATCAAGATAATTCTGGTATCATAAAATTAGATGAGAAATATTCCATAATATGGGTGTATTTTTATTGTCTTCCCCTCTTCTACTTATGGTCAATTAGTTGTGTCTCCAAAATGCTTGGTTACTTTTGGTTAAATATCCATTATTATAAACAAAAAAATGCTTGGTTTTGGATGGTATTTATTTTCTTCCAGAAAGGGTTCATCCCTCTTCTCCTTGGCAGACAGAATGATACAACCTCTCCCATTTTGAGTAAAATTTGGAGATTGACACACACTAAAATTAACCTAGGTGTCAGCTTACTTCTCTGAGATTCTCCCAAATATGGATTATTGAGATGGATTTTTGTCTTAGCAGATTTCTAATGCTTTCTAACATACATTTTCTGTATACATTCAGACATTCTAGTTGGTGTGCTGAAAACTACTCTATTCCACTTGAAGCCAAGACATGCTGGTATTCATATTAGAAAAGGTTATAACCAAAATTTATATTTTGTTGGGGAATATAAGTAATAAGATTGGTAAGGCTGCAAGTACTAATGCCAATTTTTGGAGAAGACAGACTTGCTGATTTACCAAGAAGTTATGGGACTTGTCTCAGTGACCACCAGTTTTGTACAAGGGTTAGGACTTGAAGTCAACTGTTTTTTCACCAAAGGATATAATAAGAAAATACTTTTTAAAAAATATTGAGTTTAAGGTAATAAATAGTCAAATTTGGATTTTCTTTTATTTCCAAGTAAATGGGAAACTATACACTAGAAATCAGAATGGAATGACTCATCTTTCACATCTATTGTAATAGGAAATAACCAATATATTGTCTCATGTATAGTCCCAAGTGTACATTGAAAATGACCTTTCCCTTCTGTATGGCCATCTCAGAATATTGGCAGGCTGATTTTACTTTTTTACCAATCAGATAAGTGATTTCTTTTATCCAAGGCTGGAGCCACCGAGATAATTGTCTAAGACAGGAGTTGGTAAACTTTTTCTCAAGTATACCACAGTGTAAATATTTCAGATTTGGGGGCCTTGCACTATCTGATTCCAGTATTCACTTCTGCAGCTGCAGCACGGAAGCAGTCATAGACATATTGAAACAAATGTGAATGGCTGTATTCCAGTCTTTATGGAAACTGAATTTGAGATTTCATATAATGTTCATGCGTATCAAAATGTTTTTCTTCATTGATGTTTTTCAATTTAAAATATACAGCTTATTGTACAAAAACAGATGGTAGGGTATATTTGCACGTGGGTTGTCAGCATCTAAGAGTGTCTGTCTAATAGAACACTTTGCAGTGCTATGACATTGGTTTGTAATAGTTTTGTTTGGGTTTTTTTTGTTTGTTTTTTTGTTTCTCTAAAGAACATTTCCTAGCTCAGGGTCCCAAAGATTTACTCTTAACTATTGCTAAAACTTTATAATCTTAGTTTATACGTTTAGATTATTGAGTCAGGGCTTCCCAGGTGGTGCTAGTGGTAAAGAACCTGCCTGCCAATGCAGGAGACATAGATTATTGATTCATTCAGTTAAGTTTTATTCGTGATGGGAAATAATGATTATGTTTCCCTTTTTGTGAACATGAATCTTATCCAATTTCTGGAGCAACATTTGAAGAGAGTATATTGGTTTTTGTATCTTTTAAAAAGATTTTATTCATTTATTTATGTATGACTGTGCTGGGTCTTTGTTGCGACAAGGATTTTTCTCTGGTTGCAGCCAGCGGGGGCTACTGTCTAGTTACTGTGTGTGGGCTTTTCTTTACAGTGGCTTTTCTTGTTGCAGAGCATTGGCTCTAAGACGCTTGGACTTGAGTAGTTGTGGCAAGTGGGCTCAGTAGCTGTCGCTCCTGGTCTCTAGAGCACAAGCTCAGTAGTTGCAACACATGGACTTAGTTGCTCCACAGCACATAGGATCTTTCTGGATCAGGGGTCTATCCCGTTGGTGTCTCCTGCATTTGCAGTGGATTTTTACCCCTAAGCCACCAGAGAAGCCTCTTTTTTTGTACCTTATAAAAATATACAAGGGAATAATAAAAGAGTTGCAGACCTTTTATATAATAAAATTAGGGGATGGAAGCCTTCCCCAAGTTTGCATTAATTATTTTTTAAACATGAAAAACCTGTTTTATGTATATGTAGTACATGAATTTGTATGTATATCTGCTTTGCAGTGTCAGTGGAAATCATCAATAAACAATCTCTAATAGGAAGAGAAAAGATTTTTGAGTCAAACTGAGGGCTATAAACGAGAAGGCAACCTCAGATAACTCTGAGGAACTGCTCTGAATTTTCCACACAGTTTTATACCTTGTCAGAACGAAGGACATCAAGAAGTCAGGGATACATTCTTTTTTTTTTTTTTCTTTTTTTAATTTTTTTTTTATTAGTTGGAGGCTAATTACTTCACAACATCTCAGTGGGTTTTGTCATACATTGACATGAATCAGCCATAGAGTTACACGTATTCCCCATCCCGATCCCCTCTCCCACCTCCCTTTCCACCCGACTCCTCTGGGTCCTCCCAGTGCACCAGGCCCGAGCACTTGTCTCATGCATCACACCTGGGCTGGTAATCTGTTTCACCATAGATAATATACATGCTGTTCTTTCGAAATATCCCACCCTCACCTTCTCCCACAGAGTTCAAAAGTCTGTTCTGTACTTCTATGTCTCTTTTTCTGTTTTGCATATAGGGTTATCGTTACCATCTTTCTAAAATCCATATATATGTGTTAGTATGCTGTAATGTTCTCTATCTTTCTGGCTTACTTCACTCTGTATAATGGGCTCCAGTTTCATCCATCTCATTAGAACTGATTCAAATGAATTCTTTTTAACGGCTGAGTAATATTCCATGGTGTATATGTACCACAGCTTCCTTATCCATTCATCTGCTGATGGGCATCTAGGTTGCTTCCATGTCCTGGCTATTATAAACAGTGCCGCGATGAACATTGGGGTGCATGTGTCTCTTTCAGAGGGATACATTCTTTGAGGTTTAAAACAACACCAACAAAATATCAGCATTGACACAGAGAGTTAATATGTCTTTGGCGGCTGGGAGGGGAGACTCATCATAGGAGTTCCAGCATTGGTGTCCCAGGAACAGGACATTTAATCTTTATATTTAGTATGGACATTTCTGGTCAGTGCATCTTTTTCTTCAATGATTAAACAAATGTACAGTGTGTTTGATAGCCTACAAACTGTTTTTAATTTAGTTAACATAATATTCAAGTTAAACTATGTATAAGCCAGAATGACTTCCCCATACCTCAATATGTGAAAATTTCTTCCATTAGTATCCATTTAACAATCTGTTCATTTACACATCATTACCTCCCTACTTCAGTATGTATTCCTCAATAATTTTTATATACAGAGCAGTAATAGCATGTATACATAAGAGTTGTCACTGATTCAACAATATTATCTAATATATAAGTTATATGTAAAATTTCCCAGTTTTCCTCAAATAACATTTTTTTCTTTTTTAAAAAGATTTTCTTTATTGATTTTTTTGGGGGGAATAACCTTTATAACTTTTTTTTTTCATTGCAAATCAATATCCAGCCAGGAACAAGCCTAACATTTGGTTATCGTTCCCTGTTTTCTCATGTTATCAGTTCTCTTTGCCTTGTTTGTTTTCTTTTAGTACATTTAACTTTGTGAAGAGTTCAGTTTAGTAGTCATGTAAAATTTTCCTCAGGCTGGTTTTATGTGATTGTTTTCTGGACACAGATTCCAGTTATGACTTGGTAAGAGAATTACATGGGTGCGTTGTGTGTCCCACTGAAATTCATTAGGGAGGTGGAGCATGCCGCGTCACTTATCCCATTGTTAGTTATGCAATGTGTTGTTCACATGATAAAGTGGTATCTGCCAGATTTCTCTACGGCAGAAGTGTTTTTTATATTCAATTAACTGAATGTTTCTTTATGGCTTTCTGAATATCTGCTTCTTATTCATTTACCTAGCAGTTTTTAGCATTAATAGATACAATTTGCTTTAATTAATGATCCTATGTTGAATCGCTTTAAAATAATTTTTCTAATTTTGTCATCCTTCCTGAATTTCAAAGCTAGGATTAATCTGCAATAAAGTCTACTCTATATTTTAAAATTAAGACAAATAATTTGTGTGGCAGTGGTAAACACTAATATTTATTACTGTGCTCAGTGTTGTTATCACAAAAGAGGTTATAACTCCAGATATTTCAAATTCACAATAATGATTTGTTTTAAATCATAAACCACATATGAGATTAAGTCATAAACCACATATGAGATGAGTGAAAATTGGCATAATAAAATAAAGCAGCTGGTGGGGACTTATACCAGTATGATAAGTAGATTGGATTAATAAGGTCTGACACCCTAGGACCCAGGTACTGAGTATTTCAGATGTTGTTGAAGTTCATGTTAGCAACATCACTGCCACTTGTCTTAAACTTATCCTTGTTTGCTACCTGTTTCTTTTGCCTCAAAATGCCACTGCTCTTCTTTGGACCTAAGATCATTCATCTATATCATAAGACTGGAGTAAATAATTTGCAACATTTCTTCCAGCTCCATGATTCTTCATAGTTCAGTGTGTCTTCATCTGTTCTTTCCAGGGTACAGATGTATTAACATCCCTGGCTTCTGTGCTACATGATGACAAAGAATCACCAACTCAGAAGTGTTTGAACCTGACCACTTCCTGGATGAGAGTAGAAACTTTAAGAAGACTGACTTCTTCATGGCTTTCTCAGCAGGTAACTTAAATTTATTTTCTTCACTACTTCAGAGGACAAGATTAACTTTTGGTGATCAGTGGGAACTTACATAGTTCTCACTCTGGGGCTGGTAAAAATGTTCTTTGTCTATGGTAAGGGGCAGCAGTCCCAGGGCCACACACTTTCACTGCTCATGATACATCCTCATTCTTGGGCTAGGTTACCGGAACTTTGGAGAGGTGACCCAGTTATTTCAAACTCAGAAGGAAAATTTGAGCTGGGTACTGAAAATGTCCAAGAAGTTAATCTTAACCAAAAGGAACCATGTATTATAAAACTTGAAACTTCAAGGTGTTTTGGAGGTTGATGAAGAGTAGATATACTTACAGCAGAGAAAAGGCTGTGAAGAAATAAAAGTAACTTATTGGGACCATCAAGCCAAGAACAAAAATACAACCAAGGTATGAGTGTTTCTAGAAAAAAATTTATGAAAACTTGAAAATATTAAATTGCAGCTATAATGTATGGATACTTGGTATAGTGCTGATACTCAGTAAATATTTGTTGAAAGAAGGATGCCTGTTAAGGTAAAATGTTACATGGATAACATGTGTGTCCACTTTTGTCCATCTGTCTATCCCGCCTTCCATCCATCCACTCAAACATTCATCAAATGGTTACTACATAGTCTCTTTCTGACAACCCGCAACGCAGTGTTCAAGAAGTATGTGCTCACTATGTTTGTTATTTTCAGGAAAACAGATTCGTGGGTGAGAGTACCTGGCATGGTGCTGTTTTTATTCCTGAGCACAATTTTAGAAAAAATTTACCTTTAAATCTGTAGTTGACCCAAGGGACATTGATACCACCCCAATTGCCAGTGGGTTTGCTTCTCTGCTGCCTCCTTACCAGCTCTGCTTCATTCCTGGGTGAGGAATGTGTTAGATCATTTGACTTCTGTTGTGTTGTCTTCAACTCTCTCTTATCTTGGGCATCCTTCACCTGTTTCTCATCAAGCTTTCCTGAGAATAGCTTCTCTGACATCTCCTCATTCATTGTACAGTCAGAAATGTGTCTGCTGTTCTTCATATTCTGTAACATTTGTATTGGAGACCATATATACAAATACTTATCTAACACTGTGTAGTATTCCAAACGTGGGCTTTCCCAGGGGGTGCTAGTGGTAAAGAATCCGCCTACCAATGCAGGAGACTTAAGAAACGTGGGTTTGATCCCTGGGTTGGGAAGCTTTGCTGGAGAAGGAAATGGCAACCCACTCAAGTATTCTTGCCTGGAGAATCCCATGGACATAGGAGCCTTGCAGGCTACAGTCTATAGGATTGCAAAGTGTTGGACATGAATGAAGAGACTTAACACAAACATGCACACTCCATACTTCATACTAGCTGCACACATGCGAAGTCACTTCAGTCCAAATATTTGCAACCATACGGTCTGGAGCCCACCAGGCTCCTCTGTCTGTGGGATTATCCAGGCAAGAATACTGGAATGGGTTGCCATGACCTCCTTCAGGGTATCTTTCCAACCCAGGGATTGAACCCAAGTTTCTTACATGTCTTGGATTGGTAGGTGGGTTCTTTAACACAAGCAACAACTGGGAAGTCCACATAGTACTAGGCACTCCAGATAAAATAAGGTGATTAGTGTATATCAATGCAGATCCATTTCTCCTGTATATGTTCCTAGTGAAAAGCAGAGCTTGATAAGTCATTTCTCAGATTTGTGCACATTGTAGGTAAGAAAAGAAAGGAAAAAGTGCAAAGATATCATGCTGGGTTGCCATGCCCTCCTCTAAGTGATCTTTCCAACCCAGGGACCGAACCCAGGTCTCCCGCATTGCAGGCGGAGTCTTTATTGTCTAAGCCACCAGGGAAGCCCTGGTTGCATGTTCCCTAGAGTTAATTCTTTCTGGGTTTGATGTGGCTGGATTCACATTCACTAAGGGTGTAGAAGTCTTTCAACTAGGTTCTGGATTATTTTTACAAAGAGAAGTGCTCCACATGTTGCTCTGAATCAGTGTGGCCATTGGGGGGTGAAAAGTTCAGAGCTTCCTATTATGGCATGTTACTAATGCTATATCCTCTTGTGTGAGTTTCAGCAGATTGTATGCTTACAAATTGACCCATTTCAACTAAGCTATCAAATTCATGGATGTACAGCTGTTAATAATACTATTTTATTATGCTTTGAATGTCCATGGCATCAAAGAAATGACCCCCCCATTTTAACTACAATTTGTTTAATTTGTGTCTTCTTGACTTAGCAGGTGAGGGTAGCCCTGGGTATAGCTGTATCAATTCTATTCTAAAGAACCACCTTTGGTTTCATGGATTTTTTTTTTTTCCTGGTGATTTCTTATACACAATCTCATTAATTTTTATTCTGATTTTCATATGTAGTTTCCTGTGGCTTAGTTTGAATTTGAATTTCTCACCATTACTGATCTCAATATCCCTACCCGGGAAAACTGCCCCTGGAAGCAATTGTTCTCCCTTTCAAATGCAAACCTCAGTTAACCTTTGGTTGCATGTTACCTAGAGTTAATATAGTAGTAGAAATTCTTCCTGAAGCATTTGATGAGGCTAGTATTTTATGAAGCTAGTATTTCATGAGGCTAGTATTACCCTAGTTCAGACAAAGGCATTACAAAAGAGGAAAAGCACAGACCAATATTTCTCATAAACATAGATGCAAAATTCCTCAGCAAAATATTAACAACCCAAATCCAACAATGTCCAATAAGATTTATCTAAGGTGTCCATGACTGGTTCATGCACTGGTTCAGTATTTGAAAACCAATCAGTGTAAACCGTCACTTCAACAAATTAAAGACTAGAAATCACAAAATTGCATTTTTGTTTATGTGTAAAAATCATCTGACAAAATCCAAAACCCACTCATGATAGAAACTCTCAGCAAACTAGGAATGGAGGTGCAACTTCCTTAACTTGAGAAAAAACATCTGCAAATTAGTCACAGCTAACATCATTGTCTTTGGTGAGAAACTAGAAGCCTTCCTGCTAAAATGAGGGGTAAGGCAAGGTGTCCTCTGTCATCATTCCTATTTGATCTTGTAGTAAGACAGGAAATGGAAATAAGAGGAGTATGCAGACAGAAAGAAACAAAACTGTCTTTATCTCAGACAATGTGATTTTCTGTGTAGAAAATCACCCAAAAGTTTTTTCAAAAACTCCAGGAACTACTACTAATAAGCAATTTTAGCATGGTTTCAGTATATAATATTGTAAAGTGAAATTTCTCAGTGGTGTCTGACTCTCCATGCCTGAATACTGGAATTCTCCAGGCCAGAATACTGGAGTGTGAAACTTTTCCCTTCTCCTGTGGATCTTCCCAACCCATGAATCTAACCCACGTCTTCCACATTGCAGGCAGATTCTTTACCTGCTGAACCACAAGAGAAGTCCATAGTGTTAACATATAGCCATCAGTTTCTTTCCTATATACTAGCAACTAACAATTGGAATTTGACATTAAAAACACAATATTATGTACATTAAAACAAAATTGAACTACTTAAATCTAAATCTGACAATACCTCTACAAGTTCTATTCAAATAAAACTATAATACTCTGATTAAAGAAACCAAAGAGGCCCTAAATAATAGGAAGTATATTCCATGTCCAGCAAATATGAGGTCTCAGAATTGTGTCCTATTTAGTTCTCCCCAATTTAGTGTTCTTCCCTGGTGACTCAGTTGGTAAAGAATCTGCCTACAATACAAGAGAATCAGGTTTGACCTCTAGGTGGGAAATATCACCTGGAGAAGGAAATGGCAACCCACTCAAGTATTCTTGCCTGGAAAATCCCATGGACAGAGGAACCTGGTAGGTTACAGTCCATGGGGTCGCAAAGAGTCAGACACGATTGAACATCTGAGCAATTTAGTATAAGATTCAATGCTATCCTAATCAAAATCTCAGCAAGATTTTTGTTAAGATATGGACAGTCTTTTCTAAAATCTGTGTGAACAGTTTAAAGACCCAGAATAGCCAACACAATATTGAAGAAAAAGAACAAGGACAGAGCACTGATACTATCTGACTTAAGACTTACTGGAAGCTACAGTGTTTAAGACAGTGTGGTATTGATGAAAGCATAGAGATATGGATCAGTGGAACAGAAGAGGGAGGCTAGTTATTGTTGTTGTTTATAGTTACTCAGTCATGTCTGACTCATTGTGACTCCACGGACTGTATTCCACCAGGCTCACTACTGTCCATGGGAATGTCCAGGCAAGAATACTGCAGTGGATTTCCACTTCCTAGATATAAATATAGAAAACTGAGCTTTGACAAAAGAGCAAAGCAATCCAATGGAAAAATATAGAGGCTAGTTTTTTCAGCAAAGGTTTCTCCCAATATGGAATATTCTCTCCCCCAATTCCGTCTCTCTTTTCCACACACACACAAGATCTTATACCATTCGCAAAAGTTAACTCAAGTAGATCATAGCCTTAACTGTAAAGAAGATATATTCAGTGGAATATTACTCAACCATGAAAAAGAATGAAATAATGCCATTTGCAGCAACATGGACGGACATAGAGATTATCATAGTAAAAATGAAGTCAAACAGAGAACAACAAATATATGATATTGGTTATGTGTGACATCTTAAAAAAATGATACAAGTGAACTTACATACAAAACAGAAATAGACTCACAGACAGAGAAAACAAATATGGTTTTCCAAGGGGAAGGGAGACAGAGGAATAAACTAGGAGTCTGAAATGAACATATATATCACACTGTATATAAAATAGATAATCAACAAGGATCTACTATATAGCAGAGGGACCTATATCAGTATTTTGTAATAATCTATAACTGAAAATAATCTAAAAAGGATATATATATATATATATATATATAAATGAATCACTTTACTGTACATCTAAAACATAATACAGCATTGTAAATCAACTGTACTTCAATTTAAAATAAATAAATATCTGTACATGAATCTTTATAATTGCTTTATTCATAATTGCCAAAACTCAGAAGAAACCAAGATGTCCTTCAATAGGTGAATGGATAAGCAAACTGTAGTATATGCAAACAATTGAATATTGCTTTTTTCCCTTAGAAAAGACCTATCACGCCATGAAAACACATGGAAGAACTTAATGAGAATTACTGAGAGAAATCAATCTGAAGGCTACATTGCAAAATTATGAATACAGTGAAAAGATCATCAGTTGCCAGGGGCGTGGTGGAGGGAGGGACTAATAAGTGTATCACAGGGTACTTTTAAGGTAATGCTGTTGTTCTGTATGATACTACAGCATTAGAGTTATCATACGGAATAGCAGAGACATGACTCTGCCGACAAAGATCCATATAGTCAAGGTTGTGGTCTCCCCAGTGGTCACGTATGGTTGTGAGAGCTGGACTGTAAAGAAGGCAGAATGCCAAAGAATAGATGTGTTTGAACTCTGGTACTGGAGAAGACTCCCGAAAGTCCCTTGGACAGCAAAGAAATCAAACCAGTCAATCTTAAGGGAAATTAACCCTGAATGCTCGCTGGAAGGACTGATGCTGAAGCTGAAGCTCCAGTATTTTGGTCATCTGATGTGAACAGCCGACTCAATGGAAAAGTTCATGATGCTGGGAAAGATTGAAGGCAGAGGAGCAGAAGGCATCAGAGGATAAGATGGCTGGATGGCATCACCGATGCAATGGACACGAACTTAAGCAAACCTCAGGAGTAGGTGAAGGACAGGGAGACCTGGCGTGCTGCAGTCCATGGGATCACAAAGAGTAGGACACGACTGTGCAACTGAACAACACGACTATATACCAGAAAGAAAATGAAAACACTAATTCAAAATGATAAATGCACCCCAGTGTTCATAGTAGCACTACTTACACTTGCCAAGATAAGGAAGCATCTCATGTGTCCATCAATAGATGACCAGTAAAGAAGATGTGTCTGTATATTTATACTGGAATATAATATAATCTTCAATAAAATAACTCCTCAACCATTAAAAAGAATGAAATTCCACCAGCTGCAACAAAGTGGATAGTCCTAGAAAATATTATGCATAGTGAAATATGTCAGACAGATAAAAAATTATTGTAGGATCACTTATATCAGGAATTGAAAATCTAATGAAAATGAATGTATATGCAAAACAGAAACAGACTCACAAATATAGAAAACTAAGTAGTGCTTACTAAATGGGTGAAGGGAGGGGTGTGTGGCAAGTGAAGAGTATTAAGAGATACAAACTACTGTATATAAAATAGATTAGTAATAAGAATATATTGTACTGCACAGTCAATTATAGCCATTATCTCTTAGTAACAGTGGAGTATAATTTGTAAAAATACTGAGTCACTAGGTTGTACACCTGAAGCTAATATAATATTAGAAACCAATTGCATTGTGCTTCAATAAAATATAAAATAATTTCTATTAATAAAAAAAAACACTAATTCACAACTCTAGCCAAACTGAAGTTTGCATTATTCAATGACAATGAAGGAGTTAATGATGATGACCTCCTGATCATTAGGACAGTCAGAAAAATGCTATTTGATGTGAGACAGTATTGAATTGGGAGATGGAAAACTTGGATTTTCACTCAAGGCTTTGAACTAATGCAATGAGGAAACATCATCCAAGTTGATTTTCTAATTGCCCCTTAGAAAAAAGAAAGACTGGACTAATTGATCTCAGAGATTCCTTGAATCTTTAAATTATCTTTGTTTCTATTATTCTATAAAAAGCAATGAGCTTTTAACAGAAGGAAAGTGGAACAAAGCAGGCACACTCATTTCTCAAAGAATAAAAGGGAAGCTCTAAAGAAAGTGACCAAATAGATTTCATCCACAATAAACTGTTCAGTTATTTTAGGGTTTAGAGCTACCTGAGTTAGGCAGCAAATTACTGCTTCTCTTTGTTGTAAATAAAAGCTACTCTGAGTCTTAGACTCAATCAAGTTCACAGGTTAGAAAACTAAACTCTTCTGACCCCCATTTTAATCAACTGGTACACTAATTATTAACCAAGTCAACATATTTGGAAATTCACTGATTAGGATGAATCACAAAATATTGAATCATGCCACATACACAGGTAGTGTGGTGACCCTGGTGAACTGAATGTTTGGTTTGGGGGAAGCACACATGATTTAAGAGATGTGAGTTCCAGTCTCAGCTCTACCACATGCAGATACTGTGTCCTTGGCACAAGTATTGATTCTCCAAGGCCCAGTTTCTTCATTCCCCAAATGGAAATAGTTTTACCTTCAGCTAAGGTAATTGAGAGAAAATCATGGGTGTGAAAATCCTATTACATGGTGAGTAAAACATGAATCCATGTAAACATGAGGGATAAAGGATGAATGGAAGAAGATAGATAGCCCCAAAATAAACTCATGCAGTTTTGGTCAATTAATCTGCAACAAAGAGGGCAAGAATGGACAATGGAGTAAAGACAGTCATTCCAATAAGTGGTTCTAGGAAAACTGGACAGCTGCATGTAAAAGAATAAAATTAGAACATTCTCTAACACCATATACAAAAATAAACTCAGATGGATTAAAGACCTAAGTGTAGGACCAGATACTATAAAACTCTTAAAGGAACACATAGGCAAAACACTCTTTGAGATAAATCGCAACAATATCTTTTTGGATCCACCTTCTTGAGTAATGAAAATTTTAAAAAGTAAGTAAATAGGACCTGAATAGTTTTTGCATGGCAAAGTCAACCATATACAAAATGAACACACAACCCACAGAATGGGAGAAAATATTTGCAAATGATGCAACTCACAGGGGATTAATCTCCAAAATATACAAACAATTCATGCAGCCCATTACTAAAAAAAAAAAAAAAAACCAAGCATCTCAAGCTAAAAGTGGGCACAAAATAGAAAAAAATAGAAATAGACATCCCTCCAAAGAAGAGGTATAGATGGCCAAAAAGCACATGAAAAGATGCCCAAAGTCACTAATTATTAGAAAAATGCATAGCAAAACTCCAATGAGAAATCACCTCACACCATACTGAATGGCCACCATCAGAAAGTCTACAAACAGTAAATGCTGGAGAGGGTGTGGAGAGAAGGTAACCTTCCTGCACTATTAGTAGGAATGTAAATTGGTACAGCTACTGTGGAAAACAGTATGGAGGTTCCTTAAAAAACTAAAAATAGAGTTACCATATGATCCAACAGTCCCACTCCTGGGTTTATATCTGGAGAAAAACATACTTCGAGATAATACATGCACCCCATTGTTCACTGCAGTACTATTTACAAAAGCCAAGACATGGAGTAGATCTAAGTGTTTATTGACAGATGAATAGATGAAGAAGGTGTGGTACATATGACAATGGAATGCTACTCAACCTAAAAAATGAAGGAAATAATGTCATTTCTAGCAACAAGAATAGACATAGAGATTATCATAGCAAGTGAAGTCAAAAACAAATATCATATGATATCACTTACATGTGAAATCTAAAACGTGATACAAATGACTCATTTACAAAACAGAAATAGACTCAAAGTTATGGCTACCAAAGTGGAAAGGGGGAGGGGGAGATAAACTAGAAGGTGGGAATAACCTACACACACTACTGTATAAAAACAGATAGTAAACAAGGACGTACTGTATAAGACAAGGAACTCTACTCACTATTCTATAGTAACCCATACGGGAAAATAATCTGAAAAAAAATAGGTATGTGTATAACGAAATCGCTTTGCTGTACACCTGACAGAGAAGACAATGGCGCCCACTCCAGTGTTCTTGCCTGAGAATCCCAGGGGCGGGGGAGCCGGTGGGCTGCCGCCCATGGGGTCGCACAGAGTCGGACACGACTGAGGTGAATTAGCAGCATCAGTACATCTGAACTTAACACAACACTGTAAATCAACTATGTTCCAATATACTCCAATATAAACTATTGGAGTAGTTTATATAGTAGTTATATATACTCTAATATAAACAATATACTCAACTATACTCCAATATAAAATAAAATTTTTAAAAAGTTAAAAAAATTTTTGTAATTGGGTCTTGACAAAAACTTATTTCTCCCCGCAAAAAGATCTTAGAAATAACTGCATTAGTCAATCTAAACAAATAGGATATCTTTGTAGAATATGTGATTGTAAAGGACTGCTATTAGTGATCTAGTGATGTTCACCCCTCCAGTGATATTTAGATCATCATGACCACTAACTGTCTTCTGTTTGGATCTGCATGTACTGGTGGTTCTGGGTTTAATAAGTCTATGCCTCTGATCCTCCACTGAATCCACACCTGTTGTTCTGTGTAAAATCTTCCTTGCTCTTAATGACAAATTGGAATTAAATTGTAGTAATCACAGTTCAGACATACAACAATGGAGTCAGCAGGCCATTGAGGATCCAGTCTCAGGGTTGTCTCCACACCTCTGAGAACTTGGTGTTTCTTTGACCTGTACCAGACCCTAGGACAGGGTTAGCCCTATTCAGAAAACCAGCTCATCCTTATATTCTCAAGGTCTCCCATTGTAACTGTGCAACCATTTTGAACCCCAGCCAACGATTACTTAATAGGAACCCTTACTTGCCAGCTCCAACAGTGATTCTTGACAAACACGTTTTGTAATTTTGTGAATTTTGCCCTCATAAGCCTCCATATTTTTGTAGTCCAGCAGAGAGTGATTCAGTTGTTTCTTGAATCTCTGTCTCTTGGGCTGCAGTCCTAACAAACTCCTACTAAACACCTTTTTATATCAGTCAAGTCTGCATTTTCCGTGTATTCTTTTTTTTTTTTTTTTTCCCGTGTATTCTTAATTTCATTATTTCTGACAAAGACAGACTCCAAAAGGCAACAGAAACAATTGTGTCTGGAGGCAAGTAGGAGGCTTGAGTCATAGTTTCTCAAGCCTTCCCCACTAAATTCTGGAGACTGTCTATTCCCTCCATTGCCTGAGCAAGTTTTGCTCTTTGATGTTGGAGAAGGGTGAATATCTTTTTAGAATTTCTTGTCTTAAGAATCTATGACTTTTCCCCTCGAAGTCCAGGGACATTCGTATCCTGTGACGCCTGTTATTTATGAACAATCAATGAACAATCAGTGGGGTGCATATTCAGAGTAATATTTTAGGCTATTTGGTTTGGTTTTTCTAAAATTGTTCTTGAGGCAGCTGAGGTATATATGAGAATGCATCACAATGGGAGTCAGAATATCTCAGTTTAAATCCTAATTTTATTTATTATGAGCCTTGTGATGCTGGACAGTTCTCTTATCTCAGAATCACCTTTTCCCTCATATAAAAAATATCAAATTACTATCTCTTCCTTCCTTTTTTTTTTTTTTTTTTGCTAAAGTAGAATTGAGATTTCAAGGTAAAAATCATGTAAATTTACTTAGATAATTACTGTATATGTCTTTGGTCAGGTTTGAATTATGTTAATGTTAAGCATGAATTCCAAGAATGACAATCTGGTTAAAATCAAGAGGTGTTTATTTGGACCTTGATAGGACTGTAGCTCAGGAAGCACAGATCCAAGAAGGTCTTAAATGACGTTCTCCTAGGCTACAAAATGGGGAATTTAATAAAGACAAGAAATCACAAGAGTAGGTGAAGTTTTTGTCAAGAACTAGACTTGTAAGCAAAATTGGTTGGACTTAGAAATGACTACAGAGTTGTGAAGGAGTGGATGCAGGGATGGGGGATCAGAGGGAGGAGAGTCTGGAGAGGACTTTGAAAATACAAAATTGTAGCAAGTACCTGCTAACATATATTGTTTTGAAAATAGTTGGTGGAGTCCTTGAATTTGACACAGAAAAGAATTCAAGTTCTCAGTGATACAGGAACACTTATGTCTAAAAACCACATCCACAATGACCACCAAACTTCATTTTGGATGCCAGAACCATAGTTACTCTAT
This sequence comes from Muntiacus reevesi, assembly GCF_963930625.1. NCBI lineage: Eukaryota > Metazoa > Chordata > Mammalia > Artiodactyla > Cervidae > Muntiacus > Muntiacus reevesi. The sequence goes on from NC_089250.1 coordinate 138,832,388, forward strand.
TCTGATTTTTAAACTATCTTAAATATGTCATAATTAATTATTTTTTTATAACTGCAATGGTAGTGCATTACATTAAAAATTTTAAACACATACATTTTTAAGGACAAATTATCCTATATTGCATTACAAGATAATTTTTTTTTTAAATAAAAAAAGGCACAGAATACACAGATTTCCCTCAAAGTCATACATTTGCAACTGGTCATTGACTAGAATCCAGAGTTTTGAGCTGTTTGGGGCATCAAGTTATTTATTTTAGTGGTTCTAATTCTTGGCTGCACAATGGAAATACTTTTTATTTGTTGTTATTAGCAAACCTGATCCCAACCCAGTGCAATTAAATGACAGTCTCTACAGTCGTCATTGAACAGAAGGAAAACAAGACTAAAGGACACTTTAATTTTATCTTTATCAATGGCCAAAGTCCATTCAGAATAGAGTACAAAGTGGATGTGATTGAATGGTATCTTTATTCCTCAGGGAGGCCCAAGTTGAATTAGCAGGGCCTGTTACAAAAGCTCTCGATTTCAGGTCCACAGTTGTCTTGAGTAAGAAGAGACGGCGTCAATGGATCTGGCTGTGGCCCTGGTGCTCTGTCTCTGCTCTCTGCTTCTCCTCTCACTCTGGAAACAGAGCTCTGGGAAAGGGAAGCTCCCGCCGGGCCCCACACCTCTCCCGATTCTTGGAAACATCCTACAGTTAGATGTTAAGGACATCAGCAAATCTTTAACCAATGTAAGTAGGTTTTATGTTCCTCCAGTGTCTTGTAAAAGGTAAGTAAAATAAGCCCAATTTAAAAAATAATATATATTCTTATGAGCACACTGTTAAAGCAGGTCAGTTTGAAGCAAATTACTCCCTGTAAATTTGATATTTTTCTTGCCTTTTCAGGCCTGTTATTACCATAAATAGAGGAACAAATTAATGTGTTTTGTGAGTAGAGAAGTGTTTATGTCTTTGTAAGGTAGAATCAAAATAATTAAGTTTTAAAAGCTGGGAGTGTTACCTCCTTTCTTTATTTCATATGGGACTGAAAGTAAAGGGTAAGTAAAATGTTTTGTGATTAGTGATTTCTTTCCAGAAATAATTTACTATATTGTTGATCAGTCGCTCAGTTGTGTCCGACTGTTTGTGACCCCATGGACAGTAGCACGCCAGGCTTCCCTGTCCTTTACCCCCTCCCAGAACTTGCTCAAACTCAGTTCCACTGAAGTCAGTGATGCCATCCAGCTATCTCATCTTCTGTCGTCCTCTTCTCCTGCCTTCAATCTTCCCCAGCATCAGAGTCTTTTCTAATGAGTTGGCAGCTTCAGCATGTGATTAGCGATTTCTTTCCAGAAATCATTGACTATATAAGTTGTGTGTTTTGTTCATATGACCAGGAAAACAGAACTTTTCTGAAGAAGGGCATTGTGCCTGGTGTTAAGGAATTAATTTAGGATTAGGATGATCACGGGGGAATGAAAGAAACAAATCATCAGTTAGAGTCCCACTGGTGGCAGCAGCATTCATTTGGATTCTGCAGGAAACTGCCATCTGTACCCTGTGAATGCTGCCGCATAGAAGGTGTTGTTCTTCCGTGAGATGCTGCATGTCCTGGCACTGCCTCTATGATGCTTCCTCTCTTTCTGTGTTAGTGATACCAGAGGATCTCAAACTAGGCTGGGCATTAGAGTTATATGAACTTATTTTTTAAATTATCAATTTCTAGTATTCATCATAGGGCTACAGAATCAGAATTCTAATGACTGCTCCATGGGTGATTCTGAAGCAGTGAGCTGGCTATTGGTCCAAAAGGTGGGCCTTGAGGATTGCTACATTGCTCTCAAGGATCAGAGGGTGACTATGATCTTCAAATTTGAATCGTCTACATATTAGCCCTGGGGTGCTGGACATGGAACAGAATTCTGCAACCTCAGTTTCCTTATTTATAGTGGGGAAAATAAACCCACTAAAAGTGCTGATCTGAGGATTAATTATAATCTGTGCACCAGCTACTTGGGCCATTACCCAGCATTTCAGGTCATCTGTAAGTAGAACCTATAACAATTACCACCATATTTATGCATTAAATTCTGAATTTAATACATAATTAGGCTCTCTCTGGCAGAATAAAAACATAATAGCAGGATGATAATACATTCAGCATCAGGCACAGCATAGTATCTCATATTGACTTCTTTTGTTGTTACATGCCTCTTCATTCCCAGCTCTCAAAAGTCTACGGCCCTGTGTTCACTCTGTATTTTGGCATGAAGCCCACCGTGGTCTTGCATGGATATGAAGTAGTGAAGGAAGCTCTGATTGACCTGGGAGAGGAGTTTTCTAGAAGAGGCAGTTACCCAGTGATTCAAAGAGCTACTAAGGGATACGGTAGGTGTGTATGTGTGGGTGTTCAGCATTGGCAAAGGGTAGGAGTGGTGAGGATGGAAAAGAGGAATTTGAAAATGCCGCGCCCCCCACCCCCGCCCCCGCACCGTGGCTCCCCAGCAGATCGTGTTCCCTCTCTGAGGCTGCCATGTGTCAGCTCACTCCTCCTCCCCTAGAACTTCCTTCCTAGTTTCTGTTTCACTCCCTGGTAGGAATTGCTTTCAGCAATGGCAAGATATGGAAGGCGACCCGGCGCTTCTCCCTCATGACCCTGCGGAATTTCGGGATGGGGAAGAGGAGCATTGAGGACCGTGTTCAAGAGGAAGCACGCTGCCTGGTGGAGGAGTTGAGAAAAACCAACGGTGGGTGAGTCTATTTTCTAAGTCTGACCTTAACAGGCTGCTCTCTCTCCAGTGACATCCTTGGAAATATTTCAGGGACGGCTGCATCTTTCATATGGGTATTGACTGTCAGCCCTCAGATGGGGGAGGGGGCGGGTTATAAAGCATAGGCAGCCAAGGAGCCTTTGTGTATCTGTGCTTATTGTGTGTGTACTCCCATTACTGTGCACGCAGTGTGGGCATAAAGATCATTTAATCAAATTATCTCCTGAACGTTGTTTGTTTTCAAACCAGAAATCACAAAACATAGTTCTGAGTCATTTCCTAAAAATATTAAAGAACAGAGAAGGGTAGAGATAATGTGGTTGTCTATTCTGGAATATTTTACCAGGGAACACTTGTTAATTAAACAGGGTGGGAATGACCATTATAGGACATGAAACAAGCAACATGTGTGTTCACTTAAGTGGACTATATTTGTATATTCAGCCTTACAGACACTTGTGAGAATTACTTCCAGGGCTCAGGCCTACAATTCTGGCCAATAATAATACGATCTATGGTTTTAATCATCTTGGTATATCTTAGTGCAATTCTCATCAATTATGCTTTCTTTGAAAAGACAGCAGTCTTTAAAAAGTGTCAGCATTCATTATTTCTTGTTATTCAATACTAATTGTAATGATTTGTATATTTTGAATAAATGTATGCTACATCTTAATTCTGTTAAAACACACATATACCAAGTCAGTTCAGTTGAGTTCAGTCTCTTAGTCGTGTCCGACTCTTTGCGACAACATGAATCGCAGCACGCCAGGCCTCCCTCTCCATCCCGGAGTCCACCCAAACCCATGTCCGAGTCAGTGATGCCATCCAACCATCTCATCCTCTGTCATCCCCTTCTCCTCCTGCCCTCAATCTTTCCCAGCATCAGGGTCTTTTCAAATGAGTCAGCTCTTTGCATCAGTTTTCCAAAGTACTGGAGTTTCAGCTTCTACATCAGTCCTTCCATTGAACACCCGGGACTGATTTCCTTCTGGATGGACTGGTTGGATCTCCATGCAGTCCAAGGGACTCTCAAGAGTCTTCTCCCCATTCCGATCCCCCCTCCCAGAAAAAAAAAAAGAAAAGAAAAGAAAAAAAATTATTTTTTTTTAAAGAGTCTTCTCCAACACTACAGTTGAAAAGCATCAATTCTTCTTTGCTCAGCTTTCTTTATAGTCCAACTCTCACATCCATACATGACTACTGGATAAACCATAGCCTTAACTAGATGGACCTTTGTTGACAAAGTAATGTCTCTGTTTTCAATATGCTGTCTAGATTGGTCATAATTTTCCTTCCAAGGAGTAAGCGTCTTTTAACTTCATGGCTGCAATCACCATCTGCAGTGATTTTGGAGCTCCAAAAAATAAAGTCAGCCACTGTTTCCACTGTTTCCCCATCTATTTTCCATGAAGTGATGGGACCGGATGCCACGATCTTAGTTTTCTGAATGTTGAGCTTTAAGTCAACTTTTTCACTTTCATCAAGAGGCTCTTTAGTTCTTCTTCATTTTCTGCCATTAGAGTGGTGTCATATGTATATCTGAGGTTATTGATATTTCTCCCGGCAATCTTGGTTCCACCAGCCCAGTGTTTCTATGATGTACTCTGCATATAAGTTAAATAAGCAGGGTGACAATATACAGTCTTGACATACTCCTTTTCCTATTTGGAATCAAGTCATGAAATATTTATTTAACTAAATTTTGACCTTAGAAACATCTGCTTATCTTGCCTTCTCCAAGTAGAATTTGGTTCCATTTTCAGTCTGCAAATTTTGCCCCATCATTTTTGGATTTTAGTAACAAATGTACAGTCTGCAATATATTTCTCTGCCATCTCATTTTGTCTAAATTTCTGTGTTTGTGGTCTGTTCCACAGACTGCAGGATTGTTGTTCTTCTAGCTTGTCTGCCCCTTCATGCTTGAGATTGGTCTTGGAGCTGTACAGGTTTCCTGGTGGGTGGGACTGAAACCTGCTCATTGGTGGGTACAGCTGGGTCTTGTCCCACTTGTGGGCAGAACTGTGTCACAGAGTATGTTTAGAGGAAGCAGTTGGCTCAGGATAACTTTAGGCAGCCTAAAGTTAATAGGTAGAAGTCACCTTTTTGGTAGAAATATCAATAACCTCAGATATGCAGATGACACCACCCTTATGGCAGAAAGCGAAGAGAGACTAAAGAGACTCTTGTTGAAAGTGAAAGAGGAGCATTTGAAAGTGAAAGAGGAGCATGAAAAAGCTGGCTTAAAACTCAACGTTAAGAAAAACTAAGATCATGGCATTTCCCCCAACCCCTATCACTTCGTGGCAAATAGATCTGGAAACAGTGGAAACAGTGACGGACTTTATTTTCTTGGGCTCCAAAGTCACTGCAGATGGTGACTGAAACCATGATATTAAATGACACTTGCTCTTTAGAAGAAAAGATATGACAAATCTTGACAGCACATTAAAAAGCAGAGACATCACTTTGCCAACAAAGGTTCAGATAGTCAAGCTATGGTTTTTCCAGTAGTCGTGTACAGATGTGAGAGTTGGACCATAAAGAAAGCTGAGTGACAAAGAATTGATGCTTTTGAACTCTGGTCTTGGAGAAGACTCTTGAAAGTCCCTTGAATAGCAAGGAGATCAAGCCAGTCAATGCTAAAAGGAAATCGGTCCTCAGTATTCATTGGAAGCATTCATGCTAAAGCCCTAATACGTTAGTTATCTGATGTGAAGAACTGACTCTTTGGAAAGACCCTGATGCTTGGAAAGATTGATGACAGGAGGAGAAGGGGACAACAGGGAATGGGATGGTTGGATGGCCTCACTGACCTGATGGAGGTGACTTTGAGCAAACTCCAGGAGTTGGTGATGGACAGGGAAGCCTGGCATGCTACAGTCCATGGGGTCACAGAGGATCAGGACAGGACTGAGCAACTGACCTGAACTGAATTGATTGATATTTCTCCTGGCATCTTGATTCTAGCTTGTGCTTCATTCAGCCTGGCATTTCACATGATGTGCTTTGCATATAAGTTAAATAAGCAGGGTGACAATGTACAGTCTTGACATACTCCTTTTCTAATTTGAAACCAGTCTGTTGTTCCATGTCTGGTTCTAACTGTTGCTTCTTGACCTGCATGCAGGTTTCTTGGGAGGCAGGTAAGGTGGTCTGGTATTCCCATCTCTTTAAGAATTTTCCACAGTTTGTTGTGGTCCACACAGTTAAAGACTTTAGTGTAGTCAATGAGGCAAAATTAGATGTTTTTCTGGAAGTCCGTTGCTTTTCTATAATACAACAGATGTTGGCAGTTTGATCTCTCGTTTCTCTGCCTTTTCTAAATCCAGCAGGTACATCTAGATGTTCTCAGTTCACATACTATAAGCAATATCATGTGATAGTTATCTTTTCTGGCTTACTTCACTCAATATAATAATTTAATATTGCTGAAAATGGCATTATTTCTTTATTTTAATGACTGAGTAATATTTACTGGGGGTTTTCTGGTGACATTAGTGGTAAAGAATCTGCCAGCCAATGCAGGAGATGTGGGTTCAATTCTTGGATTAGAAAGATCTCCTTGAGAAGCAAATGGAAACCCACCCCAGTATTCCTGCCCGGAAAATCCCATGGACAGAGGGGCCTGGCAGACTATAGTCCCAGGGTCACAAAGAATCAGACATGACTTAGAGACTAGACAACACAACAATATTCATTACGTGTGTGTGTGTGTGTGTGTTTCACACCTTTGGCATCCAGGCTTCTGCCGATGGACATTTAGGTTGTTTCCGTGTCTTGTGCCAAGTCACTTCAGTCGTGTCTGACCTTTTGTGACCTCACGGACCGTAGCCCACCCGACTCCTCTTTCCATGGGATTCTCCAGTGGGTTGCCGTTGCCTTCTCTAGTTTCCTTGTCTTGGCTATTATAAATAGTGCTGGCATGAAATCAGGATGCATGTATCTTTTTGAATTAGAGTTTTTATCTTTTCTGAATATACGCCCAAGAGTGGGATTGCTGAATCATATGGTAGCTCTATTTTTAGTGTTTTAAGGAGCCTCCATACCGTTCTCTATAGTGGTTCCATCAATTTATATTCCCACCAACAGTATAGGAGTGTTTCCTTTTCTCCAAATCCTCTCTAATATTAATTCTAAATGTATTAATTTTAATGGCCATGGTAAGTGAGGGACATTAATTCTTAAAAAAGAAGAAATTTTAAACATGAAAACAAAATTAAGGGAATTCCACTCATCAAGTTACTTTTTTTGTTTCACTTATCTAGGGATTTATGTTTGAAATTAAAATGCTACATTTTATTAATATAAATTAGACAAAATATAATTAGACAAAAATCCAATTTATAATAATTGGTTAATTGTTCACTTGTATCTTAGTTTTTCTTCTCATATAGCATGGATACTTTGTGTTTTATTACATTTATTCTTTCAAATGCATGACTTCAACTACAGTCTCTCTCTCTCACTTTAGCTTTTCCTCCCTGATTCTGCACATGAGTTTTTCAACTATTCATTTTGAGTTCCCTAACAATTTTCTTTCTTTCTGTCAGTGTTTAATTTGCAGACAGATGATATTGAACATTGATAACTTTCGTTATCAAATCATACAAAATGGCCTCTTTAGATGTTCTTATCATTTTCCCTTCGAGTTAACAGGCACCTTGAGTGAAAAGGGTACAAATAAAGGTGGGAGGATTGAATTGAATATTTGTAAAAGTCTGTTATTTAACTAGCTGTGCTGAAATATCCTCCTCAGGTTAAGGTAAAGTGATGTGTTGATTTTATGCATGCTGAATATTTATTTTTAAAGGAATTCATTGGTGAGATATCACTTCAGAGTTTCTAAAATTACCTTTACCTGTTATCTCAAACACCAAGTGTCTCTTGTGTGTGTTTTAATGGTGTGTTTAAATTGTTTGTTATTCTCTAGGGTTGCCCTGTGATCCCACTTTCATCCTGGTCTGTGCTCCCTGCAATGTGATCTGCTCCATTATTTTCCGGAATCGTTTTGATTATAAAGATCAGATTTTTCTAGATCTAATGGAAAGACTGAATGAAAACGTCAGGATTCTGGGCTCTCCATGGCTGCAGGTGAGGCCAAAGTCCTTTCTTCTCAAGAAATCATTTTGGCTCTTTTCTCCATGAGATCCAGATCTCTCTGGGCACCAAGCTGTGAGAGGTGAATGTGTGAACAGCACAGTCCTGCCCAGAGCTTAGCATCATGGCGTACTCATCTGGGGATGACTGCAGAGCCCTTAATGATAGATAGGAAAATACGTGCCCAGAATACAGAACTACAGTTCAGTCGCATTGACCCTGTTCAGTGGTTTTTCCACCAAGATCCAAAGACCAATTTCTGTAAACTACTTTGGTAACTTCCCCAAAGCATGACCACAGCAGTAGAAGTACTTCCAGGTCCTACTGGAAAGGCTTCTATTGCCCACAAGTCTTGTTCCCCAATTTCTACTCATGGATTCTTCAGCATGTTAGCTGACAGAAATATCTATTTGGGAAGAAAGAGACTATTTCCTTCAAGGGGCTCCCAGGGGACACTGAATATGATAGGAGAGTTTGATGCTTCAGTTGGTATCTTAACTAACAAAATAATTGCTTTGAGGATGACAAAATGATTATTTTTTAGTGTAGGAACCACAAACCAACATCACTGGTGTACCCTGTACTGAGCTAAATGTTCTGTCCTCTGCCTGAAAGACAATGGTGTGACCTTACAGAGGTCACTTAATTGCTGTGGTTCCCAGTTACTTTATCCGTAAAATGTTGAGTTGTGTTTCATGGTGTCTTTAGGACCCTTTTAGTCCTAAAATAGGGAATTTATGATTGAGGCCACTAAACAGAAATAGAAATATCAGGGATCAGCTTGTTTTCTATATCAGATTACCTAAACTCCCATAATCTGATATCATCTATAAAAGGTGAATCATTGTGTTTCATGCTATCTCTTATTACATAATTATGAGGAGAATTGACGCAGAAAATGAAAGAATTGATACAAAGATGCCTTTATACTGTAAACATGATGTATGAGTATAGGAGATGAATACCATCTTTGATCCCTGGTCATAATGTTCTCCCTGAAATACATCTGTTAGCATAGAAAACTATGCATTTGTGAAGTTAAAAAGTCCTATCTATACAGTGACTGAATTATTTTAATATTTATAATTCATTTTCTAACCAGGGCTTGGCATATAATATTTAAATATTCATTAAGTGTTTTCTTTTAATGAACAATTTTTTTTTCTAGCTCTGCAGTTTTTTCCCTGCTCTCATTGATTATATTCCAGGAAAACATAAAAAATTCTTTGAAAATTTTGCTTGTTTGAAAAGTTATGTTTTGGAGAAAACAAGGGAACACCAAGCCTCTCTGGACATTAACAACCCTCAGGACTTTATTGATTGTTTCCTGATCAGGATGGAACAGGTAAAATGTTAATGACAGCTCAATTATTTGATTGCTTGTGCATTTTTAGGGCTGTTGAATTTACCAGTGATGTTTCAGTGGTTTGGCCAGCAATGTTGACAAACATTTTAAGTACATAATGTATGTCCAAATGTATGGTATGCATTATGGAAGATATAATGTTTAATTGTTAAATTAGTTGAATATGTTGATTCTACTCTTTACCTACTAGTAATCTTCCTACAGAGAAGTACAGAATGACCCCTCAGATGAAAGGGAAACAATTAGAAACAAGTTAGAAAATGCAAAATATCATGGAGTATTATGGAGTTGAACATGATCATTGCACACACTGTATTAAGAAATGGAAAAGAATGGCTTAATCTAGCTGGGCTTCCTGCATACCAAGTGTTTGGAAATAAATCTGAATATATTTGCAGTGAAGGACAGGGAAAGGAATTTTAGATGGTGAATACTGTATATATTATATATAGTATACATAGGCCTGTGACTTTGAGTGTGAAGTAAAAATGAATTGGTATGAATGAAATGAAATGGAATGGAATGGAATGGAATGAAATGGAATGAAATGAATGGAATGAAATGATATGGAGCTGGAATTATATGTCTGTGGGCATGAATTCTATACCATGTGTTGAAAAGACACCCCTTTTCCCTCTTGTCCCCCTTGTCAAAAATCAGTGCACTCAAAATTTAACCCTTTATTTGTGTAAGTAAGTAAGTGTTAGTCACTCAGTCGTGCCTGACTCTTTGCAACCCTGTAGACTGCAACCCACCAGGCTCCTCTGTCCATGAGATTTTCTAGTCAAGGATGCTGGAATGGGTTGCCATTTCCTTCTCCAGAGGATCTTCCCAACTAGGGATTGAACCCGGGTCTCCTGCACTGCAGGCAGATTCTTTACTGACTGAGCTGCAAGGGAAGCCCTAGATTATTTGTGTAATTTGATATCTATTCCATTAATCTAAATGTCAGTCCTTATACTAGTAGCATATCATCTGGTCATCTTAATTATTAGTTTTGTATTTAGTTTTGAAGTTGAGAACTGTGAGTCCTCTAATTTTGTTGTTAATTTTTAAAAGTGTTTTGGCTATTCTGAATGCTTTGAATTTTCAGGTTAATTATAGGATAAACTAGTCAATTTATGCAAGGAAATTTGTGATTTTTATAGGGATTGCAGGAAATCTGTTGATCAATCTATGGAGTAACATCATTTTAAAATATAGGTAAAATTCATATAACATGCAATTCACTGTTTTAAAGTATATGATTTAGTTGTATATACTTGCATTCATAATGTTGTGTGATCACTAGTTCTCTTATTTCAAAACTTTCCTATTGCTCTCCAGAAACATACCATATCCACTAAATGATCACTCTCCATTCCTTCCACCCCATCATGTGTTAACCTGTTTTCTGCATTATGTCTATGGATTTGCTTGTTATGAATATAGTATGAGACTACTCAGGTGGTGCTAGGGGTAAAGAACCCTCCTGACAGTGCAGGAGACATAAGAAATGTGAGTTCAATCCCTGGGTTGGAAATATCCCTTGGAGGAGGGTATGGCAACCCACTCCAGTATTCTTGCCTGGAGAATCCCATGGATAGTGGAGCTTAGCAGGCTACAGTCCATGGAGTCACAAAGAGTCTGACACGACTGAAGCGACTTAGCATGCGTGCATGAATATAGCATATAAAAGAACTTATAGCATTGCCCCTTTTGTTTTTGGCTTCATCTAGTATAATGTTTTGGATTCTTGTCTAAGTTATTGTGTATATCAGTATTTGTTACTCTCTTGTGTGGCTGCATGATATTACATTTTAATATACGTACCATGACTTTTTATACATTCATGTATTTGTGGACATTGATGTTGTTTCCCTTTGGATTTGAATGAACACTGTTGCCACAAATACTTGTGTACAAATTTCTTCATGGACATATTTTCATTTATGTTGAGTATATTCCTAGGAGTCAATCTGTGAAGCCTATGATAATTTTAAGCCTGACATTTTGAGAAATAGCCAGACTTTCCCATGGTGACTGAAGCATTTATATTCCTACCAGCAATGTAAAGCATTCCTGTTTTCCCATGTAATTACCATTATTTATTTTCTAGTTTCTTGTAGTTATTAAAGCTAGTCTGGTTAATGTGAAGTGATCTCTCTTTGTGGCTTTAGTTTGCATTTCCTTAACGAACAATGATCTAGAATATATTTCATGTGTCATTACCCATTTTCATTTCTTCTTTGAAGAAATATTGTTATTCAAGTCCTTTACCCCTTTAAAATTAGGTTCCTTGTCTTTGTTGTTGAGCATTGATATTTTGGCGTTATAAAAATAAAGTAAAAATTGATAGTTTTGGTATTATATCCTCACATATATGTGTGCATGCATGCTCAGTCACTCAGTTGTTTCCGACTCTTGCAGCTCCATGGACTGGAGTTGGCAGCCCACCAGGCTTCTCTATCCATGGGATTTTCCAGGCAAGAATACTGGAGTGGGTTGCCATGCCATCCTCCAGGGACTCTTCCCAACCCAGGGATTGAACCCAGGTCTCTAGCATTGCAGGTGGATTCTTTACCATCTGGGCCATCAGGGAAGTGCAAATTATTAGAGAAATACAAATATAAACTACAATGAGGTGTCACTTCACACTGGTCAGAGTGGCTGTCATCAGAAAGTCTACAAATATGGCTCAATGGTAAAGAATCTGCCTGCCAATGCAGAAGCCGCAGGAGATGTAGGGTTTGATCCCAGGTCAGGAAGATTCCCTGGAGAAGGAAGTGGCAACTGACTCCAGTATTCATGCTGGGATAATGCCATGGACAGAGGAATCTGTCAGGCTGTAGTCCATGGGGTCACAAAGAGTTGGACATGAATGAGTGACGAGGTATGCATGCAGTAAATGGTAGAGAGGATGCAGAGTAAAGGGAACCCTCCTACACTATTGATGTGAATGTAAATTGGTGCTGCCATTATGGGGAACAGTATGAAGGTTTCTCTAAAAACTATTAATAGAGTTCTCATATGATCAGCAATCCCACTCCTAGGTATACATCCAGAGAACACTGTAATTTGAAAAGTTATGCACCCCAGTGTTCATAGTAGCACTGTTTACAGTAGCCAAGACATGAAAGCAACCTAAGTATTCATCAACAGATGAATGGATAAATAGGATGTGATATATATATATTCAATGGAATATTACTCAGCCATTAAAAATGAATTAAGTAATGCCATTTGAGGATGGGCCTAGAGATTATCATACTAAGTGAAGCAAGACAGAGAAAGACAAATATTATATGATATCACTTATATGTGGAATCTAAATATATATATATATAAGTTAACTTATTTATAAAACAGAAACAGACTCAGACATAGTAAACAAACTTATTTGGTTAGGTAATAAAGGGAAGGGGGTGATGAAATGGGAGTATGGGAATAATAGATACTCAGCTACTATATATAGAATAGATAATTACTGTAAAACAAAAGGGACTATATTCAATATCTTGTAAAATCCTATAATGGAAAAGAATCTGAAAAAGTGTATATCCTCTGCTGTATACCTAAAACTAGCACAGTTTTAAAAATCAACTATACTTCATTTAATTATTTTTTCCTTTTGCCCTTCCTCTGCTGGAAAGATGAGTGGATTTTTTTCCAGTTGCACTGTCAGAATTTGCTCAAGCTCCTAGAATAAATTTCAAAAATTATGGTAGCTCCTGGATGACTCAGTCATCCTGTGGAGTCATCCTTTTCTCAGTGTTTTCCACACTAAGCTTCTAGCAATTTTTCAAGTATGATTCAGATTTTTCCTACCCTAGCACTGAATTTCATTGTGATTTCTGTTCGTGAGCTCTTCTTTGGTAAGTCTGACTCCCTTTCAACCTCTCCAATTTACGGGGCAGTGGTTTTCCTTTTGTGCTCAACTCTTTTAGGAGTCTTAAAAGAATTGCTGGTTTTAGTCTGTTCAGGTTTTCACTTGTTATTAGGAATGGAGTTGAAACTTCCAGTGTCTTTACATGTGGAGCTATCAGATTTATTTTTCTACATTTATGCATTTGTAAATTTTCATTCTGTTTTTTATTTCTAGCCTCATTTTATTGTGGTCAGAAAAGATAGTTTGTATCATTTTTATTTTTTTCAATTTGTCAAGAATTGTTTATGACTTCACATATAGTTTACTGTGGAAAAAGTTATATGTACACTGGAGAAGACTGCATTCTTCTGTTGTTGAGTAGAGAATTCTTTATATGTTTGTGAGAAAAATTGACTCTAGGGTTGTTCAAGTCTTATGTATTTACTCATTGATCTTTTGCCTAGGTGTACTATACAGTATTGAAAGCTGAGTTTTGAAATCTTCCACTGTTATTGTAGAACTCTCCATTTATCCTTTCACTTCTATAAATGTTTGCTTCATATATTTTGGGGGCTCTGTTGCTTGATGAATATGTGTTTTTAATTATATGACTTGATGAATTCACCTTTCTTCAGTTCAGTTCAGTTCAGTCACTCAGTCATGTCCCACTCTTTGTGACCCCATGAATCGCAGCATGCCAGGCCTCCCTGTCCATCACCAGCTCCCGGAGTTTACTCAAACTCACACCCATCGAGTCGGTGATGCATTCTAGCCATCTCATCCTCTGTCGTCCCCTTCTCCTCCTGCCTCCAGTCCCTCCCAGCATCAGGGTCTTTTACAATGAGTCAACTCTTCACATGAAGTGGCCAAAATACTGGAGTTTCAGCTTCAGCATCAGTCCCTCCAATGAACACCCACGACTGATCTCCTTTAGGAGGGATTGCTTGGATCTCCTTGCAGTCCAAGGGACTCTCAAGAGTCTTCTCTAACACCACAGTTCAAAAGCATCAATTTTTCGGCTCTCAGCTTTCTTCACAGTCCAACTCTCACATCCATACATGACCACTGGAAAAACCAGAGCCTTGACCAGACGGACCTTTGTTGGCAAAGTAATGTCTCTGCTTTTTAATATACTATCTAGGTTGGTCATAACTTTCCTTCCAAGGAGTAAGCGTCTTTTATTTTCATGGCTGCAGTCACTATCTGCAGTGATTTTGGAGCCCCAAAAAATAAAATCTGACACTGTTTCCACTGTCCCCATCTATTTCCCATGAGGTGATGGGACCAGATGCCATGATCTTAGTTTTCTGAATGTTAAACTTTATTTTCACCTTTCTTCATCCAGTATAAAACATCCCATTCTTATTTGGTCCCTTTAAACTATTTTTGATAAAAATTTTTTCTAACATTATTTTAGCCAGTCTTGCTTTATTTGGCTACTCATAATTTGCAAAATCTCCTTCCTTCTTTCTCATTCAATGTATTTGTGTTTTGGCATCTCAAATGTACAACATCTTGTACCACATAAAAGGTTTTTTGTTGAGAATAGTTGACATATAACATATTAGTTATAGATTATAGTGCCACATAGTGATTCAACATATGCATACATTAAAAATGATGGCTACAATGTATGTAATTAACATTTATTGTCACACATAGTTATAGATTTTTTCTTGTAAATCTTAGAATTTGCTTTCTTAGCAATTCAATAGGGAATATGTCATTAACTATAGTCATCATGCTGTATATTACATCACCTGGACTTATTTATTTTATAACTGGACTATTTGCATCTTTGATTCCCTTCATTCATTTTTATCTCTCCTCCCAACTCTTGCAGCCACCAATATATCCTATTTATAAGATTAAGTTTTTAAAATATTTCACATATAAATTTGATCATATGGTAATTTGTCTTTGTGTGTCTCATTTATTTCACTTAGCATAACTTCAAGGCCCATCCATGTTGTCACAGACATCAGGATTTCCTTTTTTTATGGCTAAATTATATTCTATACTAGTATAGATATATTATGATTATGTAGTGGAATATTTAGATGCACAGTTTAAAATCTTATTCCTTCAATATCTGTCTTACACCATGAGTTTCAATTGATTAAAGTAATTACTCATGTTGAAAAATTTATTTCTGCCCTATAATTTTTTGCTCTAATGTATTTTATAATTTTTGTTTCTTAGTTCCTTAAATATGGCTTATTTTTGTTTGATCTTTTTCCAATGTAGCTTTTTTTATTTCCTTCCAAATTTTTTGTGTGTTTTAAAATTAATTTCTTAGTACTTATAAAAGGGATTTCTGTTAACATGCTAAATTCATAACAATTCAGTATGAACTGATTCCTCAATAGCTTCAAATCATGTACATTAACTCCGCTCCCATCCAGCTTCATCCCCCTTTATTTCATTGGTGTCACAAAATCACATCTTTATATTTTGTGCCTAGAATCATAAAGGAGAATCATATAATGATTGTTTCATGATTTTTTTCTTTTAAATAATATGGGAAATGACATGAGGCTTTTATACTAGAATACAGTAGCTTTTGCTTTTCCATTTACCTACATAGTTATTTTTAACAAGGAACTTTTTTTGTCAATCTGGCTTTGAATTATCATCTTGTCCTTTGGTTTTGTTAACTGGAACCCCTTAGCTTTTAATTTGGGGATGTCTTATGTCTCCTAATTTATGGAGGGATGGTTTTCCCAAATACAAAATTCTTGGTTGACGTATTTACACTTAAGATTTTAAATATATCTTTCCATTGATACTTGGCCTCTACAGTGTCTGTGAAAAAAATGAGTGGTTATCCTAATGATGATCCTTTGTGTATGACGAGTTACTATTCTCTTGATGCTTTGAACATTCTCTCTTTTGCTTTGGCTTTTGACAGTCTGATTAAAATATGAAACAGATCACCAGCCCAGGTTGGATGCATGAGACAAGTGCTTGCGGCTGGTGCACTAGGAAGACCCAGAGGGATCGGGTGGAGTGGGAGGTGGGAGGGGGGATCAGGATGGGGAATACATGTAAATCCATGGCTGATTCATGTCAATGTATGACAAAAACCACTA
The DNA here is from genome assembly GCF_963930625.1 of Muntiacus reevesi. Taxonomy (NCBI): domain Eukaryota; kingdom Metazoa; phylum Chordata; class Mammalia; order Artiodactyla; family Cervidae; genus Muntiacus; species Muntiacus reevesi. The sequence continues at coordinate 138,848,549 of NC_089250.1, forward strand.
CAATATTGTAAAGTATTTAGCCTCCAACTAATAAAAATAAATGGAAAAAAAAATATGCCTTACAGTGAGTCTGTTTGGTTTCATTCCTCTTGGAGTTTGTTTAGCTTTTTGGATTTCTAGATTCATGTGCTTCATAAAATGTTGGAAGTTTTCAGTCATTCTTATTCAAATACTTATTTTCTATTCCTTCCCTAAGTCTTTTCTGGGATCTCATAAAATGGATGTTAGTACAATTGATTGAGTGCCATGGTCCTTAGATTCTATTCATTTTTCTTTATTCCTTTTTCTTTCTGATAATCACACTGGAAATTTTTATTCTGCTTCATGTTTGCTGTTTCTTTCTTGGATTTCCCATAGTCTACTGTTCAAACTTTCTGGTAAGTTTAAAAATGTTCAGGTAGTGTGATTTTTAGCTTCAAAATTCTTGATTTATTTCTATAGTACCTTTCTTGTTATTCTATACTTGTTTGTACACTTTCCAGATTTTCTTTAGTTCTTGATGATTTTCATTAGCTATTTAAGCATATTAAAGACATGTATCTTAAAGTTTTTGTTTAGTAAGTCCATATCTGGAATTCCTCAGGAATGATTTGTGTCAACTTATTTTTTTTGCTAACTCTGGTCCATAATTCCTCCTTTTTTGTATGGTTTGTAACTTTTAAATTAAACTATTTCTAGGAAAAGTACAATCAAGAACTGGAGTATACGATTGAAAACTTGGCAATCACTGTATTGGATTTGTTTGCAGCTGGGACAGAGACGACGAGCACCACACTGAGATATGGGCTCCTCCTGCTGCTGAAACACCCTGAGGTCACAGGTATGATAACATGGTGGGCGGGGTGACTGCAGAAGAGATGAGAGAAAGATGCTTGAATGTACTCTACCTTGTTTCTCTTAGAGAATTACTTAAATCTCTGACTGAGCAGGTTAATTTTTTCCCCCAGATTTAATAAAGGGATAGTAATGTGATGTCTTTACATAATATGTGAAGATATTAAGCACCTGACTTTCATAGGAGGTCATGTGTAGCAAGCACGGCCAGCAAAAATTGGCCTTGAGCTGCATATTGGTTTTGATTTTGGAAAGACCACTCTGATGTCCCTACATGCTGAAAATGCAGCATTCTAAAACCATAGTCCAAGGACTTCCCCGGTGGTCTAGTAGTTATAACTCAACCTCCAATGCAGGGAGTATTGATTCAAACCCAGGTGAGGAAACTAAGGTCCCACATGCTGTGGACAGAGCTGCCAAAAATCAAAAAAAGAAAAAAAGAAAGAAAGAAACCAGGGTTGGGAAACTGGAAGCTCTCCTTATTAAAGAGATTGGAAATCAGAAATTTAGTGAGGTCACTTGATGCAATTTCAACAACCTAAGAAGCCCTCTAAAGAGTTAGATTGATAATAAATTAGCTTAAGATGTATATGTAAAGAAATTATATTAATCCATAAGTTTTTTTTTTTTTTTTTATTAGTTGGAGGCCAATTACTTCACAACATTTCAGTGGGTTTTGTCATACATTAACATGAATCAGCCATAGAGTTATACGTATTCCCCATCCCGATCCCCCCTCCCACCCCCCCCTCCACCCGACTCCTCTGGGTCCTCCCAGTGCACCAGGCCCGAGCACTCGTCTCATGCATCTCACCCGGGCTAGTGATCTGTTTCACCATAGATAATATACATGCTGTTCTTTTGAAACATCCCACCCTCACCTTCTAATCCATAAGTTTTTTTCCAGAAAAATAGTTGTTGCCAAAATACACATTTTAAGGGGTCAAGAATTTTATCTTTCAAAAAGAACTTCGACTCTTTGTGACCCCATGAATCGCAGCATGCCAGGCCTCCCTGTCCATCACCAACTCCCAGAGTTTACTCAAACTCATGTCCATCGAGTCGGTGATGCCATCCAGCCATCTCGTCCTCTGTCATCCCCTTCTCTTCCTGCCCACAATCCCTCCCACCATCAGGGTCTTTTCCAATGAGTTGACTCTTCGCGAGAGGTGGCCAAAGTATCAGAATTTCAGCTTCAGCATCAGTCCTTCCAATGAACACCAGGACTGATCTCCTTTAGGATGAACTGGTTGGATCTCCTTGCAGTCCAAGGGACTCTCAAGAGTCTTCTCCTACACAACAGTTCAAAAGCATCAATTTTTTTGTTAGAAATTAACTTAAAAAATTAATTAAAAAAATTTACAATATTGTATTGGTTTTGCCAATGTTGACAAGAATCTGCCATGGGTGTACATGTGTTCCCCATCCCAAAGGCCCCTCCCACCTCCCTCCGCTTCCCATCCCTCTGGGTCTTCCCAGCGCACCAGCCCCGAGCACCCTGTATCATGCATCGAACCTGGACTGGTGATTTGTTTCACATATGATAATTTACATGTTTCAATGCCATTCTCCCATATCATCCCGCCCTTGCCCTCTCCCACAGAGCCCCAAAGTCTGTTCTGAACATCTGTGTCTCTTTTGCTGTCTTGCATACAGGGTTGTTGTCACTATCTTTCTAAATTGTATATATATGTGTTAGTATACTATATTGGTGTTTTTCTTTCTGGCTTACTTCACTCTGTATAATGGGCTCCAGTTTCATCCACCTCATTAGACCTGATTCAAATGTATTCTTTTTAATGACTGAGTAATATTCCATTGTGTATATGTACCACAGCTTTCTTATCCATTCGTCTGCTAATGGACATCTAGGTTGCTTCCATGTCCTGGCTATTATAAACAGTGCTGCGATGAACATTAGGGTACACATGTCTCTTTCAATTCTGGTTTCTTCAGTGTGTATGCCCAGCAGTGGGATTGCTGGGTCGTATGGCAGTTCTGGTTCCAGTTTTTAAAGGAATCTCCACACTGTTCTCCATAGTGGCTGTACTAGTTTGCATTCCCACCAACAGTGTAAGAGAGTTCCCTTTTCTCCACACCCTCTCCAGCATTTATTGCTTGTAGACTCTGATAGCAGCCATTCTGACAGGCATGACAGGGTACCTCATTGTGGTTTTGATTTGCATTTCTCTGGTAATGAGTGATGTTGAGCATCTTTTCATGTGTTTGTTAGCCATCTGTATGTCTTCTTTGAAGAAATGTCTGTTTAGTTCTTTGGCCCACGTTTTGATTGGGTCATTTATTTTTCTGGAATTGAGCTGCAGGAGTTGGTTGTGTATTTTTTAGATTAATTCTTTGTCTGTAGAAATTAACATTTCTAACAGAAATAGCTTCATTTGCTATTATTTTCTCCCATTCTGAAGGTTGTCTTTTCACCTTGCTTATAGTTTCCTTTGTTGTGCAGAAGCTTTAATTAGGTCCCATTTGTTTATTTTCATTTTCATTTCCTATACACTGAGAGGTGGGTCATAGGGGATCCTGCTGTGGTTTATGTCAGAGAGTGTTTTGTTTATGTTTTCTCTAGGAGCTTAATAGTTTCTGGTCTTATGTTTAATCCATTTTGAGCTTATTTTTGTGTATGGTGTTAAAAAGTGTTCTAGTTTCATTCTTTTACAAGTGGTTGACCAGGTTTCCCAGCACCACTTGTTAAAGAGATTGTCTTTTCTCCATTGTATATTCTTGCCTCCTTTGTCAAAGATAAGGTGTCCATAGGTGCATAGAAACTAACTTTTAAAGGCTATGGTTATGTTTAGAAGCTCATATTTTCTTGTTTGTCAGAATACCACTGAAATGATTATAACCTATATCCTATGAGAATTAGCCTTTCTAAGTTGGAGTCAGGAAGCAGCCAACAAATATTCAACAAATTTTTGAATCATAGAGAGCATATTGAGGGTTGACAATGAAGTCAGTAGAGAGGATGAAGTTATAGCCTAAATGTCAAAAAAGGAATGTCATAATTTTGTGGTTGTTGTTCAGTCACTAAGTCATATTCAACTCTTAGTGACCCCGTGGACTTCAGCATTCCAGACCATCCTGTCTTTCCCTATCTCCCAGAGTTTGCTTAAATTCATATCCATTGAGTCGACGATGCTATCTAATCACTGTCATAAAGTGATGGGACCAGATGCCATGATCTTAGTTTTTTGAATGTTGAGTTTTAAGCCAGCATTTCACTCTCCTCTTTCACCCTCATCAAAAGGCTCTTCAGTTCCTCTTCACTTTCTGCTGTTAGAGTGGTGGCATCAAACAAGGAGAAGTCATTTATGTTCTTACAGTCCTTAAGGTTATGTTTGGAAGTACCTAGTTTCAAAAAAGGTAGAGGAAGACATAGGCTGATAAAGGAAACTCTGCCAACCACAAGTCTTGATAGCTCCTTTCAAGTAACTCTGTTTCTCCAATAGGATGAAAGGTTTACTATCTAGAGAAAGGGAATCTAAGAGGCCCTACTTAGGACACTGGGCAGAGACAGGGGAAAAGAGTAAGGTCACAGCTTAGAGGAAATTTTAAGGAAGAATCCACTTCTTGAATTCAGAGATTCTTAGCTCCTTTCCCATCCTGCTTCCTGAAATTCAGCAGCCAGAGGAAAACTCCAGTGAGTGAGCACTCTGGAGAAAAGACTTCCAAGTTTTGCCCTGTAGACAGAAAAATCTCTCAACATGTCTCACAGAGTGAATGAAATAAGAACATCCACCCCAATACACAGGGTCATGATATTTCAGCATACCTGGATAAAAGAGAAAAAAATCACAAAAACATTCAGAGAGATGTAGCAGGTTCTAGATAAGAGTTTACAACCACATCATAATTCAAGAGCAACTATCAAACTGAGTATTAATTTTTAAAAGGGTATTTTCAGACTTGTATGTTTAACAAATTTTTACCCACTCTTTCCCCTTTCTCATCCAAATGCCTGAAGTCATGTCAGAGGAAGTCATGGGCTCCAGGGTTTGGAAACCTCATGAAGTAGAGTGAAATTATCAGTGTTGTTGGAGACAGCAGGCCTGGAAAATATCCATTTCTAAATGGGTTAGATGAATAAAGCAGATGGGGAGATACCAAGAACAAAAGAGAGGTGATGGACTCCCTGTGGCTTCTGAATAATAGGGTTATTATGATTAGGAATTTGAACATCTAACTAAGCATTTGGAAATAATCCTGAATCAGGGTACAGAATTTTATGAATTGAACTAAAGAGATGTGCTTAAGTCCAAGGAAGTACCAAATATGAAGCATGATCATAATTGTCTTACCAGAGAGCATTGTAGAATGATGATACAATGAATATTCTAACCATCAAAATTTGTGGTGTAAATATATTGGGGAAATAGATTAAGGGGATGTGTATGTGTGTGTGGTGTGTGTGTGATTTTGTATGAGGAAGGATGGAGATGTAAATTCTCAACTCTCATACCAAGATTTCATATTGTTTAAGAATCTGTGAGTGAGAAATAAAAATAGTCATTATTTCCAATAGGACACGAATTTCAGAAGAAACTGCTAGAATGCTGAAGGTGGTGGCATTTGACAGCTGGAGAATGACCTGAGTATCATTGCAAATTGCACACGCATAATACACAAATACACAAAACACACATATTATAATTTAACTTTTCAACCCATATTATTCTGGTATAAAATTAATGTTTGAGTCTTGTTTCTTTCTTCAAGGACTATAATTTCTTGACTTTATATTTTGTTTATATTTGAAACATTTCATCATTTCTCTTTGTTTTATCATGTATGCTAATATAGAAGGATGTATAGACGTATCTTAAGCCAGGCTTGTAAGAGAATTTTATGTGTCTGTATTATGGCCATTATCTCGCTCAGTTTAGTTCCATTTCTGGTCATATAGTTAATGTGTATAATGATACTGGGACACCATCATAGTGTCTCATGTATCCCTGAATTGGTATGGAACGTGGTGTGAATTTTCCTCTTTCTCCATCAATTTACCTTACCTTCCTTATCAGCTAAGGTCCAGGAAGAGATTGACCGTGTCATTGGCAGACACCGGATCCCCTGCATGCAGGACAGAAGCCACATGCCCTACACGGATGCTGTGGTCCACGAGATGCAGAGATACATTGACCTGGCCCCCACCAACCTGCCCCATGCTGTGACCCGTGATATTACATTCAGAAACTACTTCATCCCCAAGGTAAGATTGGTTTCTCTTTTACTGACCTCATTGGTCTTGAAGTTCTCATTTACATAGTATGCATGCAACCCTCAATGAACACAAGGTGAGAGAAGTAAAAATAGTCATGTGTGTGGTGGCTTGTTGGGTTGTGTCTTGTTTCCAGTTTAGTCTGTAAAGCTTTATAACAGATTTTGACAGGTAGCAGTGCAAGACTTCCAAATTTGTTCTGTTTCTTTTATGTTGTTGGGCTAACCATAGCTGTCCACATTTCCAAATGAATATTAGCATCAATTTGTCAATTTACCAGAACATTCTGCTGGGATTTTTTTATCAGAGTGACATGCTAGATAAGTTTGGAAAGACTTAATATCATGACACATTGAATTTTTCATTTATTGGATATGATATAGTCTTTATATTTTAAAGGCTTTCTTTAATTTTTTTCAGCCAGTGATTTGCATATTTTTTTATCTTTCCAAGGTGTTTATTGTTATTGTGATAAGCATTTTAAAATGCATTTTCCATTTTTATGTGGAATATAAAAATATATAATTGATATTATCATTTTGATGACCTTATATGTAACAACCTTGCTAAATTTAAAGTCATTTTGAAAACATCTCTAGTTAATAGCAATTTCTATATACACTATCCTGCTATCTGGGCTAATATCTTCATGTCATCCTTGTTTCATTTCTGATATGAAGGGAAGTGGAAGTTAACATCTCACTATTGGGAATGATGTTTTATGTATATTTGTTAGAATTTTTTTTTTTTATCAGATTAGAGAAGTTTCCCTGTGGCTCAGTGATAAAAGAATCCACCTGCCAATGTAGGAGATGCAGGAGATACCATTTCAATCCCTGAGTCAGGAAGATCTTCTGGAGGAGGAAATGGCAACCCATTCCAGTATTCTTGTCTGGAAAAACCCATGGACAGAGGAGCCTGGCAGCTTCATGGAGCCAAAAAGAGTCGGACATGACTGAGCAGGAGCATGGACAACATATATTTGATAGACCATAACAGGATGTTTTACTTAATGCAGAATTCAAGTTAAATCATTTATAAAACAGAACAACTTCACTATATGGCAATATGTGAAAATTTCTTCCATTAATAAATGCTTATCTATCCATATCTGATATCCATTAAAAGTTCCCTACTTCAGTATGCATACTCAATAACAGTGATTATTGTATGCAGAAGAATAATAGCATGTGTACACAGGAGGTATAACTGAAACAATAATATTATTTAATGTACAGGCTATACTTAAAATTTCCTAATTTTCTTAGTATAACCTTTATAGTTTCTTTTTCCTCATAAACCAGGTGAAGGTTTATATTGTCACTTACCCCATTATTATTGGTTATGCAGTGTTGTTCACATGATAAAGTGGTACCTACCAGATGTCTCCAGGGAGCAGGTCTTTTTTTTATACTTAATACATAAAAATCTATTGCATGGTACATTAGAGCTTTGAGAGAATAGCACTTCTTAATCATTCGCCCAACAGTTTTAACTTCGCTAGTAAAACTTGTTTAAATTAATGATGCTAAGCTGAATTGGTGTAAAATGATGTTTCTAGTTTTATCATAGTTCCTGTGTCTCAAATCTAGGATTAATCTGCAATGAAAGCTACCACATATTTTTTAAAAATAATTTTATTTGTTTATTTTTGGCTGTGGCTCTGTCTTTGTTGCTACCTGTGGGCTTTTCTCTAGCTGTGGTGAGTGGGGGTTAATCCTCGTTGCAGTGCACTGGCTTCTCACTTTGCTGTGACTTCTTCTGTTGTGTAACACATGCTTTAGGGCACATGCTTTAGGGCACTAGCTGCAGTGCGTGGGCTCAACAGTTGTGGTTCCCAGGTTCTAGAGCAAAGGCTCAGTATTTGTAGTGCTTGGGCTTAGCTGCTCCACAGCATGTGGGATCTTCCCAGGGCAGGGATTGAACCTGTGTCCCTGCATTGACAGGTGGATTCTTTACCACTGAGCTACTAGGGAAGCCCTACCGTATGTTATTATGGCAACAGTAAACGGTCTTCACGGCAACGGTAAACACTAATGTTTGTTACCATGCATGCAAGCCAAGTTGCTTCAGTTGTGTCCGACTCTGTGACCCTATGGACTGTAGCTCACTAGGCTCCTCTGTCCATGGGATAACTCCAGGCAAGAATACTAGAGTGGATTGCCATACCCTCCTCCAGGGCATCTTCCAGACCCAGGGATTAAACCTGTGTCTCTTAAGTCTCCTGCGTTAGCAGGCAAGTTCTGTACCACTGAGTCACCTGGGAAGCCCCATTTGTTGCCATACTTATTATCATAGAAGATCATAATCCATTTACAAAAACACTATGAACAGATAACTCCAGACCTTTCAAGTCCAATAGAGACTTCCCATGTTCAACCATAATCCACATATAAGATGAGTGAAAATTGAAATGATAAAGAAAAGCAGCTGGTGGGGTCAGACACCACTGTCCAAATGTGATAAGCAGAATAGTTCATAAGGTCTGGAAATACCTAGTATTTCAGAGGCTGTTCACTTAGCAGTATCTTTGCCACTATTCTTAAACTTATTCTTCTTTATTGCTTGGTCTTTCTGCCTCAAAATGTCACTGTCCTTCTTTGGACTGAGGATTCTTCATTATTGATCATAAGATTGTACTAAATGATTTGCAGCAGTTCTTGCAACTCTGTGACTTTTTCATAGTTCAGTTTATCTTCATCTGTTCTTTCCAGGGCACAGATATATTAACATCACTGACTTCTGTGCTACATGATGACAAAGAATTTCCCAACCCAGATGTGTTTGACCCTGGCCACTTTCTGGATGAGAGTGGCAACTTTAGGAAGAGTGACTATTTCATGGCTTTCTCAACAGGTAATAATATTTTCCCCCCCCCTTTCAGTACTTTAGAGGACAGGATACCTTCTAAGGATCAGTTGGGAGTTACATAGTACCTACCCTGGGGCTGGTAGAAATGCTTTTTGTCCATGATGAGGGGCAGCAGCCCAATACCTATGCACTTTCCCTCCCCATGAAACATCCTCATTATTGGGCTAGATTACTGGAGCTTTGGAGAGGTGACCCAGTTCTTTCCATTTAGAAATAAAACTTGAGCTGGGAACTGAAAATATCAGAGAACTGCAACTTAGCCAAAGAGAACCTTGTGTTATAAAACTTGAAACTTCAAGGTGTGTTAGAGTTTGGTGAAGAGTAGGTATACTTAGAGCAGAGAACAGAGGCTGTGAAGAATGAAAAGAAACATGTGGGACTACTAGACTAGGATCAGAAAATAGAGTCAATATACGTGAGTTTCTAGAAAAAGATGGGTAGAAATTTGAAAATATGAAATTGCAGTTATAATGCATGAATAATTTAATCAAGTGCTTGGAATAGTCAGTAAATATTTCTTGATGAATGATATTTTATCAAGGAATGATATTTGTTATGATAAGATGTTAGGTGGATAGCATATGTGTTCACCCTTTTCCCATCTGTCCATCCAGCCATTCCATCCATCCATTCAAACTTTCATCAAATGGATACTACAGAGTCTCTTTCTGATAGCCAGAAAGACAGAGTTCAAGGAGTATGTACCCTCTGTTTGTTGTTTCCAGGGAAACGGATTTGTGTGGGAGAGGGCCTGGCCCGCATGGAGCTGTTTTTATTCCTGACCACAATTTTACAAAAATTTACCTTGAAATCTGTGGTTGACCCAAAGGACCTCGACACCACCCCACTTGTCAATGGGTTACTTTCTGTGCCACCTTTTTACCAGCTCTGTTTCATTCCTGTGTGAGGAATGTTAGATCCCCTGATTTCTTCAGTGATGTTGTCTTCAACTCCCTCTCATCTGCGGCATCGTTCACCTGCTTCCCATCATCTTTTCTGAGAGTGCCTGCTCTGACCTCTCCTCATTTATTGTGTAATTTCACTGCAGAAATGTATCTGCTGTTCTTCATACTCTGTAACATCCATATGGCCATCCAGATATGCAAATAATTATATAATATTGAGTAGTTCTATATGCATAGTACTATGCGCTCCATACAATATAGAACAAGATGATTACTGTGTGTACAATACAGAGCTATTTCTGCTATGCATATTCCTAATAAAACACATAATTTGATAAGCCAGCTCTCAAGCTTTCCTTCTTTTATGCATATTGCACATAAGGGAGGAAAGAAAGAAGGCAAAGATGTCCTGTGGTCCTCATATGCACAGAGGACAGAGGTAATAAGAGTAGAAAAGCTCCCTGGGCTGAATCTGAAGGTGGAGGAATTGTTTTCAGAAGCAGTTTCATCCCTGTAGGAAATATTGAGATCAGAGATTGTTGTCGTTTAATCGCTCAGCCATTTCCAACTCTGCTACGATCCCATAGCCTGTCGCCCACCAGGCTCCTCTGTCCATGGGATTTCTCAGGCCAGAATTCTGGAGTGGGTTGCCCTGCCTTCCTCCAGGGGATCTTCCCAACCCAGAGATTGAACCTACACCTTTTAGGACCCCTCATTGGCAGGCAGATTCTTTACTGTTAGCACTATCTGGGAAGCCTGTTCAATGTGTACTAAGAACTCTAAAACTCAACAACCAGAAATACAACAAGCCCATTTTAAAAATGGGCAAATTACTTCCCAGGTGGTCCACTGGTTGAGATTCTGAGTTTCCACCTGAGGGGGTAAGAGTCTGATCCCTGGTTGGGTATGTAGCACAGTGCAGTCAGAAGGAAAAAGAGCTAGTGATCTGAATGGATACCTCACCAAAGTAGATATATACATGGCAAATAAGCATGTGGAAATGCTCAACATGACATATCACTAGGGACTTGCAAACAATAACAGCAGTGAGATACCATTACACCCAGATAACAATTAGTAAAATCCAAATCACTGACAAAACCAAATATTGGTGATAACGTGAAAGCAACAAGGACTATTATTGTTGTGTACAATTTTGCATGGTACAGTCACTTTGGAAGTCAGTTGATAGTTTTTACAAAACTAAATATATGATTATGAAATGATCCAGCAATCACACTGCTTGGTATTAACGCAATGAGTTGAAAACTTCTGTCCACATAAAAACCCTCACATGAATTTTCGTAGTTACTTTATTTATAATTGCCAAAACCTAGAAGCTACCAAGAATCCTTCAGTAGGTAAATGCATAAACTGCAGCACTGTTTACATTTACCTACTTCAGTAGGTAAATGCATAAACTGTTCAAATAATTGAACATTATTTTGTTATTAGAAATGAGCTGACAAACCATGAAAACTCATGGAAAAACCTTATGAGAATTACTTCGTGAGAGAAACCATCTGAAGACTACATGTTATGATTTCAACCATACAACATTCTGAAAAAGGCAAAATTATGGAGACAGTGAAAAAAATCAGTGCTTGCCAGGAGTTTGGTAGGAGGGAAGAATGAAGAAGTGAATCACAGATTTTTAGGGTAATGGAACTATTCTGTTTGATACTACAATGATCTATTCAAGTTATTATGGTTTTGCCAAAAAACATAGAACACAACGCAGAAGATGAAACTTTTAGAAACCATGGACTTTGGTTGATGATGCTGTGTCAGTTCATTGAGTGAAACAAATATATCACACTGGTGAAGGCTGCTGATAGGAGAGGTTTTGGGGTATGGTAATGGACATGTGGGAATTGTATACATTTCACCTAGTTTGGGTGAGAACCTAAAACTTCTCTAAAAATAGCTTCTAGTATTTAAAAGAAAAAATCCAACTCTACTTCACAACTCTTGTCAAGGCAAGGTGCATTCATCTATGGTTGTGCAGACTTTAATGCTGATGCCCTTCTGATCATTTGGACATCAATTGGAATTTCAGTTGATGTGCGATATCACTAAATTGAGAATGAAAAATGCAAATTCTCAGATAAGTTCTGGTATTAATGAATTGATGAAACTTTAATTTCATGATTGCAGTCACCATCTGTAGTTCACTTGAAAAAATTTAAGATCAGGTGAGTTGATCACAGAGCTCCAATTATTTGTCATTCTTTCATACCATAAGAAGAATCACCATTCATAAACCCTAGCAAGAAGAAGGAGGTACAGAGCAAGACACTCCTTTCTCAAAGAATAAAATAGTTGTTAAAGAAGAATGACTGAGCTTGTTTTATTCAAAATAAACTGATTTAGCTCTGTCAGAGTTAGAGCCATTTGAGCTAGGCAACAAATCAGTGCTTAGGTTTGTGCTGATTACAGTGGTCATGGAGACCTAGGTTCACTCAGCTCAAAAGATTACAAAACCAAACTTTTCTGACCTCCAATTAAATAAACAGGTTCTATAATTATTAACTATATTAACATTTACTTTGAAAGCCACTGGTTAGGGTACATTATGAACCCTAATGGTACACTAAATACCTGTGTACCTAGTTGCACTGAATGTTTTGCTGGAAGGAAAAGTCCAAGACCAAGTATGTGGGTTCCAGTGTGAACCCTTATACCTGTGGTCTGTATGTCCTTGCCTTAAGTACTGACTCTCAGAGAACCTGTCTCTTCACACTTAAGTTGAGAGCAGTTTACATTAGGCAAAGTTATTTGAGAAAGTCTGAAGAGATATGATGGTATGGAAATTGTGTGAATTGTCAATCTCCCAAAAATATCAGGGGTAAAACATTTTTTAACAGGGGCCTTGACAAAACTTAATTTTTCCTTAAGAGCTTAGAAACAATTGGACTAAAATTTGGGCTTCCCTCATAGCTCAGCTTCCTGGAGAAGGAGATAGCAACCCACTCCAGTATTCTTGCCTGGAGAATCCCATGGACAGAGGAGCCTGGCAGGCTACAGTCCACGGGATCGCAAGAGTCAGACACAACTTAGCGACTAGACCACCACCACTATAGCTCAGTTGGTTAATCATTTGCCTGCAATGCAGGAGACCTGGGCTAGATTCCTGGGTTGGGAAGATCCCCTGGAGAGGGAAATGGCAAACCACTCCACTATTCTTGCCTGGAAAATCCCATGGACGGAGGAGCCTGGCAGACTACAGTCCACAGAATCGCAAGAGTCCGACACAACTTAGCGACTAAACCACCATGTTGACATTTGTACATATTTTCATTTGTGCAGACTTTTTCACTAGTGATCTAGTGATTATGTCTTTCCAGGGATACTTAGATCTTCATGACCAGTACATGTCCTCTGTGTTTAGCTGTGTGTACTGTGGTGCTTCTGGCTGTGGGTGCATTTAATGAAGTCCCAGCCTTCTCTCCTGTACTGAATCTTCAACTGTTGCTCTTTCTATAATTTCACTTCCCTGGTGTGCATCCTTCAGCCCATCATTTCTGAAAATGACAGACTAAAAAGCGACAGAAGAAGCTATGTCTCAAAGTGACTGAGAGGTGGGGAAAGACATGGTATCTCAAACTTTCCCAATAAATTATTTTTCAGTTACACTGATATTTTCAGATTGTGTCTTTATCAGTTAAACTGATGAAATTTTAACTCTTCAGTGATGGAAAGGGAAACCATGTATTTTTTTTCTTCTTTTATTGTAATATAGTTGATTTACAATATTATATTAGTTTCAGATATACAACATAGTGATTCAATATTTTATGTATTATACTTTCTTTAAAGTTATTACAAAATAACGACTTCATTTTCCCATGTTGTATAATATATCCATGTTGCTTATTTATTCTATACATAAAAGTTTGTTTCATAATCCCATCCCCTGTGATGCCCCTCTCTATTTGTTTCTCTCTACTGGTGACTACTAGTTTGTTCTCTACATCTGTGAGTCTGTTTTGTTACATACATTCATCTTATTTTTCAGATTTCACATGTGTGTTGACATAAAATATTTGCCTTTCTCTTTCAGACTTTACTCACTAAGCATAATGCTCTCTAAGTTCACTAATGTTGTTGCAAATGGAAAAATTTCATTCTTTTTTATGGCTGAGTAATATTTCAAAGCATATGTGTATACCAACTATTTTTTTTAATCCTTTTATCTGTTGATGTTCACTTATTCAGGCATCTCCATTTGCAGCTCTCAAAAGTCAATCGCCCTTCATATTTCAGTTTGAAGCCCATTGAGGTCTTGCATGGGTATGAAGCAGTGAAAGAAGCCTGAATTGATCTGGGAGAGCAGTTTTCTGGAAGAGGCATTTTGCCTTTGGCTGAAAGATCTAATGAAGGACTTAGTAGGTGTGCATGTGTGTGTGTTCAGCATTGGTTCACCCACGGCTGGCTGTGGAGAGGATGGAAGAGAGGAATTTGAAGAACCCCCAAACATACCTTGTTTCATCTCTAAGGCTGCTATGTGCGGCACAGCCTCCCTCCTAGTTTCTGTTTCCTCTCCTGGTAGGAATCATTTTCAGCAGTGGGAAGATATGGAAAGAGACCTGGCGTTTCTCTCTCCTGACCCTGTGGGATTTCGGGATGGAGAAGAGGAGTCTTGGGGATCAAATTCAAGAGGAAGCTGGTTGCTTTGTGGAGGAGTTGAGAAAAACCAATGGTGGGTGATGCTGTACTCTAACTCTGACCATAACGGACTACTCACTTCTCCAGTGACGTGCTTGGAAATATTATAGGAATGGCCATATCTTTGCCATGAATAGTGGTTGTCAGTCCTCAGATGGAGGGAATAGGGTGTGAAGCAAAGAACCAAGGGGGCTTTTATGTATCTATGCTTATTGTATATCTATGCTCCCAAGATTGCACATACTGTGTTGTTATAAAGGGTTATTTATTCATAGTCTCTCCTGGGCTTTATTTTAATAAAATCAGAAATCACCAAAAATAGTTTTGAGTCATTTCCTGAAGGGGAGAACAGTGGTTTTCCTATCTCACAAATATATTGTCTATTCCAGAGCATTTCACCTGGGAATACTTTTAATTGGACAGGGTGGGAATGATCTCCTCATATCCTTATGGAGCATGAAACAAGTGTCATCTGTATTCACTTAATTGAACTAAATTTATATGTTCAGCCTCACAGAGAAATTTACTTCCAGGACCCAGGCCTACAGTTCTGGCCTAAAGTTCTGCCATCTATGATTTCAGTCCATTAGGAATATCTTCATGCAATTCTCCTTAATCATGACTTCTCTGTTTAGGCAGCACTATTTAAAAATACCAGCATTGATTATGTGTTGTTACTCAACACTCACTATATTTATATTTTAAAAATATATGCTATGTCAAAATTCAGCAAAATACACAAAACCAAGTTATTAATACGAAATGTTTTTTTTAACTAGATTTCAACTTAATCAATACCTTTTTACGCTGTCTCCTCTAAGTGAAATTTGACACTATTTTCAGTTTGATAAAATTTGCTTCATCTTTATTGGATTTTGATAATAAATCTCTGGTAATTATTTACTTCCCACTACTGAGTTCATCACAATGACTCTGATAGGAGTTGCTAAATACACATGCTCCTTTTGTTCCATGCCCTACCATTTCTTTGAAACATTTAGAAATTTTTGTACTAAACAAACAAACAAAAAACACATGTTATCTAGCCTCTTAACATGTTGTTAAGTGTACATGATACTATTCTTAACTATAATCATGCTCTTGTACATCAGGCCTCTAGACTGTCATCCTGTATGGCTGATACTCTATTGAACTCTCCATTTCCTCTCCCCAAAGCCCTGCTAATCAGCATTCTACTTTGTGTTTCTATGAATCTGGCTTACTTTGGCTACTTCATGTAAGTGGAATCATACAACATTGGTCCTTTTGTGATCGACTTTTTTCACTTAGCAAAATGTGCTTATGGGTCATTCATATTGCAGCATGTGACAAGATTTCTTTCATGTTTATGGCTGAATAACGTTTCAGTCTTTGTATTTACACATTTTTAAATTCAATAATAATTGCGAGATCTTTAGGTTCTTTCCACATCTTGGCTATTGTGAACAATGCAAATATCTCTGAGATCCCGAATCATTCTTTTGGATAAAAACTCAGAGATGGAACTTCTGGGTAATAAAATAATTTTACTTTTAATTTTTTGAAGAAGCTCCATAATCAAAATATGAATGCAAGGACCAGTCCAACCACAGCATTGGTTATTGATAAGCTGAGGCCAGCACAGAAGTTAATGATTAGTGACGTTGAGCATCTTTTCAGATACCTGTTCACCAATCTTCTTTATTTTTTAAATGAACACGAATTAAAGATACTATTTATTTCATTAATGAGGAAATCAGTTACAATCAGCTGTAACAAGGTGTTCCAAGTGGTTCAAAGAACATGGATGGAAAAGTTCAAATTTATTTAGTGTAAAAGAATGTTGATGTGAATGTTTAAAGGAAGGCAAATTAGCTAGGGAAGTCACTGAATCTGAAAGAACAGAGTTTGTACGTCTATAGACAAGAATTATTTTGCATCACTATCTATTATTGAAAATTTAGAAAGCTGCACAATAGCTCCCATAAAATCCCAGAAAGGTGAAATATAGGCAATGAATAGTTTTCTGCTGAACTATACATAGTTCCTACACTGTAGCTGTAACTACACCTACATATCCAGTTTTTAAAAAATCAACTTCCTGAGTGAGTGTGGTCTGCATTCGATATTTTCTCCTAGTTTTATTGAGATATAATTGATATGGTGTAAGTTTAAGGTATACAATATGTTTATTTTATATACTCATATATGCAGATTACCACCTCCATATAGCCTTGTTTAACACCTCCACCAAGTCGCTTAATTACCCTTTCTTTAGAAAGCATATGAAATCTAATTTCTTGGCAACTTTCAGTAATGATTATGTTAACTGTAGCCATAATGCTGTGCATTAGATCTCCACGCTTGATTTATTTTCTAACTGGGAGTTTGTTCTCTTTAACCAACATCTCATTTCCCTGACCTCTTAGCCCCTGGTAATCACCCTTCTACTTTCTATAATTTAGGTGTTTTTTTTTTTTAGATTCCACATATATATTATATCCTATAGTATTTGCCTTGCCCCTTTGTCTTTTTTCACTCAGCATAATGTGCTCAAGATCCATTTGTGTTGTGAGAAATGCAAGGATTTCCTTCCTCTCATGGTTGGATAGTATTCCATTGCATCTATGGATGTATATACAGTTGACATTTGAACAACATGGATTTGAGCTCATGGGTTCACTTATATGTGGTTATTTTTCAATAAGTACTTGCTATAGTACTACATGACTCATGCTTGGTTGGATCCTGGAATGTGTAACTGCACATATGGTGGACCAACTCTAAAGTTATACATGGATTTGTCAATTGTATGGTGGGTCAGTGCCTCATCCTCATGTTGTTCAAGGGTCAACTCCCTGTGTGTGCATGTGTATATATATACATATATATATATATATATATGTTTTTTTTTTATTCAACGGTTGATGGACATTTAGTTTCCATATGTTGGGTACTGTGAATAATGCTGCAATAAACATGAAATATAGAAACCTCTATAATATCCTATTTTCATTTAATTCAGAAATATATCCAGAAGTAGGAATGCTGGATCATATGGTAGTCTTTTAAATATGTACAGCAACCTCCAGCCTATTTTACATAGTGACTGTACCAGTTTACATTCACACCAACAGTGCATCAGTTCAGTTTAGTTCAGTTGCTCAGTCGTGTCCGATTCTTTGCGACCCCATGAATTGCAGCATGCCAGGCCTCCCTGTCCATCACCAACTCCCGGAGTTTACTCAAACTCATGCCCATCGAGTTGGTGATGCCATCCAGCCATCTCATCCTCTGTCATCCCCTTCTCCTCCTGCCCCCAATCCCTCTCAGCATCAGGGTCTTTTCCAATGAGTTAACTCTTTGCATGAGGTGGCCAAAGTATTAGAGTTTCAGCTTCAGCATCAGTCCTTCCAATGAACACCAGGACTGATCTCATTTAGGATGGACTGGTTGGATCTCCTTGCAGTCCAAGGGACTCTCAAGAGTCTTCTCCAACAGTGCATGAGTGTTCTATTTTCTCCACATCACAGGCAACCCTTATCTTTTGACTTTTTGATGGTAGCCATTCTATCAATGGCTTCCCTACTAGCTCAAATGGTAAAAAATCTGCCTGCAATGCAGGAAACCTGTGTTAGATCCCTAGATCAGGAAGAGGCCCTGGAGAAGGGAATGACAATCCAGTCCATTATTCTTGCCTGGAGAATTTCATGGACAGAGGCTCCTGGCAATCTACAGTCCACAGGATCGCAAAGAGTCAGACACCTCTGAGCAACTAACACTTTGATCCTATCGACAACAAGCATTTTGTGATTTTGATCTGCATTTTCTTGACAACTGGTAATATTATATGCACTTGTTGGCCATTTGCGTGTCTTTTGGGGAAAATATCTATTCAGTTCCTCTGCCCATTTTTAATCAGGTTATTGTACTTTTTACTGAGTTGTATGTGTTCTCTACATAATTTGTCTATTAACCCTTTATAAGATGTATGGTTTGCAAATATTTTCTCACATTTTATAGGTTAGCTTTAATATTTATTTTGTTGTTCAGTAAGGCTTTTTTTCTTTGATGTAGTCCTATTTGTTTATTTTTACTTTTATTGCTTGTGCTTTTAGTGTCACATTTAGAAAGTCACTGATTTCGTTCATTCATTCAAGTAATATCTAGTAACTACTACATGACATTCAGATAAGAGGAATAAAGAGGGAATTAAAAAAAAAAAAAACTTGTTTCTTAGACCAATGTCAATGAATATTTTCTCTAAGATTTATTCTAGTAGTTTTATGGTTTCAGGTCTTACACTCAAGTCTTTAATCCACTTAAAGTTAACTTTTGTGAGTGGTAAAGATAGGGGTCTTGTTTCATTCTTTTGCATGTGAATTTGTAGTTTTCCTAACACTATTTATTGAAGAGACTATCCTTCTCCATTGAGTATTCTTGGCTCCCTGTCAAATATTAGTTGATAATATGTGTATGGTTTTATTGCTGGGCTCTGAATTCTGTTGCATTGGTTTATGTATTTGTTTTTATGTCAGTACAACATTCTTTTGATATCTTAGCTTTGTAATATGATTTGAAATCAGAAATTTTAATGTGTTCAGCATTTTTCATTCTTCTTGGAACTTCTTTGGGTATTTGGGGTCTTTTTGTAATTACATGTGGATTTTTAGAATTATTTTTTTATTTCTGTGAGAAATGCCATTAGAATTTGATAGAATTACAATGACTCTACAGACTGCTTTGGATATTATGGACATAATAATAATATTAATACTTTTGATTCATGGACACTAAATAGCTTTTCATTTATTCATGCCTTATTTAATTATTTTCATCAGTGTTTGTGAGAGATCAGTATACAGCACTTTTGTTTCATTGGTTAAATTTATTCCTAAGTATTTTATCATTTTATTGTGAGAAAATGGGATTATTTTCTTTGTTTCTTTTCCAGCAAATATTTTTTATGTTGACTTCATAGCCTGCAACTTTACTGAATTCACTGATTAGTTCTAACAGTTTTTAGTAGGATCTTTAGGGTTTTCCATATATAAGATCATAGCATGTGCAAGCAGACTTTTTTGCTTCTTCCTTTTCCTTTGTGTGTGCATGAGTGCTCAGTCATGTCTAACTCTACAACCCTAGGGTCTGTAGCCCATCAATCTTTTCTGTCCATGTTATTTTCCAAGCAAGAATACTGGAGTGAGTTGCCACTGAGAGATTCTGGGGCTAGGATTCCAGTACTATGTTGAATAGGAGTGGTAAGAGTGGGCATTCTTATTGTTCCTGATCCTAGACGAAAAGCTTTCAATCTGTCACCTTTGAGTACAATGTTAGCTGTGGGGTTGTCATAGATCGCTTTACTGTGTTGAATAAAGTAATATAGAAGTGTTTTTATCCTGAAATTTTGTATTTGTTTAGTTGCTCATTCGTGTCCAACTCTTTGCAAACTCATGGACTACAGCATGCCAGGTTTCTCTGTCTTTCACTATCTCTCAGAGTTTGCTCAAAGTCATGTCCATTGAGTCAATGATGCCATCCAGCCATCTTATCCTCTGTTGTCCGCTTCTCCTCCTGCCCTCAATCCTTACCAGCATCAGGGTCTTTTCCAATGAGTAAGCTCTTCACATTACATGGCCCAAGTATAGGAACTTCAGCATCAGTCCTGCCAATGAATATTCAAGGTTGATTTTCTCTAGGGTCAACTGGTTTGATCTCCTTGCTGTCCAAGGGACCCTCAAGAGTCTTTTCCCAGCACCACAGTTCAAAAGCATCAATTTTTCGGCGCTCAGTCTTCTTTTTGGTTCAACTCTGACATCTGTACGTGACTACTTTAAAAACCATAGCTTTCACTATACGGACCTTGGTGGGCAAAATGATGTCTCCTGTTTTTAACACACCATCTAAGTTGGTCATAGCTTTTCTTCCAAAGAGCAAGAGTCTTTTAATTTCATGGCCACAGTCACCATCCACAGTGATTTGAGAGCCCAAGAAAATAAAATCTGTCACTGTTTCCATTTTTTCCTCATCTATTTGACATGAAGTGATGGGACTGGATACCATGATCTTAGTTTATTGAATGTTGAGTTTTGAGCCAGCTTTTTCACTCTCCTGCTTGTTTCGCCTTCATCAAGAGGAACCTCTTCACTCTCTGCCATAAGGGTGATGTCATATGCATATCTGAGGTTGTTGATATTTCTGCCAGCAATCTTGATTCCAGCTCATGATTCATCCAGCCCAACATTTCACATGATGTACTCGGCATATAATTTAAATAAGCAGGGTGACAATATACAGTCTTAACCTACTCCTTTCCCAGTTTTAAACCATTCCATTGTTGCATGTCTTATTTTGTTGCTTTTTGACCTGAATACAGGTTTTGCAGGAGGCAGCATAGGTGGTCTAGTATTCCCATCTCTTTAAGAATTTTCAAGTTTGTTGTGATCCACACAGTCAGATTTTCATATGGTCAATGAAGCAGAAGTAGGTGTTTTTCTGGAATCATCTTGCTTTTGCTATGATTCAATGGATGTTGGCAATTTGACCTCTGGTTTCTCTGCCTTTTCTAAACCCAACTTGTACCTCTGGAAGTTCTTGATTCAGTGCTGTTGAGACCTATCTTGAAGAATTTTGACAACCTATCTTGAAGAATTACTTTGACAACACATGAAATTAGGGCAATTGTGCAGTAGTTTGAATATTCTTTGGCATTGCCCTTCTTTGGGACTAGAATGAAAACTGACCTTTTCCAGTCCTGTGGCCACTGCTGAGTTTTCCAAAATTGCTGGCATATTGAGTGCAGCACTTTAACAGCATCAACTTTTAGCGTTTGAAATAACTCAGCTGGAATTCCATCACCCCCACTAGCTTTGTTGATAGTAATGCTTCTTAAGACCCACTTAACTTTGCATTCCAGGATGTCTGACTCTAGGTGAGTGATCACACCATCATGGTTATCTGGGTCATTAAGACCTTTTTTGTACAGTTCTGTAGATTCTTGCCACGTCTTCTTAACCATTCTGCTTCTCTTAGGTCCTCACCATTTCTGTCTTTATTGTGCCCATCTTTGCATGAAATGTTGTTTTGGTATCTCTAGTTTTCTTGAAGAGATCTCTAATCTTTCCCATTAGATTGTTTTCCTCTACCTCTTTGTATTGTTCACTGAAGAAGGTTTTCTCATCTCTCCTTGCTATTCTTTGGAACTCTGCATTCAGTTGAATGAAATTTGATATTTGTCAAATACTTTTTCTACATCTGTTGATATGATTAATTTTCATTTTTATAACATGGTATATTGCACTTATTAATTTGCACATGTTCAAAAGAACTTTAGAAGGTGTGGCAATGTTTTTCTAATACTTAAATATTTTTAGAATTCACCAATGAAACCATCTGATTCTGAGCTTTTTTTGTTGTTGGGTTTTGACTACTGATTTGACAACCTTATCACTTTTGGTTTGTCAGATTTTCTGTCCATTCATAAATCAGTCCTAACTGGTTGTCTCTTTCTAGAAATATGTCCGCTTCTTCTATGCTATACATTTTGTTGATGTATAATTACTCATAGTAATCTCTTCAACTTTTTTGTATTTCTGCGGCATCACAGAAATGATATCAGTATCAGTTGTATTGTCTCCTCTTCGTTTCTGATTTTATTTATTTGAGTTTTCTCTTTTCTTCATAGATAATCTAGGTAAAGGTTTGTTAACCTCTTTTAACTTCTATATTAGAAGTAATGGTGGTTTATACACCACCTTCACATTAGTATGGCATTCTTGATTAGTCTGTATATTTACATATATCAACAAGTTGTATACTTTTGTATGCTTTTGTGTTACTGTTCAATGTCCTATTGTTTGAACTTTAAGGACACCTTTTAGCATTTCTTGTAAGACATGTCTAGTGGTGATAAACATCTTCAGCTTTTGTTTATCCCTTTTTTTTTTTTTTTTGAGAATTGCTTACCAGATATAGTATATTTGATTGGCAAATTTTTTCTTTCTTTTCTTTGAATTTATCATCCCACTCATTTCTCTCCTGCAACATCTCTGCTTAGAAATCTGTTGTTATTGTATGATGCTTTTGTTGTAAGTGACAAGTCACTTTTTTTCTTGCTGTTAACCATAATTCTCTCTTTATCTTTGACTTTTGACACTTTGATTTTCATATATCTCAGTTTAGATTTCTTTTGTTCATAGTTAGAGTGTGTTGGTCTTCTAGAATCAGGATATCAGTTTTCCCCTTGATATGGAAAGTTTTTTGCCAGTACTTCTTCAAATAAGCTTTATGTCCTCTCTCTCTTTCCACATAATGAGCATGTTGGTAGAATTATTGGTGTCCCATAAGTCCCTTAGGCTTTCTCCACTTTTTTTCATGTTTTTCTTTTAGTTCTTCTGATTGAATAACACCAGATGACCTATTTGAGTATATTTTTAGGTGATTTATTGTGTTCTTTAACCCAAGAAATTTTAGCTGCTGGCTCTTTTTTATGTGTCCTACCTCTTTGTTAACAATTTTGTTTTGTTCATGGATCATCTTAACCTTATGGAGTATCTTTATTGCATTTAAAAAAATTCTTTGTTCATGTCAGTGATATTCTCCATTTCTTTAAGACCAATTTCTGTAGATTTACTTTCTACCTTTATTTGAGCCATGTTTTCTGCCTGTTTTTGTGCTTTATGACTTTGTGTTGGGATTCAGGATTTTGAAAAAACTGCCACCTCTCCCAGTCTTTGTGGGTCAACCTAATATAAAGCAAAACACCAGGAATCATGGTCAGGGCCTCTGGAGGCCTCTGAAGCATTGTTTTTTTGTTGTTGTTGTTGATGCTGCTTCTCTGGACTTTCACAATTAAGGATGCTTACCAATTTAATTTCAGGTAATCTCTTGTTCCCTTTGTTGTCTGTCTGCAGCACTGTGATTTCTCTAGTTCAACAGAAGCAAACTTTCCCTTATCTTTCTTTCCCTTATCTCAATGACATCTAAAGATTGCATGCTCCCCCTTACTGCCCTGAATCATATGTGACAGGTACTATTCCCTTGTGTAGCCCTCCAAAAGATCAGAGCACCAGATGCAAGCTTTGCTCCTCTCCCACCCCCTTCAAACAAAAACCTGAAGTGGTTTAACTTCTCTAGATTCTGCCAAGCCACGCTGGCCCTAACAAACTAGTGTCCTCACTTTCCTTTATCCTCAGTGCTCCCAGACATCTGTACTGTGGTAGTTCTGAGAGCTTTCTAAGTGAGGTAAGAAAGAAAAACATTTCTTCAAGCAGCCACTGAAAAGCTGGTTTTTTTTTTTTTTTTTTTTTTTGATGCATGCTTCATCCTTCTTTTTCCTGCATGGCTCTTCTTAGCTGTGTACTCACATATAGTACTGTAACTACTTAAATGAGTTCTGAAAATATCAAATTGTTTTAGCTCATTCATCATCATTAAATTAGTGTTTCTTGGGAAGATAAGGGCTGGGGCTTTCCATTTCACCATCTTCCTGGTGTCACTCTGTCAGTAGTTTTGTTTTTGTTTGTTTGTTTGAATATTTATCTGTTTGGTTGGGGCGGCTCTTAGTTTTGGCTTGCGGTATCTTTCATTGTGGTGCACAGATTCTCTAGTTGTGTCACACAAGCTTAGCTGCTCCACAGCATGTGGGATCTTAGTTCCTGATTGAGAGCAAACCCACATCCCCTGCATTGCAAAGTGGATTCTTAACCACTTAACCACTAGGGAAATCTCTTATTTTTCATTCAAGTAGTTCTTAATTACTTCTTTAGATGTGAATTTCTTTATCTCTCTCTGTATAACAAATTTTCATTGATCATTTGATGGCAGCAATTTTATTTTATAGATCTCCTACCAAAAAAGAAAACTTTTCCTCTATGTAGTTTCTTTACTGGAAACATGATAATGTTGATTTAGATGATAATTTAAAATTTATTGAAATGTGCTGTTCTGTTGATGGCTGCATAGAATATTTCAAATGTTTGCATAGGGCAGTTTTGCCAAAATAAATTAATTTTTGACCCTCAATGGAAAAAAATTAACTTTTAATTCCTAAGGAGAGAATTTTTTAACATTGAAAGTAAAAAAAAAAAAAAATCATCAATTTACCTTTTTGTTTCAGTTACCTGAGATGTATGTTCAAAATAAAAATTTTACATTTTATTCATATTTTAGAAAGGTAAACCATCGTATAGAAATTGTTTACTCGTATTAGTTTTTCTTCTCATGCATCATGGTTATTTGCTGCTTTTAAAAATCTGTTCCTTCAGATACATGAGTTCACCCACAGTCTCTCTGTTTAGCTTCCCTGTTGATTCTAGAGATGATTTTTTCAACTATTCATTATATAAAAAGCATTTTGCAGTCCCTAACTATTTTATTTCTTTTTTTTATCAGTGTTTAATTTTCTACAGGCTTTGCAAACAGGTAATATTCAGCCCTGATAAATCTAAGTTATTATTAATAAATGACATAAAAATAGCCTTTGAAAGTGTTTTGCTTTTTTCCCTTCAACTTAACAGGCACCTTGGGTGAAAAGGATACAGGTAAAGGCAGTGGACAGGAAATAATTTTTTTTTCCCTCAAAAACTGTTATGAGCTAACTAGAGTGATGTGATCTACTTAGGTTAAGGTAAAAGTGATGTGCTGATTTTGTGCATGTGGAATACTTTGTTGTTAAGGGTTTTAGTAGGTAAAATGTTGTGTTAAAGCTTCTAAATTTAGTTTTATCTCAAAGACAAAATGTTTCGTGTGTATCTTTTAATGAGGTATTAAATTGTTTATTATTCTTTAAGGTTGGCCTGTGATCCCACTTTCATTCTGGGCTGTGCTCCCTGCAATGTGATCTGATCCATTATTTTCTAGAACCATTTTGATTATAAAGATCAGATTTTTCCAAATCTAATGGAAAGATTGAATGAAAACATGAGGATTCAGGGCTCTCCATGGGTTCAGGTGAGCTCAGGGTCCTTTCTTCTTGAGAAATCATTTCTGCTCTTTTCTCCATGAGGTTCAGATCTCTCTATACACCAAGCCATGAGCTGTGAGGTGAATGTGTGAGCAGCACAGTCCTGCCCAGAGCTTGGCATCATGAAGTGTTCATCTGGGGACAATGGCAGAGCCCGATGTGATAGACAGGCAGATGCAGGCCCAGAATTGTTGTTGTTGTTCCCTCACTAAGTCATGTCCAACTCTTTGCAAGCCCATGGACTACAGCACACCAGGCTCCTCTGTCCTTCACTGTCTCCCAGGGCTTGCTCAAATTCATGATCATTGAGTTGGTGATGTTAACTAACCATCTCAAACTCTGCCTCCCCCTTCTCCTTTTGCCTTCAAGCTTTCCCAGCATCAGGGTCTTTTACAATGAGTTGACTCTGCATCAGATACCCAACATATTGGAACTTCAGGTTCAGCATCAGTCTTTCTGTTGAATATTCAGGGTTGATTTCCCTTAGGATTGACTGCTTTGTTATCCTTGCAGTCAAGGGACCCTCAAGAGTTTTCTCTAACACCACAATTCCAAAGCACACTGTTCAGTGGGTTTTTTTTGTTGTTGTTGTTTTGTTTTGTTTTAACCAATTTCCAAAACCCAATTCCCATAAACTACAAAAGTGACATCCTTGAAGCATGCCCACAGCAGTAGGACTTCCAGGCCTTTCTGGGAAGGCTTCCATTGCCCACAAGTCTTATTACCCAGTCACCACTCATTGGTTCTTTGTCACATCAGTTGACAGAAATATCTGTGTTTGGCAAGGAAGAGAATGTCTCCTTCAAGGGGGAGAGTGCTGCTCAGGGTCCCTGACTAGGACAGGAGTTTTTGATACTTCAGTTGGCATTCTAACTGACAAGGTAATTGCTTTGAGGATGACAAAATGATTGTGTTTTTTTTTGTGTGTGTGTGTGTGAAGGAACCATAAACAAACATTGCAGGTGTACCCTCTACTTTGCTGACACCTTCTGCCTCTGTCTAAACGACAATGGTGTGGTATTACAGAAGTCACTTAATTGCTCTGCTGCCCAATTACTTTATCTATAAGATGTTGAGTTGTGTTTCATAGTTCTTAGGATGCTTTCAGTCTTAAAATAACTGATCTTATGTTTGAGTCTATGAGACAGCGGTCGAAACATCAGGGACCAGCTCTGGCTTGCATATCAGGTTGTCCAAACTCTCCTAACCTCTATTGTCATCTGCAAAATATGAGTCAGTTTTTCATGCTATTCCATATTTCATGATTGTAGAGAAGAATTGATGTAAGAAAATGAGATCATTTTTGTAATGATAATTTTATTTTATAAAAATGTTGTATGAGTATAGGAAGTGATTATCATCTTTAATCCCTGGTCAGTATATTCTCCCTCATGGAGACATCTATCAGCATGGAAAATTAAGTATCTATAAAGTAAGAATTCTCCTTAATACACAGACTGTATTATATTAATATTTATATTACCATTTCTGACCAGAGCTTGGCATAGGGTATGCAAGTATTCATAGGGGTTCTTTATTTAATAAACTATTTTCCTCTCTTCTAGGTCTGCAATAATTTCCCTATGCTCGTTGATTATTTCCCAGGGAGTCAAAACAAAGAACTTAAAAATATTGCCAATTTAAGAAGTTATATTTTGAAAAACACAAGTGAACATCAAATATCCTGGGACATTAACAACCCTCAGGACTTTATTGATTGTTTCCTCATAAGAATGGATCAGGTTCAGTTATCTGGTTGATTGTACATCCTCTCATTCATTGAATAGTTCTGTATTTACCAGGGTTATTTTCATGGTTGGGCAAGCAAAGTTATCAATCAGTTTAAGTACCTATTGTGTGCATGAATATACAATGAGTATAATGGAAGACATAATATTTGATTCTTATATAAGTGAAAAAATTGATCCTGCTCATTGGGGACAAAGAATCTCTCCAAGGAGAGACTGAATGACACCTCATATGAAATGCAAACAATTATAAGCAATTTAGTAAGTCACAAGACTTACTCTGAGCAACTTTCAAATATACAATATATATGAACTGTAGTCATCATGCTCAGGAATTATTTGGACTTCCCTGGTTGGTGGATCAGATGGTAAAGAATCTGCCTGCAATGCGGGAGACCCAGGTTTGATCCCTGAGTCAAGAAGATCCCCTGGAGAAGGACATAGCAACACACTCTAGTATTCTTGCCTGGAGAATCCCATGGACAGAGGAGCCTTGTGGGTTGCAATCCATAGGGTCAGAAAGAGTCAGACACAACTGAAGCAACTCGAGGGGTAGTCCTAAGATGGCAGGGGAATAGGACTGGGAGACCACTTTCTCTCCCACAAATTCATCAAAAAATCATTTGAACGCTGAGCAAATTCCACAAAACAACTTCTGAACGCTGGCAGAGGACACCAGGCACCCAGAAAGGCAGCCCATAATCTTCAAATGGAGGTAGGGAAAAATATAAAAGATAAAAAGAGAGGCAAAAGAGTTAGGGATGGAGATCCATCCCAGGGAGGGAGTCATGAAGGAGGAGAAGTTTCCAAATACCAGGAAACCCTCTCACCAGTGGGTCTGTGGGGGAATTTTGGAATCTCAGAGGGCAACATAACAGGGAGAAAAACAAAACAAAACAAAACACCCACAGATTACGCGCCTAACCTCAACTACCATTGGAGAAGTAGCCCAGATGCTCCTGTCCATCAGAAGCCACAGGGGCCTGAACAGGGAGGTGCAGGCTGCATGCTTAGGGTAAGGACCGGGCCTGAATGCCCTGAGGATACTCGGAGGGAGCTAACGTGAGATAGCAACCCAAGCTGTAGGATAGCCAGAAAGGGGGGAAAAGAGAGAGAGAGAGAGAGAGAGAAAACTTTCCTACAAAAAGCTATAAGGCACAACTTGGCCGGCTCACAGAAAAAGGATTGAGTGAAAACCAGAGGAGGGCTAGCTGGCTGTGGACTGGTCCCTGCCCCCACCAGAGGCAGAGAGACAGGCGGGAGACAGCCAGAGCCAGAAGGCAAGGGGCAATCTCAGCCCCAGAGAGGGCATCCTCCACCAAACTGTGAGCAGGCTCCCAGTTGCTAACCAAGTTTTCCTGGGATCCTGGATGGTTGACATCTGCCAGGAGGTTCGCAGGCAGAGATCAGTGCACTAGAGGAGACATGCAGCACACCTGAGATGGCGCTCCTGATGCGCACCCAGGAAACTGAGGGGCTGGGACCAGGGCGGTGATAAGACACAGTGCCCACCTGGGGAGACTGCGCTTGCCAAGCACCTGGCCGCCTGAGCTGCTTGGACCTGGGAAGGGCATAAAACGCAGGCCCAACTGAATCTGTGCCTCTGTGGAGTACCCAAGAACCTGAGCCTGAGCGTCTTAGACGTGGGAAAGACACGCAACCCAGGGCCCGCTTTGGACAGTTCCCCTGCAGAGCAACCTGGAGCCTGAGCTGTGTAGACCAGGAAAGCGCACACGCCGTGAGTGGGGGGAGACCCAGTGTGGCCCAGACACTGCTTGTTTGCAGTGTTCCTCCCTCCCCACACCACAACTGAAGAAGTGAGCCTAAATAAATGACCACATTCTCCCCCGTGTGTCATGGCAGTAATTAGACACTGAAGAGACTTGTGAAGAGACACAGAGGAAGCCAAAATAAACAAAGAACAGGGAACTGCTTTGGATGTGACAGGTGAAACAGATTAAAACCCTGTAGTTAGCACTGGCTACATTGGAAGGGGCCTATAGACCTTGAGAAGAAGTATAAGCTGGAACAAGGAACTATCTGAAACTGAACTGACCCCACACTGCATTCAACAGCTCCAGAGAAATTGCTAGATACATTTTACTATTATCATTTTTTTATTAAAATTTTTTTTAATTTTTAAGTTCTTTAGTATTCCTTTAATTTTCCTTTTTATAACCTACTATTATCTGCAAAAAGACCACATTTTTAAAGCATATTTCAGACATACATATTATAATTTTTGTGATTTTGTTTTGTTTTTTTAATATTGCATTTTTTACAGTCTAACCTCTACTCTAGATTTTTAATCTTTGCTTTTTGGCATTTGTTATCAATTTTATACCATTAAGAATCCAATCTTCAGTACCCATTTTTACTTAGGAGTGTGATTACTGGCTTGATTGCTCTCTCCCACTTTTGCCCCTCCTTCTTCTCCTTCAGGTCACCTCTATCTCCTCCCTCCCCCTTCTCTTCTCTACTTAACTCTGTGGATCTCTCCAGCTGTGTAGAATACTTAGGAACTGATTACTGGATAGATCTGTCTGTCTCCTTTTGACTCCCTCTCTTCTCCTACTGGTCACCTCTATCTCCTTCTTCCCTATCCCCTTCCCTATGTAACTCCGTGAACCCCTCTGAGTGTTCCAGACTGTGGAGAGCACATAGGGAATTGATTACTGGCCAGATTGCTCTCTCCTCTTTTGACTCCTCCTCTTCTCCTCCTGGTCACCTCTATCTCCCTCCTCCCTCTTCTCTTCTCCACGTAACCCTGCGAACCTCTCTGGGTGTCCCTCACTGTGGAGAATCCTTTCTCCATTAACCTAGATGTTTTATCATCAGTACAGTATGGATAGAGAAGTCTTGAGGCTACTGTAAGAATAAGACTGAAAGTCAGAGGCAGGAGGCTTAAATCCAAAACTTGAAAACACCAGAAAACTCCTGACTCCAGGAAACATTAATTGACAAAACTCATCCAAAAGCCTCCATACCTACACTGAAATCAAGCTTCACCCAAGGGCCAACAAGTTCAAGAGCAAGATATACCAAACTAATTCCCCAGCAATGCCAGAACATAACCCTGAGCATTAAAATACAGGTGGCCAAAAGTCACACCAAACCCATAGACACCTCAGACCTCAATACTGGACACTTCACTGCACTCCAGAGAGAAGAGATCCAGCTGCACCCGCCAGAACACTGACACAAGCTTCCCTAACCAAGAAACCTTGACAAGCCACTGGTCCAACCCCATCCAGAGGAAGCAATCTCCACAATAAAGAGGAAACACAAACTTCCAGCATACAGAAAGACCCCCTCAAACACAGCCATCTAAACAAGATGAAAAGGCAGAGAAATATTCAGCCAGTAAAGGAACATGATAAATGTCCACCAAGCCAAACAGAAAGGAGGAGATAGGAAGTCTACCTGAAAAAGAATTCAGAATAATGATAGTAAAAATGATCCAAAATCTTGAAAACAAAATGGAGTTACAGATAGTCTGAAGACAAAGATTGAGAAGATGCAAGAAATGTTTAACAAAGACCTAGAATAAGTAAGAAGGAGTCATTCAATAATGAATAATGCAATAACTGAGATCAAAAGCACTCTGGAGGGAACCAACAGTAGAATAACTGAGGCAGAAGACAGGATAAGTGAGATGGAAGAGAGAATGGTGGTAATAAATGAAGCAGAGAGGAAGAAAGAAAAAAAGAATGAAAAGAAATCAGGACAACCTTAGAGATGTATGGGACAATGTCAAACGCCCAAACATTCGAGTCATAGGGGTCCCAGAAAAAGAAGCAAAAAGAAAGGCCATGAGAAAATACTTGAGGAGATGATAGTTGAAAACTTCCCTACAATGGGGAAGGAAATAGCCACCCAAGTCCAAGAAACCCGGAGAGTCCTAAACAGGATAAACCCAAGGCAAAACACCCCAAGACACGTATTAATCAAATTAATGAAGATGAAACACAAAGAGCAAATATTAAAAGCAGCAAGGGAAAAGCAACAAATAACACGCAAGTGGATTCCCATAAGGATAATACCTGATCTTTCAATAGAAACTCTTCAGGCCAGAAGGGAATGGCAGGACATACTTAAAGTTATGGAAGAGAAAAACCTACAACCCAGATTACTGTACCAGCAAGGATCTCATTCAAATACAAGGAGAAATCAAAAGCTTTACAGACAAGCAAAAGCTCAGAGAATTCAGCACCACCAAACCAGCTCTTCAACAAATGCTAAAGGATCTTCTCTAGACAGGAAACACAGAAAAGGTGTATAAACTCCAACCCCAAACAACAAAGTAAATTGCAATGGGATCATGCTTATCAATAATAACCTTAAATGTAAATAGGCTGAATGCCCCAACCAAAAGACAAAGACTGGCTGAATGGATACAAAAACAAGACCCCTATATATGCTGCCTACAAGAGACCCACTTCAAAACAAGAGACATATACAGACTGAAAGTGAAGGGCTGGAAAAAGATATTTCACACAAATGGAGACCCAAAGAAAGCCAGAGTAGCATTACTCACATCAGATAAAATAGACTTTAAATCAAAGGCTGTGAAAAGAGACAAAGAAGGACACTACATAATGATCAAAGGATCAATCTAAGAAGAAGATATAACAATTTAAAAGATATATGCACCCAACATAGGAGCACTGCAATATGTAAGGCAAATGGTAACAAGTACGAAAGGGGAAATTCACAGTAACACAATAATAGTGGGAGATTTTAATACCCCGCTCACACCTATGGATAGATCAACTACACAGAAATTTAGCAAGGAAACACAAACTTTAAGTGGTACAATGGATCAGTTAGACCTAATTGGTATCTATAGACATTTCACCTCAAAACAATGAATTTCACCTTTTACTCAAGTGCACACAGAATCTTCTCCAGGATAGATCACATCTCGGGGCATAAATCTAGCCTTGGTAAATTAAAAAAAATTAAAATAATTTCAAGCATCTTTTCTGATCACAATATGGTAAGATTAGATGTCAACTACAGGAAAAGACATGATTAAAAATACAAACATATGGAGGTTAAACAACGTGCTTCTGAATAACCAACAAATCACAGAAGAAATCAAAAAAGAAATCAAATTATGCATAGAAACGAGTGAAAATGAAAGCACAGCAACCCAAAACCTAAAGGATTCAGTAAAAGCAGTGCTAAGGGGAAGGTTCATAGCAATACACACTTACCTCAGGAAACAGGAGAAAAACCAAATAAATAACCTTACTCTAACCTAAGACAACTAGAAAAAGAAGAAATGAAGAACCCCAGGGTTAGTAGAAGGAAAGAAATCATAAAAATTGGGGCAGAAATAAATGAAAAAGAAACAAAGGAGACCATAGCAAAAATCAACAAAGCTAAAAGCTGGTTCTTTGAGAAGATAAATAAAATAGACAAAGCATTAGCCAGACTCATCAAGAAAAAAATGGAGAGGAGTCAAATCAACAAAATTAGAAATGAAAATGGAGAAATCACAGCAGACAACACAGAAATACAAAGGATCATAAGGGACTACTATCAGCAACTATATGCCAATAAAATGGACAACTTGGAAGAAATGGACAAATTCTTAGAAAAGTATAACTTTCTGAAACTGAACCAGGAAGAAATAGAAAACCTTAACAGACTCATCACAAGCTTGGAAATCAAAACTGTAATCAGAAATCTTCCAGGAAACAAAAGCCCAGGACCAGAAGGCAGCATGAGAGATGTCATATATCAGACACTTTTATTGAAGTACATTGGTTGTATTAGACTAGTGTCTGACTAGTCCCCAGAGTACCAACATAGTTTCTCACTCTGTCCATAGACAAGTTTCTGAAACTTCCTCTCTGCCTTCTTTGTGACATTAATCCAGTAATGTTATCATAACAATACTGACTTTTGATCTATGTAAAGAAAGGTTTTTAAAATTTACATAAGTTTTCTTTAATTTCTTTCAACACTGTTTTTACAATTCCTTTCAGCAGTGTTTTGTGTAATCTAATAAAGGTGGGCTGTGTACACATAACCACCTTATCTCCAAATCCAATTCAAGAAATAGAAATACTAATATTGTTTTATGAGTCTACTGCTTTTCTTACTGACTTTAGATTAATTTTGAATTGACAAGCTCATAGTTTGTGTGAAGCCCAGGACAATGATTCTTTTCCTAACAAGTGCACACATTCAGAGTGTTTAGTCTGCCTTGATTGCATTTATTACTTAATATTAGACATGGCACTGGACCCCTGGAGATTGCAAATGCATCCCAAAATTAATACTGACCTAGGGGTGGTTTTGCAAAAATATACTTTTTTGCATGTTAACAATCCCTTCTATTTAGTATTTGAAACTGTCTTGTTGTTCTCTATTCTATGTGCCATCATCTCCTCAGTCCTAAACCAATATTGCTTGTACTTATCAAGTGCTTTTTCTCTCCCAGTTTCCAAGTGATAAGAGCTCCATTCTGTTAGTCTGTCAGTCTTTGCATTTGCATTATCCCCATCTGTCCTTTTGCCTTAAGGACAGTGAAGGTCCCAAATTTTCATCTTCATGAATGTGGTGACAATTCAGATTGTATGTTTCAATTCATTCTGTGTTTGTTTCCTAGACCAAGCTGCTCATTGCATTGCATGTGGAACACCATCGTGATGGCCCTGTATTGTCTTTGTGAATCCATCCACTCACTATCATTCATTTTAAGTTGTGCTTCAATATTAGCTTTTGCAAAATTTCAATTTCATAGTGAATGTACAGACAATTTGGGGTTCATATACATTTTTAACAAAGAAAAGAATTATGAAATGTTGATTCAGGCTTATAACATATTTCATAATATGGCTCTAAGTTATCTATTTCTACTAATTAAGATTGTGTTCATCTACAAATAAGAGAAAATTTGTTAATAGTGGCTTTAACAAATAGTGGGTCTAATTGCCTGATATACAGGAGTGTTGTCATGTGTCAATATAGGGATACGATAGTAGCCCCGAAACATGAGTTCTAAATGCTTTCCAGTTTTCTTTACCCATACTTAATATATAGCCCTCATTTGATGGCAACATTCTCCTGCCTCCAAATCACGTGTACTCTATCAGTTCAGTCACTCAGTCGTGGCTGACTGTTTGCGATCCCACGAACTGCAGCATGCCAGGCCTCCCTGTCCATCACCAACTCCCAGAGTCCACCCAAACCCATGTCCATTGAGTTGGTGATGCCATCCAACCGTCTTGTCCTCTGTCGTCCCCTTCTCCTACTGTCCTCAATCTTTCCCAGGATCACAGTCTTTTCCAATGAGTCAGCTCTTCATATCAAGTGGCCAAATCATTGGAGTTTCAGCTTCAGCATCAGTCCTTCCAATGAACACCCAGGACTGATCTCCTTTAGGATGGACTGTTTGGATCTCCTTGCAGTCCAAGGGACTCTCAAGAGTCTTGTCCAACACCACAGTTCAAAAGCAACAATTCTTCAGCACTCGACTTTCTTTACAATCCAACTCTCACATCCATACATGACCACTTGTAAAACCATAACCTTGACTGTATGGACCTTTGTTGGTAAACTAATGTCTCTGCTTTTTATATGCTGTCTAGGTTGGTCATAGCTTTCCTTCCAAGGAGTAAGCATCTTTTAATTTCAAGGCTGCAATCACCATCTGCAGTGATTTTGGAGCCCAGAAATAAACTCTTTCAAATACTTGTGTTTTAAAAAATTTTTATTGTAGTATAATTGATTGACAATGTTATGCTAGTTTCAGGTGAACAGGAAGTGAATCAGTTATGAAAATACATATATCCACTCTTTTAAAGATTCTTTTCCCATATAGGCCATTACAGAGTATTGAATAGAATTCCCAGTACTATACAGTAGTTCTTATTAGTTAACTATTTTATACATAGTAGTGTGTATGTATCCATCCCAATCTCACAATTTATCCCTCTCTCCCACCTTCTGCCTCAACCCCTGATAGCTATAAGTTTATTTTCTACATCCATGGCTCTATTTCTGTTTTGTAGATAAGTTCATTTGCACCCTTTTATAGATTCCAAATAAAAGCAATATCATATGACATTTGTCTGTCTCTGACCTACTTCACTCAGTATGGTGATCTCTAGGTCCATCCATGTTGTGCACATGGCATTATTTCACTCTTTTTAACAGCTGAATAATATTCCATTATATATATTTACCACATCTTCATTATCCCTTTCTCTGTTGATAGACATTTAGGTTACTTCCTGTCCTGGCTGTTGTAAATAATGCTGCAATGAACATTGAGGTACATATATCTTTTTGAATTGTGGTTTGGTTTTCTCCAGATATATGCCCACGACTGGGGTTGCTGGGTCATATGGTAGTTCTATTTTTAGTTTTTTGAGGCACTTTCATACTGTTCTCCATAGCGAATATAGCAATTTACATTCTTACCAATAGTGTAAGAGGGTTCCCTTTTCTCTACACCCTCACCAGCCTATATTGTTTGTAGGTTTTTTCTGATGATGTCCATTCTGACTGGTGTGAGATGATACTCCATTGTAGTTATGATTTACATTTCTCTAATAATTTGCGATGTTGAGCTTCTTTTCTTGTACATCTTGGCCATCTGTATATCTTCTTTGGAGAAAAGTCTCTATATCTTGTGCCCAGTTTTTTAATTTGTTTTTTGATACTCAGTTCCATGAGCTCCTTGTGTATTTTAGAAATTAATCCTTTGACAGTTGCTTCATTTGCAAATATATTCTGCCATTCTGGGGGTCACCATTCATCTTGTTTATGGTTTCCTTTGCTGTGCAAAAACTTTTAAGTTTCATTAAGTCCCAATTGTTTTTGTTTGTTTGTTTTTGTTTCTGTTACCCTAGGAGGTGGATCAAAAAAGATCTTGCTGCTATTTATACCAAACAATGTTCTACCTATGTTTTCCTCTAAGAATCCAGTATTCTTGCCTGCAGAATTCCATGGAGAGAGGAACCTGGTGGGCTACAGTCCATGGGATCACAGAGTCAGACAAGACAAAGTGACTTACACACACAATCCATTTTGAGTTTATTTCTGTGTATAGTGTTCTAATTTTATTCATTTACATGTAGCTGTCCAATTTCCCCAGCACCTCTTAATGAAAAAGCTGTCTTTTCTCCATTGTGTATTCTTGCTTCCTCTGTCATAGATTAGGTGACCATCAGTATGTGGGTTTATTTTTGGACTTTCTACCCTATTCCATTGATATATCTATTTCTGTTTTTGTACCAGTACTATACTGTCTTGATTATTGTAACTTTGTAGTTAGCCTGAGGTCAGCGTGCTTGACTCTTCCAGCTCTGTTGTTCTTTCTCAGGGTTGCATTGGCCACTTGGGGTCTTTTGTGTTTCCATATAAATTGTAAAATTTTGTTCTGATTCGGTAGAAACTTGTTAACTTGGTAGGGGTTGCATTGAATTGTAGATTGCTTTGGGCAGTAAAGTAATTTTCATAATACTGATTCTTCCAATCCATGATCATGGTATATTTTTCCATCTGTTTGTGTCATCTTTGATTTATTTCATCAGTACCTTATAGTTTTCTGAGTACAGGTCTTTTGCCTCCTAAGATAGGTTTATTCCTAGGTATTTTATTTTTTGATGTGATGGTAAATGAGATTTGTTCTTTGATTTCTCTTTCTGATCTTTTGTTGTTAGTGTATAGGAATGCAGGATATTTCTGCATATTAATTTTGTATCCTGCAGCTATACCACATTCATTGATGAACTTGAGTAGTTTTCTGGGAGCATCTTTAGGGTTTTCTATGTAGAGTATCATGTCATATACCACCAATGACCATTTTACTTCTTTTCCAGTTTGGATTTCTTTTATTTCTTTGTCTTCTCTGATTGCCCTGGCTAGAACTTCCAAAACTATGTTGAATAGTAGTGCCAAGAGTGGACATCCTTATCTTGTTCCTGGTCTTAGAGAAAATGCTTTCCATTTTGCACCATTGAGAATGATATTTGCTGTGGATTTGTCATGTATAGCCTTTATAATGTTGAGGTAGGTTCCCTCTATGCCAACTTTTTGAAGAGTTTTTAATCATCAATGGGTATTGAATTTTTTAAAAATCTTTCTCTGCACCTATTGAGATGATTGTATGGTTTTTATCCTTCACTTTTTTAATATGATGCAGCACATTGATTGATTTGTGTATACTGAAGAATCCTTGCAGCCCTGGGATTAAACCTCACTTGATCATGCACAGTATATGATCCTCTTCATGAGCTGCATTCAGTTTACTGGTAAAAAAAAATTGAGAATTTTTGTGTCTATGTTCATCAGTGATATTGGCCTATAATTTTTTTCTGTATGATATCTTCCTGTGGTTTTGGTGTCAGGACAATGGTGGCCTCATAGAATGAACTTGAGAGTGCTCCTTCCTGTGC
The DNA here is from genome assembly GCF_963930625.1 of Muntiacus reevesi. Lineage (NCBI taxonomy): Eukaryota > Metazoa > Chordata > Mammalia > Artiodactyla > Cervidae > Muntiacus > Muntiacus reevesi. The sequence continues at coordinate 138,886,168 of NC_089250.1, forward strand.
AAATTTTGGAAGAATTTCAGAAGGGTAGATGTTAACTCTTCTCTGAATGTTCGATAGAATTCAGCTGTGAAGTCATCTGGTGGTGTACTTTTGTTTGTTAGAAGATTCTTAGCCACAGTTTCAATTTCAGTACCTGTGTTGATCTGTTCATATTTTCTATTTCTTCCTTGTTCAGTCTTGGAAAGTTGTACTTTTCTAAATATTTGTCTATTTCTAGGTTGTCCATTTTATTGACATACAATTTCTGATAGTAGTCATTCTGATCCTTTTTGTGTTTCTATGATATCCTTTGTAATTTATCTTTTTATTTATAATTTTATTGATTTGAGTTTTTCCTTGAAAAGTCTGTCTAAAGGTTTATCAATTTTGTTTATCTTCTCAAAGAATCAGCATTGGTTTCATTGGTCTTTGTTATTCTTTTATTCACCTCTATTTCATTTATTTCTGCTCTAATTTATGATTTCTTTCCTTCTAATAATTTTCATTTTTGCTTGTTCTTCTTTCTTTAGTTACTTTAGGTGTAAAGATAGGTTGTGTATTTGTGAGTTTTCATGTTTGTTGAGGTAAGACTGTATTGCTATAAACTTCCCTCTTAAACTGCTTTGTTGCATTCCATAAATTTTGGATTGTTGTTTTATGGGGTCATTTGTCTCCAGGAATTTTTTATTTCCTCTTTTATTTCTTCAGTTATGCATTGGTTATTTAGTATTATATTGCTTAGCCTCCATGTGTTTGTGTTTTTTTTCCAGTTTTTTCTGTGATTGATTTCTGATTTCATAGCCTTGTGGTCAGAAAAGACGTTTGATATGATTTCAGTTTTCTTAGATTTACTGAGTCTTGATTTGTGACCCAAGGTGTGATCTATCCTGCAGAATATTCTATGTGCTTTTAAGAAGAAAGTGTATACTGTTGCCTTTGGATGGATTGTTCTATAAATATCAATTAAGTCTATCTGATCTAATGGGTCATTTAAAGCTTGTGTTTCTTTTTTAAATTTCTGTCTGGATAATCTGTCCATTGCTGTAAGTGGAGTGTTAAAGTCCCCCAAAATTATTGTGTTACTGTCAAATTCCCCTTTTATGGCTATTATCATTTGCCTTATATATTGAGGCTCTCCTATGTTGGGTTCATATATGTTTACAATTGTTAGATCTTCTTCTTGGTTTGATTCTGTGATCATTGTGTAATATCTTTCCTTGTCTCTTGTAGCAGTCCTAGTTTTATTTATTTTTTGTTTGTTTGAACTGCTCCAGGTCTTAGTTTTGGCACAAGGATTCTTTGATCTTTCTTGTGGCATGTGAAGTCTTAGTTGCAGCATATGAGGTCTAGTTCCCTGACCAGGGATCAAACCCAAGCTCCCTGCATGGGGAGTGTGAAGTCTTAGCCATTGGAACACCAGGGAAGTTCCAGTCTTTATTTTAAAGTCTCTTTGGTCTAATATGAGTATTGCTACTCCAGTTTTCTTTTGATTTCCATTTGTATGGAGTATCTTTTCCCATCCCTTCACTCTCATTCTGTCAAATACTTGTTTTGGGTAAGAAGAAGAGAAAGTGTACCTTCTACTTATACTTTACTGGCAAAAACTAAGCTGCATAGCTTACCTAAATGCAAAAGAGGTTGATGAGTGCAACTTTTTAGGAAAGTGAGGAATAAGATAGGAGAAAATGATGTCTGAGTCAACAGATCTCCAGTAGTTTTGTTTTACTGTACAGTAGTTTTTTCTTGAGCTTCCCTAGTGGCTGAGTGGTAAAGAATCTGTCTGCCAATGCAGGAGATACAGGTTTGATCCTGGGTTGGGATGATCCCCTGGAGAAGGAATTGGCAACCTGCTCCAGTATTCATGCCTGGGATACCCCACGGATAGAGGAGTCTGGTGAGCTATAGTTCATGGGGTCGCAAAGAGTCAAACATGACTTAGTGACTAAAAAGCAGCAACAATTTTTTTTTCTATAAATGCACCTTGTGTTTATATGTTGCTTTAACTTTAAAGGGCTTCCCTTGTGGCTCAGCTCCTAAGGAATCCACCTGCAATGCGTGAGATCCGGGTTGCATGAGATCTAGGTTGCAATGCATGAGATCTATACCTGGGTTGGGAAGATCCCCTTGAGAAGGGAAAGGCTACCCACTTCAGTATTCTGGCCTGGAGAATTACATGAACTGTATGTTTATTCCATGGGGTAGCAAGGAGTTGAACACAACTAAGCGACTATCGCTTTTACTTTCTTTAACTTTAAGACACTATGAACTATTTTGGACTAACTGCAATTCTGGTAAATTAGGTTGTCAAACAGTTTTATCAAATCATTCCTAGGAAAAACACAATCAAGAATTGGAGTTTACTGTTGAAAACTTGATGATCACTGTATCTGATTTGTTTGGAGCGGGGACAGAGATGACAAACACCACTCTGAGATATGGGCTCCTCCTGCTGCTGAAGCACCCAGAGGTCACAGGTATGATACATGGCGGGCAGGGTGACTTCAGTAGAGATGATAGAAGCATGCTTTAATGTATTCCACTTTGTTTCTCTCAGGGAATTATTTAAATCTCTGTTTGAGCAGCTTAATTTTTTCAGATTTAATGAGCAGATGGTAATGGCGGCATCTTTATATAATACAGGAGGATGACAGGGGAGTGAAGACACTGTGAATAATAGAAGCATCAACATTGCAGCATCTGGATTTCATGAGGTCATGTGTAGCAGCCATGGCCAGCATGAATCATCTTGGAGCCGCAGAGTGGTTTTATTATGGAAAGACACTCTGATGCTTCCTCATTGTAAAAATGTAGTGTTCTAAAGCCCAGATCAGCAGAATTCCCATACGATCTAGTGCTTATGACTCTGTCTCCCAATGCAGGGATATGGGATCAATCCCTGTTCAGGGAACTGATGTCCCACATACTGCAGGGTGTACCCCCCCCCCAAAAAAAAAAAAGAGAGCCAGGGATGGGAAAATGGTAACTCTCCTTATTGAAGCATAATTGGAAATTGTAGAAATTTAGTGAGGTTGCCTAATATAATTTCCGCAGGCCAGGAAGTTCTCTGACAAATTGGATTCACAAGAAATTGGCTTAAGATATGAACATAAAGGAATTGTATTACTCCATAAGTTTCTTTCCAGAAAAATGGTTATTGCCAAAATACACATTTGAGGGGTCGGCAATTTTATCTTTCACAAAGAACTTTTTGTTAGAAATTAACCTTTAATGGCTTGTGGTTATGCATAGCTGTTTAGAAATACATTTCATCTTGTTTAGTGTCAGAATACCACTAAAATGATTATAACCAATAACATATGAGAATTAGCCTTTTAAAGTTGGAGAAAAGGAGGTCAGGAAGCAGCTAACAAATATTCGACATATTTCTGAAACACAGCATATTGAGAGGTGATAATGAGGTCAGTAGAGAGGATGAAGTTGAGGTCAGTAGAGAGGTTGAAGTTAATGTCAGAAGAGGAGGTTGTATAATGAGAAGTCATTTATGTTCTTAGAGTCCTGTAAGGCTCTATATTTGGAAGCACTTTGTTTCAAAAAGGATAGAGGGAGACATAGGCTGGTAAAGGTAGCTCTCCCAGCCACGACTCTTTGATAGCTCCTTTCATCAGGTAACTTTATTTCTCCAATACGATGAGAGAGGTTTGCTGTACAGAGAAAGGGAAGCTAAGAGGCCCTACACTCAGGACACTGGGAAGAGACAGGAGAAAAGACTGAGGTCACAGCATAGAGGAAAGGTTAGGGAAGAATCCACTTCTTAAATTCAGAGATTCTTAGTTCATTTCTCCATCCTGCTTCCTGAAATTCAGCAGCCAGAGGAAAACTCCAGAGAGTGAGGAATCAGTTATGTCCAAGAAAGTACCAAATATGAAGCATAACCGGAATTGTTTTACTGGGGGCATTGTTTATTTAGTCAGAATGATGTTAAAATGAATAATCTAACAGTCAAAACTCATGGTATAAATCCGGGGAATTGGACTAAGGGGATTTGTGTGTGTATATTTTATATGAGGTGGGGATGGAGATATAAATTTTCTACTCGTACCAAGAAATCAGATAGTTTTTTTAAATTTTTAAATAAAAAATAGAGACAGAGAATCATTATTTAGAAACAGGACATGAATTTCTAAAAGAAACGGCTAAAATGCTGAAAGTGTTGGCATTTGGCAATTGGAGGATGAAGTGAGCCCCATTGCAAATTGCACACACATAATACACAACACAAAACAGATATATTATAATTTAACTTTTTAACCCATATTGTTTTGATATAAAATGAATATTTAATTCTTGTTTTTTTCTTCAAAGACTATAATTTCTTGACTTTATCTTCTGTTTATATTTGAAACATTTCATCATTTCTCTTTGTTTTATTTCATATGCTAATATAGAGGTATGTATAGATGTATCTTAAGCCTTGTTTGTAAGAGAGTTATATGTGTATTATGACCATTCTCTCTATATATTTAGATGCATTCTGGGCATATAGTTTATGTGTATATGATGCTGGGACACCTTCATAATGCCTCACATATCTGATTTGGTATGGAGTTGTGGTGTGCATTTTCCTCTTTCTCCATCATTCTTACTTACCTCTCATCAGCTATGGCATCACTAACTCAATGGACATGGGTTTGGGTGGACTCTGGGAGTTGGTGATGGGCAGGGAGGCCTGGCGTGCTGTGGTTCATGGGGTCGCAAAGAGTCAGACATGAGTGAGCAGCTGAAATGAGCTGAACTTTCCCCACTGCCAGAGATTGAGCTCTGTGGTGGCAGTGTCCTCTCCTGTGGAGAAGGTGGAAAGCAGTGAGTGAGTGCCTGGCCACCTTAGCTGTGTGGGATGCAGCTGGAGAAACTCATTGCTTTCCAGCATCAACCAGAGTACTATAGCAGGCCTCCCATGACCAGGGGCAGAAACGCAGGTAAGAATTTCAGAGGCCGTTATGGGGGACACAGCCCTGCTGACTGTTTATGACTTCAGCAGGGAGTTTGCCCACAAGCCTCTGGCATTGCCTCACATTTAGGACCTCCCCAAAAGGTCTGCAGGCGTTACCACTGCCTGGAGTGCTAAATCCGGTACTTGCCCACTATGGCTGGATACTAATGTCTGTTGTTTATTGCAGTGGTGTGGGTAGAACTAGCAATCAGAGTACTCTCAGAAAATGAGACCAGAGTGTGTTGGACAAGTGAGAAACTATAAAATGGAGCTTTAGTCCTATCTTCTGGAAAACAGAAAAGAGGTTTCCACCAGCAAGTCTGGTTAGTTTTAAGAACAAGAGAAAACACAGAAGATTAAGAATTCTGCCATAAGAGAGAGCAAAGAAAGAGTGTGAGTTTTCAGTACAAAACCTAGGACACCTCAGATAGAAAAACACCAATAAATAATACCACTATCTGTAGACAACCAGTTAAGATTTAAGAAGGTGTCTGCTATTTCAAATGTGAAAGCAACAAAACAAAACTACAAGAACATGAAACATGAAGGCAACAGGCCATTGCCAAAAGAAATCAGTGATTCTCTAACAACTACGGAGAAGGCACTGGCGACTCACTCCAGTACTCTTGCCTGGAAAATCCCATGGACGGAGGAGCCTGGTAGGCTGCAGTCCATGAGGTCGCTAACAGTAGAACATGACTGAGAGACTTCACTTTCACTTTTCACTTTCATGCATTGGAGAAGGAAATGGCAACCCACTCCAGTGTTCTTGCCTGGAGAATCCCAGGGAAAGGGGAGCCTGGTGGGCTGCCATCTATGGGGTCACACAGAGTTGGACACGACTGACGTGGCTTAACAGCAGCAGCAGCTAACAACTAAGCACAAATTCATGGACTATTATTATCTAGTCACTAAAGAATTCAGTATAGCTGTTTAGAAAACAGCAAAGAGAATTCAGGAATATATAAAAAGATTTATAGCCTATGACCAAATGGGATTTACTTTATGTATGCAAGATTGATCCATCATTTGGATCAATTAAGGTTCAATAGCAACAGATTAAAGAAGAGAAATCAACATGATCATACTAATAGATGTAGAGAACAATTTGGCAAAATCAAAGTCATTCAGGATAAAAATTCTCTGGAAAGCTGGAATAAGGAGGGAACTTCCTTGACTTGATAAACAGCAGGACACTTACATGCCAAAAAAAAAAAAGAAGGTCTACACACAGATGTTATATTCTTTACAAAAATTAACTCAACAATGGATCATAGAACTTAATGTAGAATGCAAAACTTTTAAAAGGTAACATAAGGAGAAAATTTGATTACTTTGAGTTTGGTGATTATCTTTTAAATACATTATTAAAATCATCATCCATTAAAGAATTGATAGCTTGGATTTCATTAAAGTTAAAAACTTCTACTTTGTGAAACACACAGCCAAGGGAATAATAAGATAAGCAACAGACTGGGATAGAATGTTTGCCTAATGCATATGTGATTTGTGGTTGTTCTGGGACATGCCAGGCTTTCCTGTCCTTCACTGTCTCCCAGAGTTTGCTCAAACTTATGTCCACTGAGTCAATGATGCGATCCAACCATCACATCCTCCGTTTCATCCTTCTCCTGCCCTCAGTCTTTCGCAGCATCATGGTCTTTTACAGTGAGTCGGCTCTTCACATCAGGTAGCCAGCCAAAGTATTGAAGTTTCAGCTTCAGCATCAGCATCAGTCCTTCCAATGAATATTCAGGGTTGACTTCCTTTAGGATTGACTGGTTTGATCTCTTTGCAGTCCAAGGGACTCTCAAGAGTTTTCTACAGCACCACAGTTTGAAAGCATCAATTCTTTGGCCCTCAGCCTTCTTTATGATTCACCTCTCACATCCATACATGACTACTGGAAAAACCATAGGTTTGATTTTTTTTTTTTTCCATTTACTTTTATTAGTTGGAGGCTAATTACTCTACAATACTGTAGTGGGTTTTGTCATACATTGACATGAATCAGCCATGGATTTACATGTATTCCTCATCCCGATCCTCCCTCCCACCTCCCTCTCTACCCAATCCCTCTGGGTCTTCCCAGTGAACCAGGTACGAGCACTTGTCTCATGCATCCAATCTGGGCTGGTGATCTGTTTCACCATAGATAATATACATGTTTCAATGCTGTTTTCTTGAAACATCCCACCCTCACCCTCTCCCACAGAGTCCAAAAGTCTGTTCTGTACATCTGTGTCTCTTTTACTGTTTTGCATATAGGATTATCATTACCATCTTTCTAAATCCCATATATATGTGTTAGTATGCTGTAATGTTCTTTATCTTTCTGGCTTACTTCACTCTGTGTAATGGGCTCCAGTTTCATCCATCTCATTAGAACTGATTCAAATGAATTCTTTTTAATGGCTGAGTAATATTCCACGGTGTATATGTACCACAGCTTCCTTATCATTCATCTGCTGATGGGCATCTAGGTGGCTTCCATATCCTGGCTATTATAAACAGTGCTGTGATGAACATTGGGGTGCACGTGTCTCTTTCAGATCTGGTTTCCTCAGTGTGTATGCCCAGTAGTGGGATTGCTGGGTCATATGGCAGTTCTATTTCCAGTTTTTTAAAGAAATCTCTACACTGTTCTCCATAGTGGCTGTACTAGTTTGTATTCCCACCAACAGTGTAAGAGGGTTCCCTTTTCCCCACACCCTCTCCAGCATTTATTGCTTGTAGACTTTTGAATAGCAGCCATCCTGACTGGTGTGTAATGGTACCTCATTGTGGTTTTGATTTGCATTTCTCTGATTATGAGTGATGTTGAGCATCTTTTCATGTGTTTGTTAGCCATCTGCATGTCTTCTTTGGAGATCTCAATTACAGGAAAAAAGTTGTTAAAAATTCAAACATGTGGAGGCTAAATAACATGCTTCTGAATAACCAACAAATCATAGAAGAAATTAAAAAAGAAATCAAAATATGCATAGAAATGAATGAAAATGAAAACACAACAACCCAAAACCTATGGGACACTGTAAAAGCAGTGCTAAGGGGAAGGTTCATAGCATTACAGGCTTACCTCAAGAAACAAGAAAAAAGTCAAATAAATAACCTAACTCTACGCCTAAAGCAACTAGAGAAGGAAGAAATGAAGAACCCCAGGGTTAGTAGAAGGAAAGAAATCTTAAAAATTAGGGCAGAAATAAATGCAAAAGAAAATAAAGAGACCATAGCAAAAATCAACAAAGCTAAAAGCTGGTTTTTTGAAAAAATAAACAAAATTGACAAATCATTAGCAAGACTCATTAAGAAACAAAGGGAGAAGAACCAAATAAGCTTTGATCTTTGTAATATGCTATCTAGGTTTGTTACAGCTTTTCTTCCAAGGAGCAAACATCTTTGAATTTCATGGCTGCAGTCACCATCTGCAGTGATTTTGGAGACCAAGAAAATAAAGTCTGTCAGTTTCCACTTGGCATGGCATCCGCTGATGCCATGATCTTCATTTTTTGAATGTTGAGTTTTAAGCCAACTTTTTCACTCTCCTCTTTCACTTTCATCAAGAGGCCCTTTAGTTTTTCTTTGCTTTCTACCATTAGGGTGTTGACATCCGCGTATCTGAGGTTATTGATTTTTTTCCAGGCAATCTTGATTCCAGCTTGTGATTAATCCAGCCCAGCATTTCCCATGATGTATTCTGCATAGAAGTTTAAGCGGGGTGACAATTTACAGCCTTGTCATACTCTTTTCCCAATTTTGAACCAATCAGTTGTTTCATGTCTAGCTCTAATTGCTGCTTCTTGACTCTCATATAGGTTCCTTTGGAGATAGGTAAGCTGCTCTGGTATTCCCTTTTCTTTCAGAATTTTCCAATTTTTGTGATCCATACAGTCAAAGGCTTTAGAGAAATAAATATCTTTCTGGAATTCCCTTGCTTACTTGCACATGAACATTTATAGTTGCTTTATTCATAAGTGAATGTGTATGAGCAAAATGATATTTATGCTTATTCATTATCCAAGTGGTTATAGTTGCCTTATTCATAAGTTTATGGCAAAACTTGGAAACACCCAAGAAGTACTTCAATTGGTGAATGTATAAACAAACTGTGATACATCAGTGCAATGGAATACTGTTCACTCATAGAAAGAAATGTGGTGTTAAGCCATGAAAAGACATGCTGAATGTTACTAAGTGAAAGAAACCTATGTAAAGACTTCATGCCATTGTTGTCCAACTCTATAATATTCTAGAAAAGGGAAAACTTTGAAGAAAATTAAAAAATCAGTGGTTATCAGGGTCTTGGGGAGGGGATGAATGAATAGATGAAGTACAGACAGTTTCGAAAGCAGTGAAACTATTCTGTGTGGATTTAGTGGTGGATACATGTCATTACACAGTGGTCAAAATCCATAGAAGTCTCAAAATTAAGAGTGAATCCTAATGTTATTTATGGACTTTTGATTTATAATGTATCAACATTGTTTCACCAATAGTGACAAATATACAATGCTGGTGAGGGTTGTTGGCTGTGGCAGAGACTGTTTTGGGTGGGGGAGGTGTGGTGTGAGAACTATGTACATTCTGGTTAGTTTTGTTGTGAACTTAAACTGTTCTAAAAAATAAATTATATTAATAATAATAAAAAAAAAAAAAACCCTAATTCACAACTCTAGTCAAACTAATCGAACTGGTTTTCATTAGTCTGTGACAGTGGAGGGCTTGATGTTGATGACCTTCTGATCATTTAAAAAGCAATGGGAATGCTATTTGATGTGCAATGCCAAAGAACTGAAAGTTGGGAAACTGGGGTTTGTAAGACAAGGTTTTGTACCAGCACAGTGATGATGCTTTATCTCGCTGTCATCAATTGCTCTTTAGGAAAAATAAAGATTAGACTAATTGATCTCAGAGATTCCTTCTACTTCTAAGTTACATTTGACTCTTTCATTCCATAGAAAGAAATGAGCTTCAACAGAGGGGAAGTGGGACAGAACAAGGACACTATTTTCCCAAAGAATAAAATGAGTGCTCTAGAGAAAGTGACCAAATTTGTTTGATCCAAAATAAACTGGTGTACATCTTTTACAGTATAGACCTGTGTGAGTTAGGCAGCAAATCACTGATTCTCTTTGTCCTAAATACATATTACACAGATTCTTGGAGTCAGTAAGGTTTAAATTTCACATAAAAAGCTAAACTTTTCTGACCCTCATTTTTTTCAACTGATGCTTAATTATTAACCAAATTGATATATTTGGAAAGTCATTACTAGAATGAATAACAAAATATTGAGTCATAGTACATAGTCAGTAAATGCAGTGCACCTGGAGAACTGAATGTTTGCTTGGAGAGAAGCATGAGTGTCTCAGGAAGAGGTAATTGAAAGAACCCAAAGAGTTATCACAGGTATGCTAATTCTCAGTTACATGAGGAATAAAACATGAATCCATGTAAACATTAGGAACAAAACATTTTGTAATTAGGTCTTGACAGAAACTTATTTTTTCCTTATTAAAAGTACTTAGCAATAAATACACTTATCACCTTAAACTGATATGAAGGTATCTTTGTAGAACATATGTTTGTAAGGTACCAGCATTAGTGATCTAGTGATGTTTACCAACCCAGTGATATTTAGATCTTCATGACCACTAACTATCCTCTCCTGTTCAGGTCTGCATGTCTGGTAGTTCTGTGCTGAGCATCTCTTTAATGAAATCCTTGTCTCCCATCCTCCACAGAATCCACACCTGCTGTTCTGTGTAAAAACTCCCTTCCTTGCTCTTGATGACAAATTGATATTATAAAGAAGTAATCACAGCTCAGACATACAGAAATGGAATCAGTGGGCCTTTGAGGATGTGGTCTTGGGTGTGTCTTTATATCACTGAGAGATTGGCATTTCTTTGACCTGATCCAGACCCAAAGACAGGACCAGCCCTATTCAGAACAACACATACCAGCTGCATCTTCATATTTTCAAGTCTCCCCTTTTAACTGTACAACCATTTGAGACACCAACCAATACTTACTCAATAAGAACACTTCTTTCCACCATCAATGATATTTCTTGATAAACAACTCATGTTACTAACTGTAACCTTGCAATCTTTGCACTTATAAGCTTCCCCCATTTTGTAGTCCAGGGAAGCACAATTCAAGTGTTTCTTGAGTCTTTGTCTCCTAGGGTACAGTACTAACAAACCTCCAATAAATACCTTTTTATTTTAACCAGGTCTTCATTTTCTAGAATTTTGGTTGACATGGTGCATACTTCATTCTATTATCTCTGACAAAGAGAGACTTCAAAAGAACAGAAGCAATTGTGTGTGTGAAGGCAGCTAGGAGGCTTGAGCCATAGTTTTTCAAATTTTCCCCACTAAAATCTTGAGATTGGTTCTTTCCTAAGTACCTGAGGAAGTTTCACCTCTGCAGTGATGGAGAGGGGAGAATTCCTGTCTTTTATTTACTCTCTTGAGAATCTATGACCGTTTAATCCTTGGAGTCAAGAGGTATCTATGCAGTCTAATTTTTGTGAACAGTCAGTGGGGTGTACATTCAGAGTCACATGTTTGGAGATGATTGAAGAAATTGTCATGAATTGAGATATAGGGAAGTCATTCTGCTTACACATGATTTAACCTGAGGTTTATGATAACTAGAAGAGCCTGTCTTATGGCTTTAGGTTATCATACATTGTACATCTACTTTAACCATTAATGAAAAGAAGATAAAATTCAGAAGCAAAGAGTGTTCACTTTGAAAACAGGGGTAAAATGCCTCCCTTCCTATGGTATACTAGTAGTCCACTGAAGATAAGATTTCATCTCAGGTGCCGAGGTCACACAACCTTGTTGTGTACATGCTAATCTGTCTCTTTTAAAATCTTGAAGGTATGTACCCCAGTCATGTTTGATGTATGACCTTTCCTCTGATGAGATATAAAAGTTCGATGAAACCATCCTTCTCTGGAGCAGTTTATAAGGCTGCTGAGAGACTGTCTCCTGGGCTATAGTTATCAGTTTGACTCAGATAATGCTCTTTTCTATTGTGTGTTATGGGCCTCCCTTGTGGCTCAGTTGTTAATGAATCCGCCTACAATGTGGGAGACCTGGGTTCGATCCCTGGGTTGGGAAGATCCCCTGGAGAAGGGAAAGGCTACCTACTCCAGTATTCTGGCCTAGAGAATTCCAAGGACTGTATAGTCCATGGGGTCACAAAATGTTGGATGTGACTGAATGACTTTCACTTTCATTCTTTATCATAGACTGCTTATTGCTTATTGGTTATTATGAACTCCCCAGGTTGGTAGGTGCCAAAAATGCTACTGAGAAGTGTGGAGAAATAACTCCAGAAAGAATGAAGGGATGAAGCTAAAGCGAAAACAATTCCCAGTTGTGGATGTGGCTGGTGATGAAAGTAAAGTTTGATGCTGTAAAGAATAGCAATTTATGCAAAGGAACTGGGATTGTTAGAACCATGAAACAAGGTAAACTGGAAGTGGTCAAATAGGAGATGGCAAGAGTGAACATCAACATCTTAGAAATCAGTAAACTAAAATGGACTGGAATGGATTAATTTAATTCAGATTACCATTATATCTACTATTGTCGGCAAGAATCCCTTAGAAGAAATGGAGTAGACCTCATAGACAGCAAAAGAGTCCGAAATGCAGTTCAGTTCAGTTCAATCACTCAATCGTGTTCGTTTCTTTGCCATCCCATGAACCGCAGCACGCCAGGCCTCCCTGTCCATCACCAACTCCTGGAGTTTACCCAAACTCATGTCCATTGAGTTGGTGATGCCATCCAACCATCTCATCCTCTGTCATCCCCTTCTTCTCCTGCCCTCAACCTTTCCCAGCATCAGAGTCTTTTCCAATGAGTCAGCTCTTCGCATCAGGTGGCCAAAGTATTGGAGTTGCAGCTTAAACATCAGTCCTACCAATGAACACCCAGGATTCATCTCCTTTAGGATGAACTTGTTGGATCTCCTTGCAGTCCAAGGGACTCTCAAGAGTCTTCTCCAACAGAACAGTTCAAAAGCATCAATTCTTCGGCGTTCAGCTTTCTTCACAGTCCAACTGTCACATCCATGCATGACTATTGGAAAAACCATAGCCGTGACTAGATGAACCTTTATTGGCAAAGTAATGTCTTTGCTTTTTAATATGCTGTCTAGGTTGGTCATAACTTTCCTTCTATGGAGTAAGCATCTTTTAATTTCATGGCTGAATCACTATCTGCAGTGATTTTGGAGCCCCCCAAAATAAAGTCTGACGCTGCTTTCACTGTTTCCCCATCTATTTCCTATGAAGTGATGGGACCAGATGCCATGTAATTAGTTTTCTGAATGTTGAGCTTTAAGCCAAGTTTTTCCCTCTTCTCTTTCACTTTCATCAAGAGGCTTTTTAGTTCCTCTTCACTTTCTGCCATAAGGGTGGTGTCATCTGCATATCTGAGGTTATTGGTGTTTCTCCCAGCAATCTGATTCCAGCTTGTGCTTCTTCCAGCCCAACGTTTCGCATGATGTACTCTGCATATAAGTTAAATAAGCAGGGTGACAATATACAGCCTTTATGTACATCTTTTCCTATTTGGAACCAGTCTGTTGTTCCATGTCCAGTTTTAACCACTGCTTCCTGACCTGCATACAGGTTTCTCAAGAGGCAGGTCAGGTGGCATGGTATCCCCATCTCTTTCAGAATTTTCCAGTTTATTGTGATCCACACAGTCAAAGGCTTTGGCATACTCAATAAAAGAAATAAATGTTTTTCTGGAACTCTCTTGCTTTTTCAATGATCCAGCGGATGTTGGCAATTTGATCTCTGGTTCCTCTGCCTTTTCTAAATCCAGCTTGAACATCTGAAAGTTCACAGTTCATGTATTGCTGAAGCCTGGCTTGAAGAATTTTGAGCATTACTTTACTACTGTGTGAAATGAGTGCAATTGTGCAGTAGTTTGAACATTCTTTGGCACTGCCTTTCTTTGGGATTAGAATGAAAACTACCTTTTCCAGTCCTGTGGTCACTGCTGAGTTTTCCAAATTTGCTGACATATTGAGTGTAGCACTTTCACAGCATCATCTTTTAGCATTTTAAATAGCTCAACTGGGATTGCATCACCTCCACTAGCTTTGTTCAGAGTGATGATTCCTAAGGCCCACTTGACTTCACATTCCAGGATGTCTGGCTCCAGGTGAGTGCTCACATCATCGTGATAATCTGGGTGCAATCTCACAAATGAGAGAATGATCTCTGTTCATTTCCAAGGCAAAACATTCAATATTACTGTAAGTCTATGCCAAACCACTAATTCTGAATAAGCTGAAGTTGAATGGTTCTATGATGACCTAAAAGACCTTCTAGAACTAACACTGAAAAACGATGTCCTTTCATCACAGGGGACTGGAATGCAAAAGTAGAAAGCCAAAAGATATCTAAAGTAACAGGCAAGTTTGGCAAGGTAGTACAAAATGAGGTAGGGCAAAGGCTAATAGAGTTTTGCCAAGAGGATGCACTGGTCATACCAAACCCTCTTCCAACAACACAAGAGATGACTCTGCACATGGATATCACCAGATGGTCAATATGGAAATCAGATTGATTATATTCTTTGCAGCCAAAGACAAGAAGCTCTATACAGTCAGCACAAACAAGACCAGGTGCTGACTGTGGCTGAGATCATGAACTCCTAGTCACAAAATTCAAACTTAAAGTGAAAAAAGTAGGGTAAACCACTAGAACATTCAGGTATGACCTAAATCAAATCTCTTACAATTATACAGTGGAAGTGACAAATAGATTCAAGCGATTAGACCTTCAGAGTGCCTGAAGAACTATGGATGGAGGCTTATGACACTGTACAGGAATCTGTGATCAAGACCATCCCCAAGAAAAATAAATGAATTTAGGCAAAATGTTTGTCTGAGGAGCCCTAACAAGAGCTGAGAAAAGAAGAGAAGTGAAAGGCAAGGGAGAAAAGGAAAGATATAGTCATCTGAATGCTGAGTTCCAAAGAATATTAAGGAGCGACAAGAAAGTCTTCCTTAGTGATGAATGTAAAGAAATAGAAGAAAGAAATAGAATGGGAAAGACTGGAGATCTCTTTGAGAAAATTAGCAATACCAAGGGAACATTTCATGCAAAGATGGGCACAATAAACTACAGAAATGGTATGGACCCAACAGAAGCAGAAGATATTAAGAAGAGGTGGCAAGAATACACAGAAAAACTATACAAAAAAGATCTTCATGACCCAGATAACCACGATGGTGTGATCATTCACCTAGAGCCAGATATCCTGGAATGTGAAGTCAAGTGGGCTTTAGGAAGCATCACTACAAACAAAACTAGTGGAGGTGATGAAATCCCAGTTGAGCTATTTCAAATCCTAAAAGATGATACTGTTAAATTGCTGCACTTAATATACCAGCAAATTTGGAAAACTCCACAGTGGCCACAGGACTGGAAAAAAGCTGGCCACAAGTCAGTTTTCATGCCAATCCCAAAGAAAGGTAATGTTAAAGAGTATTCAAATTACTCAACAATTGCACTCATTTCACATACTAGCAAAGTAATGCTCAAAATTCTCCAAGCCAGGCTTCAACAGTACATGAACCAAGAACTTCCAGCTGTTCAAGCTGGATTTAGAAAAGGCAGGGGAACCAGGGATCAAATTGCCAACATCCATTTACATAAAAGAAGCAAGAGAGTTCTAGAAAATAATCTACTTCTGCTTTATTAACTATGCCAAAGCCTTTGACTCTGTGGATCACAATAAACTGTTGGAAATTATTTAAGAGATGTGAATACCAGAATAACTGACCAGCCTTAAGAAATCTGTATGCAGGTCAAGAAGCAACAGTAAGAACCAGAGATGGAACAATGAACTGGCTCAAAATTGGGAAAGCAGTATGTCAAGGCTGTGTATTGTCAGCCTGCTTATTTAATCTACATGCAGAGTACATCATGTCAAATGCTGGATTGGATGAAGTACAAGCTGAAATCAAGATTGCTGGGAGAAATATCAATAACCTCAGATATGCAGATGACACCTCCCTTATGGCAGAAAGTGAAGAGGGATAAAGAGACTCTTGATGAAAGTGAAAGAGGAGAGTAAAATCTGGCTTAAAACTCAACATTCAAAAAACTAAGATCATGGCATCTGGTCCCATCACTTCATGTCAAAGAGATGGGAAAATAATGGAAACAGTGATAGACTTCATTTTTGAGGAGCTGCAAACTCACTGCTGATGGTGACTGTAGCCATGAAATTCAGACACTTCCTCTTTGGATGAGAACCTAGACAACCTAGACAGCATATTCAAAAGCAGAAACATTACTTTGCCAACAAAAGTCTGTCTAATCAAGCCTATGATTTTTCCAGTGGTCATGTATGGATGTGAGAGTTGGACCACAAAGAAAGCTGAGTTTTGAAAAATTGATGCTTTTGAACTGCGGTGTCAGAGAAGATACTTCAGAGTTCTTTGGGCTGCAAGGTGATCAAAGCAGTCAATCCTAAAGGCAATCAGTCCTAATATTCTTTGGAAGGACTGATGCTGAATCTGAAGCTCCAATACTTTGGCCACCTGATGTGAAGAACTGACTCATTGAAAAAGAGCCTGACGTTGGAAAATTGCCTGATGCTGGAAAAGATTGAAGGTAGGAGGAGAAGGGGACGACAGTCAGATGGCTGGATGGCATCACCAACTTGATGAACATGAGTTTAAGTAAGCTCCAGGAGTTGGTGATGGACAGGGAAGCTTGGTGTGCTGCAGGCCATTTTGTTGCAAAGAGTCAGACATGACTGAGTGACTGAACTGAACCAATTGATTGTTTTGGCAGCAGTTTAGTTTGATTTTACTAAAGCTTTTCTTCTTTGGTAATAACTGAGTGCAAGAAATGGGCATCAGAAGATCTCAGTTTCAATCCTAGTTTTAATAATTATGTGTGACCCTAGAAAGCTCTCCTGCTTTCCCAGAAGCTTCACTTTCCTCATTTGAAAAATATGAAATAATAATCTCTGCTTTCCAGAATTTATTTTTTTTTTAGAAAAGGGGAAGATTTTATGATAAAAGACATGCAAATTTAGTTAGTTAATTACTCAATTTGTGTTTGGTCATTTAAGATGTTTGAATTATGTTAGTGTTAACCAAGAATTACAAGAACAGAAACTTGGTTGAAATAAAGATATGTCTAATTGAGTTTTATTAGGACTGCAGCCCAAGGGACACATTTCCAATAAGCACTTGAATTGAGTCCCACCAGATTGCCAAATGGAAGAAGTTTATAAAGGCAAAAAACTGCATGGCTACATAAATTGTCAGTAAAGAATTATTATTGGTGGGAATTTCCTGGTGGTCCAGTTGTTAGGTCTCCGTTCTTCCACTGCAGGGGGCACAGGTTCCATCCCTGGTCAAGGATCTAAGATCCTGCATACCTCACAACTCGGCAAAAAAAAAAAAAAAAAAAAAAATTAAAATTGGAGCTCAAAAAAAATAAGGTGCTTTTGTTAAGAAAAAAATTGGTTGAGACTTGGAATGATTGCATACTTGTGAGATTGGAGGCATTGGAATCTTTTGCACAGCAAAGCTATTCATGAACAAAACAAAGACAACCTACAAAATAGGAGAAAATATTTGCAAATGAAGCAACCAACAAGTGAGTAATCTCCAAAATATACAAATAGCTCATGCAGCTCAATTAAAAAAAAATCCAAAAGTGAGCACAAGATCTAAATGGACATTTCTCCAAAGAAGACATACAGAAGGCCAAAGAACACATGAAAAGATACTCAACATCACTAGTTATTACAGAAATGCAAATAAAAACTATCATAAAGTGTCACTTCACACTGGTAAAAAGGGCCATTATCAAAAATCTGCAAACAATAAATGGTGGAAAGGATGGAGAGAAAAGAGAACCCTCTTATACTGTTGATGGAAATATAAATTGGTACAGCCACTATGAAGTACAGTAGGGAGGTTTCTTAAAAATCTAAAAATAGAGATATCATATGATCAAGCAATCCCCCTCCTGGGCATATACTCAGAGAAAATAATTTAAAAAATAGCATGCACCCCAGTGTTCACTGCAGCACTATTTACAGTAGCCAGGACATGAAATCTACCCAAATGTCTATCAACAGAGTAATAGATAAAAGCAATATGATACATATATACAATGGACTATTACTTAGCCATAGAAAGAACAAAATAATTCCATTTGCAGCAACATAGATGGACAGGGGCAATGATAGCAGCAGTCCTGGCAGGTGCCTCTTGGCAAATGCCCTCTTGAGAGGTTGCTATTAACCCTATCATTCAGTTCAGTTCAGTTCAGTTTAGTTGCTCAGTCATGTCCGACTCTTTGTGACCCCATGGACTGCAAGCACCAGGCCTCCCTATCCATCGCCAACTCCTGGAGTTTAATCAAACATGTCCATTGAGTCAGTGATGCCATCCAATCATCTCATCCTCTGTCATCCCCTTCTCCTCCTGCCTTCAATCTTTCCCAGCATCAGGATCTTTTCAAATGAGTCATTTCTTCACATGAAGTGGCCAAAGTATTGGAGTTTCAGCTTCAGCATCAGTCTTTCCAATGAATGTTCAGGACTGATTTCCTTTAGGATGGACTGGTTAGATCTCCTTGCTGTCCAAGTGACTTGCAAGACTCTTTTCCAACACCACAGTTCAAAAGCATCAATTCTTCTGTGCTCAGCTTTCTTTATAGTCCAACTCTCACATCCATACATGACTACTGGAGAAACAATTGCTTTGACTAGATAGATCTTTGGTGGCAAAGTAATATCTCTGCTTTTTAACATGCTGTCTAGTTTGGTCATAACTTTTCTTCCACAGAGCAAGCATCTTTGAATTTCATGGCTTTAGTCACCATCTGCGTGATTTTGGAGCCCCTCCCCCCCCAAAAAAAATTTGGTCACTGTTTCTATTGTTTCTCCATCTATTTCCCATGAAGTGATGGGACAGGATGCCATGATCTTAGTTTTCTGAATGTTGAAATTTAAGCCAACTTTTTCACTCTCGTCTTTCACTTTCATCAAGAGGCTCTTTAGTTCCTCTTCACTTTCTGCCATAAGGGTGGAGTCATCTGTGTGTCAGGTTATTGATATTTCTCCCAGAAATCTTGATTCCAGTTTGTGGTTCATCAAGTCTGGCATTTCTCATGATGTACTATACATGTAGGTTAAATAAGCAGGGTGACAATATACCACCTTGATATACTCATTTCCTGATTTGGAACCAGTCTGTTGCTCCATGTCCAGTTCTGACTGTTGCATCTTGACATGCATACAGATTTCTCATTAGGCAGATAAGGTGGTCTGATATTCCCATCTCTTTCAGAATTTCCACAATTTATTGTGATCCACACAGTCAAAGGTTTTGGCATAGCAATAAAGCAGAAATAGATGTTTGTCTGGAACTCTCTTGCTTTTTCAATGATCCGCGGATATTGGCAATTTGATCTCTGGTTCCTCTGCCTTTTCTAAATCCAGCTTGAACAGCTGGAAGTTCGTGGTTCAGTGCCTTTGAAGCCTGGCTAGGAGAATTTTGAGCATAACTTTGCATGTGAAATGAGTGCAATTGGATGGAAGTTTGAGCATTCTTTGGCATTGCCTTTGTTTGGTACTGGAATAAAAACTGAACTTTTTCAGTCCTGTGGCCACTGCTAAGTCTTTAAAGTTTGCTGTCATATTGAGTGCAGCACTTTCACAGTATCATCTTTTAGGATTTGAAATAGCTCAGCTTGAATTCCATCACCTCCACTAGCTTGGTTCATAGTGATGCTTGCTAAAGCCCACTTGACTTTGCATTCCAGGATATTTGGTTCTTGGTGAGTGATCACATCATCATGGCTATCTGGGTCATGAAGATTATTTTTATATAGATGTTCTGTGTATTCTTGCCACCTCTTCTTAATATCTTCTGCTTCTGTTGGTTCCATATCATTTCTATGCTTTATTGTGCCTATCTTTGCACCAAATGTTCCCTTGGTATCGCTAATTTTCTTGAAGAGATCTCTAGTCTTTCTCATTCTTTTGTTTTCCTCTATTTCTTTGCATTGATCACTGAGGAAGGCTTTCTTGTCTCGCCTTACTATTCTTTGGAGCTTTGCATTCAAAAGGATATACTTTTCATTTTATTCTTTACCTTTTGCTTCTCTTCTTTTCACAGCTATTTGTAAGGCCTTGTCAGACAACCATTTTGCATAATTGCATTTCTTTTTCTTGGGGATGGTCTTGATCATTGCCTCTTGGACATTTTCACGAACCTCCATCCATAGTTCATTAGGCACTCTGTCTATCAGATCTAGTCCCTTGAATCTATTTGTCACTTTCATTGTATAATCATAAGAGATTTGATTTAGGTCATACCTGAATGGTCTATTGGTCTTCCCTACTTTCTTCAATTTAAGTCTGAATTTGGCAATAAGGAGTTCATGATCTGAGCCACAGTCAGCTCCCAGTCTTGTTTTTGCTGACTGTATAGAGATTGTCCATCTTTGAATGCAAAGAATATAATCAATCTAATTTGGTATTGACCATCTGGTGATGTCCATGTGTAGAGTCTTCTCCAGCAGCTGAATGGCGCTGGAGTGGTGGCTGCATGGCACTGGAGCAACTTTGAGGAGATATCCCTTGACCAAGGGCAGAGAAGCCCTAGCAAGAGGGTAGACATTGTAATGGCAGCTGCATGGTGCTGGAGCAACTTTGAGGAGATACCCCATGTCCAAGGGCAAAGGAAAAGCCCCAACAAGACAGTTGGAGGGGCAAAATCAGTTTAGAATCAAACGTCATATCTGCCAGAGATGCTCAGGGGGCTCAAACAAACCTTGCATGCACCAGGACCCCCAAATCCCCAGAGACTGAGACAGAACTGTGCTTGAGTGTCTCCTGTGGAGATACAGGTCAGCAGAGGACTGTTGCAGGGGAAGGGACTCTGGGTACAGTAGATCTGGGTATGGCATAAGCTCTCCTAGAGGTCACCATTAACCCCACCATAGAGCCACCAGAATTTTCACAGGACTTGGGAAACAGACTCTTGGAGGGCACAAACAAAACTTTGTGTGCACCAGGACCCAGAGGAAAGCAGCAGTGACTCCACAAGAGACTGACTCAGACTTGCCCATGAGCGTCCAGGAGTCTCTGGCTGAGGTTTTGGTCAGCAGCAGCTTGCTGCAGAGTTGGGAGCATTGAGTGCAGCAGTGGGTGCATGGGACCTTTTGAAGGAAGTGGTCACTTTCTTCAGTACCTCCACCATAGTTTGGCCTCAGGTCAAATAACAGGGAGGGAACAAAACCCCACCCATCAACAGAAAATTGGATTAAAGGTTTACTGAGCATGGCCCTGCCCATTAGAACAAGATCCAGTTTCCCCCTCAGTCAGTCTCTCCCATCAGGAGGCTTCCTTAAGCCTCTTATCCTTCTTCATCAGAGAGAAAACAGAATGAAGACCCTATCATAGAGCCTGTAAACTCCAAGACTGGATATAATAGTGCAGATGGTCCAGGATCTTTGAAAAAGAATGGAGAAGATGCAAGAAATGTTTACCAAAGACCTAGAAGAACTAAAAAACAAGTAAACAGAGATGAACAATACACTGGAAGGAATTAATAGCAGAATAATGGAAGCAGAAGAACAGACAAGTGACCTGGAAGAGAGAAAGGCAGAAACACTGGTATAAAACAGAATGAAAAACAAAATGAAGATAGCCTAAGAGTCCTCTGTGACAACATTAAACACACCATCCATTGCATTATAGGTGTTCCAGAAGGAGAAGACAGGAAGACAGGTTCAAGAAGGGAGAGTATAAGGATGTGCACTCATCTTCTACTGCGAGAACACCAAAATCACAAATAGTTGCTGAATAACCATCTACAGGAGAATGCTGGAACCCACTAAAAGAAGATACCCTACGTAAAAGGACAAAGGAGGGGCTGCAACAATATGGTAGGAGGGGTGTGATCATATTTAAAATCAAACCTCATACCCACCAGAGATGCTTGGAGAGCACATACAAAACCTTGTGCACATCAGGACCCAGGGAAAGGAGCAGTGACTCCCACAAGAAACTGAGTAAGACCTGTCTTTGAGTGTTTGAGGGTCTCCTGCAGAGGCATGGATCAGCAGTGGCCTGCCAGAGGGACAGGGTAGCAACAGTGGGAGGTGTGGCATGTGGCATAAGTCCTTTTGGAGCAGGTTACCATTAATAATATAGAGCTGCCAGGTGGGTGATCCACAAACTGGAAAACAATTATACCAAAGAAGTTCTCACAGTGTTACAAAATTTCTAGGCCCCCAACAGACTTCTCAACCTGGGGATCGAGCAAAGGGACTGAGAATCCCCAGGGAATCTGACTTTGAAACCAGTGGGACTTGATTATGTAATTTCCACAGGACTGGGGAAACAGAGAATCTTGGAGAGCACAAACAAAACATTGTGCACACCAGAAGCCGGGGGAAATGAGCAGTGACTGCACAAAAGAGTAAGTCAGACTTGCCAATGAGTGTCCTGGTGTCTGTAGCAGAAGCATGGGTTGACAGTGACCGGCATGGGGTCAGGGACACTGACAGCAGCAGCCCTAGGACATGCTTTCATAAGTCCTTTTGGGGGAGGTTATAATTTTCGCTACCATAGTTTGGCCTAGGACAAACACAGCCCCACTGATTAGCAGAAATTGGATTAAAGATTTACTCAGCATAACTCTGCCTATCAGAGCAGACCTAGCTTTCCCCACAGCCAGCCCCTCCCACCAGGAAGCTTGCACAAACCTCTTATCCTCATCCATCATTGGGCAGACAGAATGAAAACCATAGTCACAGAAAACTAACCAAAATGAACACATAGGTCAAAACTTTGTGTAACTTAATTAAGCTATGAGGCATGCCATGTAGGGTGACCAAAGATGGTTGGGGTCACGGTGGAGAATTCTGACAAAACATGGCCCCCTGGAGAAGGGAATGGCAAACCACCTCAGCACTCTTATCTTGAGAACCACATGAATAGTATGAAAAGGAAAAAAGATATGACATGGAAAGATGAAAACCCAGTTTGGTAGGTGCCCAATATGCTACTGGAGAAAGAGTAGGGAAATAACTCCAGAAAGAATGAAGAGCCTGAGCCAAAACAGAAATGACACCCAGTTGTGGATGTGACTGGTGGTGAAAGCAAAGCCCAGTGCTATAAAGAACATTATTGCATAGGAAACTGGTATGTTAGGACCATGAATCAAGGTAAATCGGAAGTGGTCAAGCAGGGGATGGCAAGAGCGAACATTTTTAGTAATCAGTGAACTAAAATGGGCAGGAATGGGTGAATTTAATTCAGATGACCATTATATCTACTACTGAGGGCAACAATCCCTTAAAAGTAAGGAAGTAACCCTTATAGTCAACAAAAGAATCTGAAATGCAGTACCTAGGTGCAATCTCAAAAACAACAGAATGATCTCAGTTCATTTCCAAGGCAAACAATTCAATATCTCAGTAATCTAAGTCTATGCCCCAACCACTCTTCCAATGAAACTCTACACATGGTTGTCACCAGATGGTCAATACCACAATCAGATTGATGATATTTTTTACAAATGAAGGTGGAGAAACTGTATACAGTCAGCAAAAAACAAGACTGGGAGCTGACTGTGTCTCAGATCATGAGCTCCTTATTGCAAAATTCAGACTTACCTTGAAGAAAGTAAAGAAAACTGCTAGACCATTCACATATGATCTAAATCAAATTTCATGATTGTACAGTACAAGTGACAAGTAGATTCAAGGGATTATATCTGATAGGGTGCCTTAAGAACTATGGACAGAGGTTCACAACACTGTACAGGAGTCAGTGATCAAAACCATTCCCAAGGGGAAAAAATGCAACAAGGCAAAATGGTTGTCTGAAGATGCCTTCCCAATTGGTGAGGAAAGAAGAGAAGTGAAAGACAAAGGAGAAAGGAAAGATATAACCATATGAATGAAGAGTTTTAAAGAATAGCGAGGAGAAATAAGAAAGCCTTCCTAAATGAACAAAGCAAAGAAATAGAGGAAAACAATAGGATGGGAAAGACTAGAGATCTCCTCAAGAAAATTAGCTATACCAAGGGAACATTTCATGCAAAGATGGGCACAATAAAGGATAGAAATGATATGGATCTAACAGAAGCAGAAGATATTAAGAAGAAGTGGCAAGAATACACAGAAGAACTATACAATAAATGTCTTAATGACCCAGATAATCACGATGGTGTGATCACTCACCTAAAGCCAGACATCCTGGAGTGTGAAGTCAATTGGGCCTTAGGAAGCATTGCTATGAACAAATCTAGTGGAGGCGATGGAATTCCAGTTGAGTTATTTCAAAGCCTGAATGATGAAGCTTGTAAAAGTGCTGCACTCATTAGGACAGAAAATTTGGAAAGCTCAGCAGTCATGGGATTGGAAAAGGTCAGTTTTCATTCCAATCCCAAAGAAAGGCAATGCCAAAGAATATTCAAGCTACTGCACAATTGTACTCATTTCACATGCTAGTCAAGTAATGCTCAAAATTCTCCAAGCTAAGCTTCAATAGTATATGAAGAGAAAACTTCCAGATGTACACACTGGATTTAGAAAAGTCAGAGGAACCAGAGATCAAATTGCCAACACCCATTGGATCATAGAAAAAGCAACGGAATTCCAGAAAAACATCTACTTCTGCCTCATTGACTACACTAAACCCTTTGACCACATGGATCACAATTAACTGTGGAAAATTCTTAAAGAGATGGAATACCATAGCAGCTTACCTGCCTCCTGCAAAACCTGTATGCAGGTCAATAAGCAACAGATAGAACTGGACATGGAACAACAGACCGGTTCAAAATTGGGAAAGGAATATGACAAGGTTGTATATTGTCATCCTGCTTAATTAACTTTTATGTAAAATGCATCATTCAAAATGTTGGGCCAGATGAATCACAAGCTGGAACCAAGATTGCAGGGAAAAATACCGATAACCTCAGATGTGCAGATAATACCACCTTAATGAGAGAAATAAAGAGGAACTAAAGAGCCTACTGATGAAGGTGAGTCCTTCATTGGAAGGACTGATTCTGAAGCTGAATCTCCAATACTTTGGCCACCTGATGCAAAGAGCTGACTCATTGGAAAAAATCCTGGTGCTCAGAAAGATTAAGGGCAGGAGGAGAAGGGGGAGACAGAAGGTGAGATGGTTGGATGGCATCATCAACTCAAAGGACATGAGCTTGAGAAAACTCCAGGAAATAGTGAAGGACACGGAAGCCTGGCGTTCTGCAGTCCGTGGAGTTGTATAGAGTCAGACATGACTGAGCGACTCAACAATGAACAAGAAGGCGAAGAGAGAGTGAAGAGAACTGAGAAAACATTCGTAAAAATAATAGCTGAAAACTTCCCTAGCATAGGAAAAGAAATACTCAGCCAAATCTAGGAAGCGCAGAGAGTAGTAGGCAGGATAAACCCAAGGATGAACACACCAAGACACGTAGTAATCAAACGGACAAAAATTAAAGACAAAGATAAAATATTTAAAAAAACAAGGGAAAAATGATAAATAGCATACAAGGGAACTCCCATAAGTTTATCAGCTGATTTCCCAACAGAATCTCTACAAGCCAGAAGGGAATGGCACAATATATTTGAAGTGATGAAAAGGAAGAAGATATAACCAAGAATACCTCTACCCATCAAGTCTGTCATTCAGATTTAAAGGAGAAATCAAAAGCTTTACGAAAGCAAAAGTTAAGAGAATTCAGCACCACCACTCATTTGCTTTACAACAAATGAAAAAGGAACTTTTTTAGGCACGAAACACAAGAGAAGGAAGAGACCAACCTACGAAGAATAAACTCAAAACAATTAAGAAAATGGTAATAGTAGCATATATATTGATACTAACCTTACATATAAATGGATTAAATGCACCAGCCTAAAGACAGGTTGACTGGGTGGATGAAAGATGAAATATATGCATGTATGCATTTCCACTTATGCGTTTCTGCATCACTCTACTTAAGCCTCCAAAATGTAATTATTTTCTACTGTTAGGTTAATCATGTTTCCATTATGGCTTGCAATTGCAATTATGCAATTTTTGTCTGGCTATTAATTGTGAAAACTGATAAACATCTTTCATTATTGTGATTATGTGACTAGTGTTCATTTAATAGGATTGTGTCATGGTTGTTCGACAGAAAATAATAGAATTCTATATCACTAAAACTACCATTTAATAGAAAAACCTGTAATTACTTTTTCAAATCCAGATGCATGTTATAATTATCTGCGAATTTTTTGAAAAATACAAATGCTTAAGTATTGTTTTTTTCTCCAAAGTTCCAGATGTGATTCTAGTGAGCAGCCATGTTTAAAAGTAACTGGATCATATGATAATCTTTTACTTTTATCTAGTTTATTTCACTTTTTCTCTTTCATATTCAGTGCTCCCATTTCATTTAGTTTGTTTTCCAATTTCTCTGTCTCTTTTTGTTGTTGTTCTTTCTCAAACCTTTATCAAGTGTAGCAGAAAAGCTTTCACTTATATATGTACAATACAATATGTAACTTTAGAAAAGTTATGAATTTTTGCTTAGCTAAAAAATGTACTACGTTTTGGTTCCACTTGTTTTACTACATATGAATAGAATGCTAGAATGCTAGAATTCTAATTTATATTCACTCAAACCATTGCTATAATTCCATTTATTCTGGCATCAAGTATTACTGCTGAAGGTCTAGAAAACTTATTATCTCAGTGATTTTTAAAAAATTTTGAGTGAGGCTTGAAACTTCTAATCCAATTCTGAAAAATAGTAAAGAGATGCTATGTTGTAAAAAAAAAAAATAAAACAAACAAACAAACAAAAAAAAAAAACCACAGGAAATTAACAGGTGGTACAGTATTAACTGGGCTTTCCTGGTAGCTCAGCTGGCAGAGATTCTGCCTGCAATGCAGGAGACCCCAGTTCATTCCTGGGTTGAGTAGGTCCCCTGGAGATAGGCTACCCACTCCAATATTTTTAGGCTTCCCTGGTGGCTCAGATGGTAGAGAATCTGCCAGCAGTGCAGGAGACCTGGGTTTAACACCTGGATTGTGAAGATCCCCTGGAGAAGGGCACGGCAACCCACTCCAGTATTCTTTCCTAGAGAATCCCCTGGACAGAGAGGAGCCTGGTAGGCTACAGTCCATGGAGCCACAAAGAGTCGGACACGACTGTATTAGTATTTAGTATTTAGTATTAACTAAAGTACAGATTTTGTTCAAATTTCACAAAATTTTATGCTAGTGTCCATTGTTTGTTTTCATACCTTATTCAAGATTCCACATTGTGTTTAGTTGCATTGAGCTGCTTCAGCTTCAAGCAACAAATTCTGATAAATGCTCTTTTTATTTTTATTCCATTACAAATATTTTCTAGTTTCCCTTGTTATGACTTCTTAGATATACCCATCATTTAAAAGTGGATATTTAATTTCCAGATACCTGGAGTTTTAAAATTATCCTTGATATTAATTTCTCATTTAGATGCTTTCTTCTCTTCAATCACCCTCTGTGTTTTTTCTTTTAACCGTTTTAAGATTTTCAATGTCTAAGTCAAAGATCTGTATTGATAAATATCACATTGCACTTGAAAATATGTGGGCTATTAATAAAAGAAAAAAAAATAAAAATATATTTTGATATTGATTTCTGACATAATCCACAGTGGTAAGAGAACACAATCTGTATGATTTCAATATCTTTAGATCATGAAATTTTTGCACCTTGTTTTATGTCCCTGGATATGTTCCACTGTCTCCTGGATTATAGTATATGGGAACTTGAATAGAATTTGTATCCTGCTATTGTGTGAAAATTGTATAAATCTAGCTATGTTGAGTTGGTTCATAGTGCTTTTCAGATCTACTGTATACTTTCTACTTTTCTTTCTATTCATTCTGTTAATTTTTGAGAATTTGATATTGAAACTCCAACTAAAAACCTTATTTTATCTACTTAAAAAGATAATTGCATTACACAGTGGAACTATATGCAAATTTGTTCTATATTTTCCAAGTCGCCTGTAAATGTGGTATCATACTTTCAGAATTTAAAGGATTAAAAATATTTTAAAGTGAAAAATAGATAACTAATTAGGACTTACTGTATAGCAAGAGGGTCTACTCAATATTCTAGATTGTCTATATGGGAAAATAATCTAAAGGATAAAAAGAATGGATATATGTATATGTATAACCTATTCACTTTGCTGTATACTTGAAACTAACATTTGTAAATCAAGTATACTCCAATAAACTTGTTTAATTTGGTAATAAATAAATAAATAAAAATGGCATAGAATATACTGATTGTCTTCAAAGTCATAAATTTGCAACTGATCATTGACTTGAATCCAGAGTTTTGAGCTTTTTTGGGCATCAAATTATTTATTTCAGTGGTTCTCAATCCTGACTGCACAGTGAGTTTTTTTTTTTTTTTTAATTATCAAACATGGATCCCAGCCCAGTACATGTAAATGACAATCTCCAAAGTCTTCACTGGACAGAGGGAAAACAAGATTAAAGGGCACTTTAATTTTATCTTTATCAGTGGCCAAAGTCCACTCAGAATAGCGTATAAAGTGGATGTGATTGATTGATATCTTTAGTCCTCAGAGAGACCAGTGCTGAATCAGCAGGGACTTAGGTTTTAGGCTCACAGTCGTCTGAGTGAGAAGAGACGGCGTCAATGGATCTGGCTGTGGCCCTGGTGCTCTGTCTCTGCTCTCTGCTTCTCCTCTCACTCTGGAAACAGAGATCTGGGAGAGGGAAGCTCCCGCCGGGCCCCACTCCTCTCCCGATTCTTGGAAACATCCTACAGTTAGATGTTAAGAACATCAGCAAATCTTTAACCAATGTAAGTAGACTTCATATTCCTCCAGTGGCTTGAAAAGGGTAAGTAAATTAAGTCCAGTTTTAAAAATCATATATATTTCTCTGGGCACATTGTTTGTTTGTTTTTTTTTTTCTTTTACTTTTTAATTTGTATTCATTTATTTTTGAGTGCATTGGGTCTTCCTTGCTGCACACAAGCTTTCTTGAGTTGTGGCAGATTGGAGCTACTCTCTAGCCATGGTGCACAGGTTTCTCATTGTGGTGGCTTCTCTTGTTGTGGAGCATGGGTTCTAGGGCACATGGGCTCAAGAGTTGTGGAAAACAGGCTTAGTTGCCTTGTAGCATAAGGAATCCTTCTGCATTAGGGATTGAACTTTCATTAGCAGGTGAATTCTCAACCACTGGACCACCAGGAAAGTCCTGGGCACGTTGTTAAAACAGATTAGCAAATTACTCCCTGTAAATTTTAGTATTCCTGTTGCCTTTTCTGGCCTGTCATTGTCATAAGTAAGAGACAAAGTAATGTGTTTTGTGAGCAGGGAAATATTTGTCTTTGCACATGTAATAGAATCAAAATAATAAAATGGCAAAAGCTGCAAGTGTTACTTCCTTTCTTTGTTTCACAGCCATTTGCTGTGGTTTGGGACTGAGAGTAAATGGAAAGTGTTTTGTGATTAGAGATTCCCTTGCAGAAGTCTTTTACTACATAAACTGTGTGTTTTGTAAAAAATGGCCATGAAAATAAAACTTTTCTGAAGAAGCACATTGTGCTTGATGTTAAGGAAATAGCTCTGCATTCAGCACAAGCATGAGTGAATGAGAAAAAGAAGTCACCAGTCAGGGTCCCACTGGGGGCAGCAGCACTCATTTGGATTCTGCAGGAAGCTGCTGTCTGTACCCTGTAAATACTGCATGATGGAAGATGTTGTTCCTCCATGAGATATGCATGTCCTGAGGTTGCTCTATGATGCTTCGTGACACCAGTGGATCTCAAACTAAGCTGTGTATTAGAGTTATCTGAATTTATTTTTTAAAATATGGAATTCTGATATTCATCATAGGGCTAGGGAACATGAATTCCCATTGGAAGAACCCTACACGTGGTTCTGAAGCAGTTAGCTAGGTGATGGTTTAAAGCTGGGCTTCGGGGATTGATGCATTGCCCCTTAAGGATCAGAAGGTGAATAAGAGTTTCAAATTTAAATCTTCTATGTAGTACCCATGGGACGCTGGAAAGGAAATGGAATTCGCCAACCTGTTTCCTTATTTATTGTTGTTGTTGTTCAGTTGCTCAGTTGTGTCTGACTCTGCTACCCCATGGACTGCAGCACGTCAGGCTTCCCTGTCCATCACCATCTGCTGGAGCTTGCTCAAATTCGTGTCCATTTAGTCAGTGATGCCATCCAACCATCTTGTGCTCTGTTGTCCCCTTCTCCTCCTGCCTTCAGTCTTTTCCAGCATCCGGGTCTTTTCAAATGAGTCACCTCTTCCCATCAAGTGGCCAAAGCATTGGAGCTTCAGCTTCAGTATCAGTCCTTCCAATGAATAGTCAGGGTTGATTTCTTTTAGGATTGACTGGTTTGATCTCCTTGCAATCCAAGGGACTCTGAAAAGTCTCCAACACTACAATTCAAAAGCATCAGTTCTTCAGCACTCAACCTTTTTTATTGTCCAACTCTCACATCCATACATAACTACTGGAAAAACCATAGCATTGACTAGATGGACTTTTGTCAGCAGAGTAATGTCTCTGCTTTTTAATATGCTGTCTAGGTTGGTCATAGCTATTCTTCCAAGGAGCAAGCACTTTTAATTTCATTGCTGCAGTCACCATCTGCAGTGATTTTGGAGCCCAAGAAAATAAAGTCTGTCACTGTTTCCATTCTTTCCCCATCTATTTGCCATGAAGTGATGGAACTGGATTCCATGATCTTAGTTTTTTGAATGTTGAGTGTTAAGCCAGCGTTTTCACTCTACTCTTTCACTTTTATCAAAAGGCTCTTTAGTTCCTCTTCACTTTCTGCCATAAATGTGGTGTCATTGCATATCTGAGGTTATTGATATTTCTCCTGACAATCTTGATTCCAGCTTGTGTTTCATCCAGCCCAGCATTTCTCATGATGTACTCCTTATTTATAAGCCGGGCAAATAAACCTGCTGAAGTTGCTAATATGAGGATTAATTATAATCTGGGTACCAGTTACTTGGGCCATTGCCTAGCATAATGGACCATCCATAAATGGAAACTGTAACAATTGCCATCATATTTATGTATTAAATTCAAAATTATTTAGACTGTATGTGGCAGAATGAAAGCATAATAGTAGGATGATAACATTCTGCCTCAGGCACAATATAGTTTCAAATATTGACATCTTTTGCTCTTTTGTGTACCTCCTTTCACAGCTCTCCAAAGTCTACGGCCCTGTGTTCACTGTGTATTTTGGTGTGAAGCCTGTCGTGGTCTTGCATGGATATGAAGCAGTGAAAGAAGCCCTGATTGATCTGGGAGAGGAGTTTTCTGGAAGAGGCAGGTTTCCATTGGCTGAAAGATCTAATAAAGGAAATGGTATGTGTTAAGCATTGGCAATGGAAGTGGGCAGGATGGAAACAGGAATTTGAAGAGCTCTCCAGCAGAGCTTCGTCCACGTGGGAGGCTGCCAAGAGTCAGCTTACTTCTCCTTCCCTAGAACCTCCCTCCTAGTCTCTGTTTCTCCTCCTGGTAGGAATCGTTTTCAGCAATGGGAAGACTTGGAAGGAGATGCGGCGCTTCTCCCTCATGACCCTGAGAAATTTCGGGATGGGGAAGAGGAGCATTGAGGACCGAACTCAAGAGGAAGCCCGCTGCCTGGTGGAGGAGTTGAGAAAAACCAATGGTGGGTGATTCTATGCTCTGTAACTCTATCATTAAGTCTTCTCTCTCCAATATTCTGGGAGGTGGGTCATAGAAGATCTTGCTGTGATTTATGTCAGAGAGTGTTTTGCCTATGTTCTCCTCTAGGAGTTTTATAGTTTCTGGTCTTACATTTAGATCTTTAATCCATTTTGAGTTTATTTTTGTGTATGGTGTTAGAAAGTGTTCTAGTTTCATTCTTTTACAAGTGGTTGACCAGTTTTCCCAGCACCACTTGTTAAAGAGATTGTCTTTTTTCCATTGTATATCCTTGCCTCCTTTGTCAAAGATGAGGTGTCCATAGGTTCGTGGATTTATCTCTGGGCTTTCTATTCTGTTCCATTGATCTATATTTCTGTCTTTGTGCCAGTACCATACTGTCTTGATGACTGTGGCTTTGTAGTAGAGTCTGAAGTCAGGCAGGTTGATTCTTCCAGTTCCATTCTTCTTTCTCAAGATTACTTTGGCTATTCAAGGTTTTTTGTATTTCCATACAAATTGTGAAATTATTTGTTCTAGTTCTGTGAAAAATACCGTTGGTAGCTTGATAGGGATTGCAGTGAATCTATAGATTGCTTTGGGTAGAATAGCCATTTTGACAATATTGATTCTTCCAATCCATGAACACGGTATGTTTCTCCATCTGTTTGTGTCCTTTTTGATTTCTTTCATCAGTGTTTTATAGTTTTCTATGTATAGGTCTTTTGTTTCTTTAGGTAGATATACTCCTAAGTATTTTATTCTTTTTGTTTCAATGGTGAATGGTATTGTTTCCTTAATTTCTCTTTCTAATTTTTCATTGTTAGTAAATAGGAATGCAAGGGATTTCTGTGTGTTAATTTTATATCCTGCAACTTTACAATATTCATTGATTAGCTCTAGTAATTTTCTGGAAGAATCTTTAGGGTTTTCTATGTAGAGGATCATGTCATCTGCAAACAGCGAGAGTTTCACTTCTTCTTTTCCTATCTGGATTCCTTTTATGTCTTTTTCTGCTCTGATTGCTGTGGCCAAAACTTCCAACACTATGTTGAATAGTAGTGGTGAGAGTGGGCATCCTTGTCTTGTTCCTGATTTCAGAGGAAATGCTTTCAATTTTTCACCATTGAGGGTGATGCTTGCTGTGGGTTTGTCATATATAGCTTTTATTATGTTGAGGTATGTTCCTTCTATTCCTGCTTTCTGGAGAGTTTTAATCATAAATGAGTGTTGAATTTTGTCAAAGGCTTTCTCTGCATCTATTGAGATAATCATATGGTTTTTATCTTTCAATTTGTTAATGTGGTGTATTACGTTGATTGATTTGCGGATATTAAAGAATCCTTGCATTCCTGGGATAAAGCCCACTTGGTCATGGAGAACATAGGCAAAACACTCTCTGACATAAATCACAGCAAGATCTTCTATGACCCACCTCCCAGAATATTGGAAATAAAAGCAAAAATAAACAAATGGGACCTAATGAAAATTAAAAGCTTTTGCACAACAAAGGAAACTATAAGTAAGGTGAAAAGACAGCCCTCAGATTGGGAGAAAATAATAACAAATGAGGAAACAGACAAAGGATTAATCTCAAAAATATACAAGCAACTCCTGAAGCTCAATTCCAGAAAAATAAACGACCCAATCAAAAAATGGGCCAAAGAACTAAACAGACATTTCTCCAAAGAAGACATACAGATGGCTAACAAACACATGAAAAGATGCTCAACATCACTCATCATCAGAGAAATGCAAATCAAAACCACAATGAGGTACCATTACACGCCAGTCAGGATGGCTGCTATCCAAAAGTCTACAAGCAATAAATGCTGGAGAGGGTGTGGAGAAAAGGGAACCCTCTTACACTGTTGGTGGGAATGCAAACTAGTACAGCCACTATGGAAAACAGTGTGGAGATTTCTTAAAAAACTGGAAATAGAACTGTCATATGACCCAGCAATACCACTTCTAGGCATACACACTGAGGAATCCAGATCTGAAAGAGACACGTGCACCCCAATGTTCATCGCAGCACTGTTTATAATAGCCAGGACATGGAACCAACCCAGATGCCCATCAACAGATGAATGGATAAGGAAGCTGTGGTACATATACACCATGGAATATTACTCAGCCGTTAAAAAGAATTCATTTGAATCAGTTCTAATGAGATGGATGAAACTGGAGCCCATTATACAGAGTGAAGTAAGCCAGAAAGATAAAGAACATTACAGTATACTAACACATATATACGGAATTTAGATAGATGGTGGCGATAACCCTATATGCAAAACAGAAAAAGAGACACAGAAGTACAGAACAGACTTTTGAACTCTGGGGGAGAACGTGAGGGTGGGATGTTTTGAAAGAACAGCATGTATACTATCTATGGTGAAACGGACCACCAGCCCAGGTGGGATACATGAGTCAGGTGCTCGGGCCTGGTGCACTGGGAGGACCCTGAGGAGTCGGGTGGGGAGGGAGGTGGGAGGGGGGATCGGGATGGGGAATACGTGTAACTATATGGCTGATTCATGTCAATGTATGACAAAACCCACTGAAATGTTGTAAAGTGATTGGCCTCCAACTAATAAAATAATATTAAAAAAAAAAAAAAAAAAGTCTTCTCTCTCTCCAATGATGCCCCTTGGAAGCATTTCAGGATGGGCCACACCTTTCCTATAGGTCATGACTGTCAGCCCTCATGTTGAGGAGAGAGGGTTTGAAGCAGAGAACCAAGTGGGCTTTTGTGTATCTATACTTGCTATGTGTGGACTTCTATGATTACACATACTGTGTGGTTATAATATGGTCATTTATTCATAGCATCTCCTGAGCCTTGTTTTAATATCAGAAATTGCTGAGAATAGTTTTGAGTCATTTCATGAAAGAGAGAGCAGTGGTTTTCCTGTATCATAAATGTGGTTATCTGTTTTGGAGCATTTCACCAGGTAATACTTGTTAAGTGGACAGGGTGGCAATGACCTCCTTATGCCCTTATGGAGCATGAAACAAGTGTCATATGTGTTTACTTAATTGAACTATATTCTTATATTCAGTCTCACAGAAATAACT
This sequence comes from Muntiacus reevesi, assembly GCF_963930625.1. Classification (NCBI taxonomy): domain Eukaryota; kingdom Metazoa; phylum Chordata; class Mammalia; order Artiodactyla; family Cervidae; genus Muntiacus; species Muntiacus reevesi. Next base: position 138,920,956 of record NC_089250.1, read on the forward strand.
GACAGTTACTCCAGGATCCAGTCCTACAGTTCTGGCCAATAGTTATGTCATCTATGATTTCAGTCCATTAGGAATATCTCAGTTCAGTTCTCCTCAATCGTTGAGTTCCTCTGTAAAGGCATAAGTGCATGCTAAGTCCCTTCAGTCATGTCCGACTCTTTGTGACCTTATGGACTGTAGCCCACTAGGCTCCTTTACCCATAGGATTCTCCTTGCAAGAATACTGGAGTGGGTTGCTGCCCCCTCCTCCAGGGGATCTTCCCGACCCAGGGATTGAACGTGTGTCTCCCTCTTAAGTCTCCTGCATAGGCAGGCAGGCTCTTTACCACGAGCTCCACCTGGGAAGCCCTCTCTGTAAAGGCAGCACTATTTAAAGATATCAGCATCAATGATTTCTTGCTACTCAATACTCACTGTATTTATATTTTGAAAAAGGATATGCTACATCATAATTCAGCACAATACACCAAACCAAGTGATTAATATGAAATGTTTTATTTAACTAGATTTCAACCTAATGAATACCTTTTTACCCTGCCATCTTGAACTAGAATTTGACTCTGTTTTCAGTTTACCAAACTTTGATTCATCGTTATTGATTTTGATAACAAATTTATGGTAATTATTTACTTCCCACTGCCGGGCACAAAGTGTTTGTCATAATGACTCTGATTTTTCAGCTTGTATTACAGATTACACTGTTTTAATTTTTTTATTAAATAAAATAAAATAATTAAAGAATTAAATAAAAGTAAAGATTGAAAATCAAATTTCATGTGAATCACATATAGATGAAATTTCCCAAAGTTTTCATAATCACCCTCTACCTATAATGTAAAATAAACTTTATTTTATCCTTACAAGCCTGGAATATAAAGGAGATTGGCATAGGAACCACTAAGTATGGCTCCTTTTGTTCCATGCCCTACCTTTCTTTACAACACTTGAAAATTTTTTTATAGTAAACAGCATATAACACGAGATCTATCCTCTTAACATTTTACTGTGTGCAAGGCAGTATTATTAACTATAATCACACAGTAGGCCTCTAGAGCTTTCATCCTTCATGACTGTTATTCTCTACCCATTGGATTCTCCATTTCCTTTCCCCAAGGCCCTGCTAACCAGCAATCTACTTTCTATTTCTTTGAGTTTGACTTCTTTGGCTACTTCATCTAAGTGGAATTATGCAACATTGGTCCTTTCATGACTGACTTTTTTATTTAGCAAAATATGCTCATGGGTCATCTGTATTGTAGTATGTGACAAGATTTCTTTCATGTTTATGACTGAATAGTACTCCAGTGTGTGTATTTGCATATTTGATTTTTTGCTCTTTATTGAGGGGTATTTAAGTTCTTTCCACCCCATGGCTATATCTATTTGAGATCCCAAATCAGTTCAGTTCTTTTGGATAAGAACTCATAAATGGGACTTCTGGGTAATACAGTAATTGTGTTGAATATTTTTGATTTTTGAGGAGCCTCCACAGTCAAAATATGAACACAAGGGCTAGTCCAACCACACCTTTGGTTATTGATAAGCTGAGACAAGCGCAAAACTTAATGATTAGTGATGGTGGCATCATTTCAGACACCTATTGAGCAATCTTCTTTATTTTTTTAAATGAACACAAGTAAAAAATATTATATAACTCATTAATGAGGAAATCAGTTACAAAAAGTAGTAACAGAGTGTTCCAATCAGGTTATAGGACAAGGGTGGGAAAGTACAGATTTATTTAGAGTGAAAAAATGTTGATTATGAATGTGCAAATGAAGACAAAACTAGGTAGGAAAGTCAACTGAATCTCTACTCTACAGAACAGTTTGTATGTCTAGAGATAAGAATTATTTTGTGTCACTATCTATTGTTGAAAATTGAAAAAGTTGCAAAATAGCTCCCATAGAATTATAGAAGGGTGAACTATAGATAGTGCATAGTTTTCTACTGAACCATACATTTTCCCTATGTGGTAGCTGTAACTACACCTACATATCCAGGTTTTAAAAAAATCAACTTCCCAATATCTGCCTCCTTAGCGCAGTAGGCAGTGCCTCAGTATCATAAAAAATCAACATCCAGAATGGATGTGGTCTACACTCAATATTTTCACCCAGCTTAATATTGAGATATTATTGATACTGTGTAAGTTTAAAGTATACAATATGTTGATTTTATATACTCATACACTGCAATAGATTACTACCATAGCATTGTCTAGCACCTCCATCAAGTCCCATAATTACCTTTCTTTAGAGAACACATAAAATCTAACTTCTCAGTAATTTTTAGGTATGTAATATGGCTATGTTAACTCTAATAATATTGTTGTGCATTAGATTCCTCAGAACTGATTCATTTTCTAACTGGAAATCTGTACTCCTTATCTCCCCAACCTCCTGCCCCCTAGAAACCATCCTTCTACTCTGTTTCTATGAGTTAGTTCTGTTTTTTTTTAGATTCCACATGTAAGTGATTTCATAAAGTATTTGTCTTGTCTGTCTTATTTCACTCAGCATAATATGCTCACGATATATTCAGTAGTAGCAAATACAAGGATTTCCTTCCTCTCATGGCTGAATAGTATTCCATTGTGTATGTGTGTGTATGTGTATATCACTCAAGTGCTGCACTTAAAGTGATGTATATACAGTAGACACTTGAATAACATGGATTTGAACTCATTGGTCCACATATATGTGAATATTTTCCAGTAAGTACTTGCTATAGTATCACATGACTCATGCTTGCTTGGATTCTGGAACATGTAACTGAAGATGTGGAAGGTCAACTGTAAAGTTATGCATAGATTTTGGACTGTGGCCAGGTGGAATGGGGGTCAGTGCTCCATCCACGTGTTGTTCAAGAGTCAACTCTGTGTGTATATTTATTTTTTCTTTATCCATTCAGCAGCTGATAGAGACTTCTTTGTCTGCATATCTTAGATATTGTGAATAATGCAGCAATAAACATGAAGTACAGAAACCTCTATGATATTCTGTTTTCATTTCATTCAGAAGTAGCAATGCTGGATCATATGGTAGTTCTATTTTTAATATATAGAGGAACTTCTACTCTGTTTTACATAGTGACTGTAGAAGTTTGCATTCACACCAATAGTGTTTAAGTGTTCACCTTTCTCCACATCCCAGTCAACCCTTGATATCTCTTGACTTTTGATGGCAGCCATTCTAACGTGTGTTTTGTGGTTTCAATCTCCATTTTCCTGACAATTGGTAATGTTGAGAACCTTTTATGCACTTGTTGGCCATTTGCATGTCTTTTGGGAGAAATGTCTGTTCAGTTTCTCTGCCCATTTTTAACCAGGTTGCTTTTCTTTTTATTGTGTTCTATGAGTTCTCTACATATTTTGGATATTAACCCTTTATAAGAAATATGGTTTGCAAATATTTTCTCACATTTTGTAGGTTTTCTTTCATACTTATTTTGCTGTACAGAAAAGCTTTTAACTTTGAGGTAGTCCCATCAGTTTACTTTTGATTTTGTTGCTTGTGCTTTTGGTGTCACATTAAAAAAATCACATTGCCAAAACCATTCTCAAGGACTATTTTCTTGAAGCTTTATTCTAGTAGTTTTTTGCTTTCAGGTCTTACTTTGAAGTCTTTAATCCACTTAAAGTTAACTTTTGTGAATGGTAAAGATAAGGGTCCTGTTTCATTCTTTTGCATGTGAATTTTCCATTTTCACAACACCATTTATTGAAGAGACTATCCTTCCCCCTTTAAGTATTCTTGGCTCCCTTGTCAAATATTAGTTGATAATATATGTATGGGTTTATTACTGGGTTCTGAATTCTGTTGCATTGGTTTATATGTTTGTTTTTATGCCAGCACAGTACTATATTGATATCTTAGCTTTGTAATATGATTTGAAATCAGAAATTTTAATGTGTTCAGCATTTTTCATTCTTCTTGGGACTTCTTTGGGTATTTGGGCTCTTTTGTGATTCCATGTGGATTTTAGAATTATTTTTTGTATTTCTGTAAGAAATGCCATTAGAATTTGATAGAACTTGATAGAATTACAATGGTACAGACTGCTTTGGATATTATGGACATAATAATAGTATTAACACTTCTGATTCATGGACACTAAATAGTTTTTCATTTATTCATGCTTTATTTAATTATTTTCATCAGTGTCTTTGAGAGATCAGTATACAACACTTTAATTTTTTTGGTTAAATTTATTACTAAGCATTTTATCATTTTATTGTGAGTAAAAATGGGATTATTTTATTTCTTTTTCAGAGAGTTTGTTTTTAATGAACAGAAATGCAAATCATTTTTTATGTTGACTTCACACCCTGCAACTTTATTGAATTCACTGACTAGTTATAACAGTTTTTAGTAGGGTCTTTAGGCTTTCCATAGATAAGATCTTATGTGCAAGCAGACATTTTTTACTTCTTCTTTTTCCTTTGGACACATTTTATTTCTTTTTACTGAGAGATAACTGTGGCCTGGACCCCCAGTACTATGTTGAATAGGAGTGATAAGAGGGGGCAATCATATTTTTCCTGATTCTAGAGGAAAAGCTTTCAGACTGTCACCTTTGAGTATGATGTTAACTATAGGTTTGTCATATATCACTTTATTATGTTGAGGAATATGGAAGTGTTTTTATCAAGAAAGAATTTCTAATTTTGTTAAATGCTTTTTCTACATTGATTGTGTTGATTTTTGCTTTTCATTTTAATAATGTGGTATATTGCATTGATAAATTTGCATACGTTCAAAAGAGTTTGAGAAGGATTGGCAATGTTTCTAATCCTTAAATGTTTGTGCAATTCACCAGTGAAACCATCTGGTTCTAGGCTTTTTTTGTTGTTGGGTTTTGATTACTGATTTAGCAACATTATCATTTTTGGTTTGTGAGATTTTCTGTTTCTTCATGATTCAGTTCTAACAGCTTGTCTATCCATTTCTTCTATGCTATACAGTTTGTTGATGTCATAGTAGTTGCTTCAACTTTTTGTGTATTTCTGTGGTATCAGTTGTAACATCTCATCTTCACTTCTGATTGTTTTTCATTTGAATTTTCTTTTCTAATTAAAATTTTTTCCCATTTATTTTTATTAGTTGGAGGCTGATTACTTCACAATATTGTAGTGGTTTTTTGTCATACGTTGACATGAATACACATGTAATTAAAATTTTTTAAATAGCACTTGTTATTTGGAGTGAAACTTTCTTGTACACCTTTTCATCCATTTATTTGTTTGTTGTGTTTTGGCTGCATGGCATGTGGGATCTTTGTTCCCTGACCAAGGATCAAACACATGCCCCCTGTATCGGAAGTGTAGAGCCTCAACCACTGGACTGCCAGGGAAGTCCCTGCCCTCTCTCTCCTGTTTTTTTTTATAGATAATCTAGGTAAAGGTTTGTCAGTTTATCTTTGAATTCCTATACTAGAGGTAATGGTGGTTTATGCACCACCTCTACATTACTGTGGGATTCTGGATTGGTCTATATATTTACCTATATCAGCAAGCTTTATACTTTTGTGCTATGTGTTGCTGTTCAGTGCCCTATTGTTTCAACTTTAATGACACGTTTTAGCATTTCTTGTAAGACATGTCTACTGGTGATGAACACCTTCAGCTTTTATTTATCTTTAATTGGAGAATTGTTTTGCCAGATATATTAAGAGTTTTCTTGGCTGACAATTTTTTTTTTTCTTTTTACTGTATCATCCTACTCATTTCTGGCCTGCAACATCTCTGCTTAGAAACCTGTTGTTAGTTAGTTGTATGATGCTTCTGTTGTAAGTGACTATTTCCTTGCTGCTATCACACTTCTCTCTTTATCTTTGACTTTCGGCAATTTGATTATAATGTATTTCAAAGTGGTTTCATCTGTTCATCCTAGTTAGAGTGTGTTGGCCTTCTAGAATCTGAGTGTCAGTTTTCCCCCTGATATGGAAAGTTTTTGCCACTATTTCTTCAAATAAGCTTTCTGTCCCTTTCTATCGCTCTTCCCCATAAAATGCATATTGATATAATTATTGGTGTTCTGTAAGTTCCTTAGGATTTCTTCATTCTTTTTCATATTTTTCCCTTTTGATCTTCTGATTAAATAATATTAACATGGGCTTAGTTACTCTGAGGCATATAGAATCTTAGTTTCCCAACTAGGAATGGAACCCAAGTCTCCTGCATGGGAAGGCAGATTCTTAACCATTGAACTACCAGGGAAGTCCTTTTTTGATTCTTTTCTGTATTTTGTCTCTTTGTTGACATTCTCATTTTGTTCATGAATCATCCTCTTGAACTGGTGAAGTATCTTTATCATATTTAAAAAAATTCTTTGTTCATGTAAGTAATACCTCCATTTTTTTTAGGATCAGTATCCAGAGATTTATTTTCTACCTTTGAGCCATGTTTCCTGCTTCTTTTTATGTTTTGTGACTTAATGTTGGAATCCAGGATTTTGAAAAAAATTGCCAACTCTCACAGTCTTTTTTTTTTTTAATGGGTAGTTCAGAGCTGATTCTGCCTTCTTTTTTTGATTATTTAAATTTAATTAAATTATTTTTAATTGGAAGATAATTTCTTTACATTATTGTGGCCCAGTCTTTATGGGCCAACTTTATATGAGGCAAAACTCTCACCAGGTATCTTGGCTAGGGATTCTGGGGGTTTCTGAAACCTTTTTCTTTTGAAAATGAAGATGCAACTTCTCTGTAGAGAATTAAATAACTTCTCTTTAGTGTAGACTTTCACAATTAGGAAAACTTGCCAAATTCATTTCAGGTAATCTCTTGTTCCTGTTGTTTGTCTGCAGCAAGGTCCCCCTTCATACCCTGAATCAGATGAGACAGATACCATTCTCTTGGGTAGCCCTGCAAAAAGTCAGAGCACCAGATGCAAGCTCTACTTCTCTCCCATCCCCTTCAAGAAAAAAATCTGAAGTGGCTCAGTTTCTTTAGATTATGCCAAGCCATGCTATCCATAGCAAACCACTATCCTCACTTTCCTTTATTCTCAGTGGTCCCAGACATCCATATAATCCTAGTTCTGAGAACACCCCAAGTGAGTTAAGATAGAAATCATTCCTAAAGAAGCCTCTGAAAAGTCAGTTTTTCAGATGCATGCTTCATCCTTCTCTTTCCTGCGATGGAGTAATCACCACCTAGGACATCCTCTTCCATCATTGAGTTATGTCAGGTTGGGGGAGTTGCTAATACAGAAAAAATGAAATTTCACTTTTATGTTTTAATATGGCTGTTCTTAGCTGTGTACTCATCTATGGTACTGCCACACCTAACTGGATTCTGAAAACCTCATTAAAATTTTTAATGCATTTATAATTTCTAAATCAGTGTTTCTAAGGGAGAACAAGGGCTAAGACTTCCTATTTCACCATTTTCCTTATGTCACTCTGTCAGGTGATTTTTAATTGAAATAATTCTTGATCTATAGATATGAACTTTTAATCTCTGCACATAATGAATTTTCATTGATCATTTCATTGAAGCAATTTTTTTTTATAGATCTCCTACCAAAAAAGAAAACTTTTCCTTTAATGTGATTTCTTTATTGGAAATATGAAAATTTTGATTTAAATGATGCATTTAAAACTGATTGAAATAAACTAATCTATTGCTAGCTACACAGAACAATATCACAGATGTTCACATAGGGCAACTCTGCCCAAATAATTAATTTTTGATCCAAAAGGAAATGATAAACATTTAATTCCTAAGGAGACAATTTTTAAAAAATTTTCATCAATTTACCTTTTCTGCTTCACTTACCTGGGATTTATGTTTGAAATAGAAATTTTGCATTTTATTCTTATTTTTCTATGATCCAGCCTGTGTTGGCAATTTGATCTCTGTTTCCTCTGCCTTTTCTACATCCAGCTTGTTCATCTGGAACTTCTCGGTTCACGTACTGCTGAAGCCTAGCTTAAAGGATTTTTGGGATCATGGAAAAAGCAAGGGAATTCTAAAAAATTCATCTATCTGTTTCCGCTTCATTGATTCTGCTAAAGCTTTTGACTATGTATTATTGTTGTTCAGTTCCTCGGTTGTGTCCGACTCTTTGCAACCCCATGGACCGCAGCATGCCAAGCTTCCTTGTCCTTCACCATCTCCTGGAGCTTGCCCAAATTTATGCCCATTGAGTCAGTGATACCATCCAACCATTTCATCCTCTGTCCTGCCCTTCTCCTCGTGCCTTCAATCTTTCCCAACATCAGAGTCTTTTCAATGCGTCAACTCGTTGCATCAGGTGGCCAAACCATTGGAGCTTCAGCTTCAGTATCAGTCCTTCCATTGAATATTCAGGGTTGATTTCCTTTAGATTAACTGATTTTGTATCCTTGTAGTCCAAGGGACTCCCCCACAACTTTCTTCAACACTACAGTTCGAAAGCATGAACTCTTCCACACTCAGCCTTCTTTATGGTCGAACTCCCACATCCATACATGACTACTGGAAAAACCATAGCTTTGACTAGACGGACTTTTGTTGCAAAGTAATGTCTCTGTTTTTACTATGCTATCTAGGTTGGTCATAGCTTTTCTTCCAAGGAGCAAGCATCTTTTAATTTTATGGTTTCAGGCACCATCTGCAGTGATTTTGGAGCCCAAAAGAATAAAGTTGTCACTGTTCCCATTGTTCCCCATTTATTTGCCATGAAGTGATGGGACTGGATGTTATGATCTTAGTTTTCTGAATGTTGAGTTTTAAGCCAGCTTTTTACTCTCCTCTTTCACTTTCATCAAGAGGCTCTTTAGTTTCTCTTCGCTTTTTGCCATAAGGGTGGTATCATCTGCATATCTGAGGTTATCAATATTTCTCCCAACAATCTTGATCCAGCTTGTGCTTCATCCAGCCCAGCATTTCCCATGATGTACTCCACATAGAAGTTAAATAAGCAGGATGACAATATACAGTCTTGTCATACTTCCTTCTCAATTTTGAAAAGTCCGTTGTTCCATGTCCAGTTCTAACTGTTGCTTCTTGACCTGCATACAGGTTTCTTAGGAAGCAAGTTAGGTGGTCTGGTATTCCCACCTTTTAAAGAATTTTCCACAGTTTGTTGTGATCTACACAGTCAAAGGCTCTAGCGTAGTCAATGAAGCAGAAGTAGATGTTCTTCTGGAATTCTCTTGCTTTTTCTAAGATCCAACGGATGTTGGCAATTTGACCTCTTGTTCCTCTGCCTTTTCTAAACCCAGCTTGAACATCTGGAAGTTCTTGGTTCACATCCTGTTGATGCCTCACTTGGAGAATTTTGAGTATTACTTTGCTAGCATATGAAATGAGTGAATTTGTCTGATACTTTGAACATTCTTTGGCATTGCCTTTGTTTGAGATTAGGATGAAAACTGACCTTTTTCAGTCTTGTGGCCACTGCTGAGTTTTCCAAATTTGCTGGCATATTGAGTGCAGCACTTTCACAGCATCATCATTTAGGATTTGAAATAGTTCGGCTGGAGTTCCATCACCTTCAGTATCTTTTTCACATGATGTTTCCTAAGGCCCACTTGACTTTGCATTCCAGGATGTCTGACTCGAGGTGAGTGATCACACCATCATGGTTATCTGGGTCGTGAAGATCTTTTCTGTATAGTTCTTCTGTGTATTCTTGCCACCTTTTATTAATATCTTCTGGCTCTGTTAGGTCCATACCATTTCTGTCCTTTATTGTGACCACCTTTGCATGAACTCTTCCCTTGGTATCTCTAATTTTCTCAAAGAGATCTCTAGTCTTTGCCATTCTCTTGTTTTCCTCTGTTTCTTAGCATTGATCACTTAGGAAGGCTTTCTCATTTCTGCTTGCTCTTTTTTGGAACTCTGTATTCAGGTGGGTAAAACTTTCCTTCTCTCCATTGACTGTGTGGATCACAACAAACTGTGGAATATTCTTAAGAAGATCGGAATACCAGATCACCTGGTATGGATTGACTTGTTTCATCTCCTTGCTGTCCAAGGGACTCTCAAGAGTCTTCCCCAGCACTACAGTTTGAAAGCATCAGTTCTTCATCACTCAGCCTTCTTTATTGTCTTACTCTCACATCTATACATGGCTATTTTAAAAACCATAGCTTTGACTATATGAACCTTTGTGGGCAAAGTGAGGTCTCTGTTTTTTAAAACACTGTCTGCCTTTGACATAACTATTGTGCCAAGGAGCTAGTATCTTTTCATTTTGCAGCTGCAGTCACTGATTTTGGAGCCAAAGAGCATGAAATCTGACACTGTGTCCACTTTGTGCCAGTCTATTTGCCATGAAGAGATAGGATCACATGCCATGATCTTAGTTTTTTGAATGTTGAGTTTTAAGCCAGCTTTTTCCACTCTCTTCTTTCACCTTCATCAAGAAGCTTTTTAGTTCTTCATTTTCTGTCATTAAAGTGGTATCATCAACACTGAATATGCTTTGGAAGGACTGATGTTGAAGCTGAAGCTCCAATACTTTGCCCAACCAGATGCGAAGAGTTGATTCATTGGAAAAGATCCTGATGCTGGGAAATATTGAGGGAAAGGGGTGACAGAGGATGAGATGATTGAATGATATCACTGACTCAATGGACATGAGCTTGAGCAAAGTCAGAGAGATAGTGATGGACAGAGAAGCCTGGCGTGCTGCAGTTCATGAGGTCACAAAGAGACAGACATGACTTAGTGACTGAATAATAACAATTCACATTTTAGACAAGAAACCCATTTTATAAAAAGTTACTTTTCTTGTTCTCATTTATTTTATTTGTTTTTTATTGGAGGATTTTTGCTTTACAATGTTGTGGTGGCCAACATTTTTCATTTGTATGTTTTTCTTCTCATACAGCATGGATACTTGCTGCTTTTTAAAATCTGTTCCTTCAAATACATGAATTCACCTACAATCGCTGTTTAAATTCCTTGTTGATTCTAGAGATGATTCTTTCAACTATTCATTATATAAAATGCATGTTGAGGTTCTCAACTATTCCCTTTTTTTCTTTATCAGTGCTTTATTTTCTACAGACTTTGCAAACAGATAATATTCAGCGCTAATAAATTTAGGTTATAAAATGATGTAAAAATAGCCTTTTAAACTGTTTTCTTTTTTTTTTTTTCCTTGAACTTAACATTCGTTTTGGGTGAAAATAGTACAAATAAACGCTGTGGATTTTATTTTTTGTTTTGCTTTTTTTAAAAATTAATTAATTAATTTATTTTTATTAGTTGGAGGCTAATTACTTCACAACATTTCAGTGGGCTTTGTCATAAATTGGTATGAATCAGTCATAGAGTTACACGTATTCCCCATCCCGATCCCCCCGCCCACTTCCCTGTCCACCCGACTCCTCTGGGTCCTCCCAGTGCACCAGGCCCGAGCACTTGTCTCATGCATTCCACCTGGGCTGGTGATCTGTTGCACCATAGATAATATACATGCTGTTCTTTTGAAACATCCCACCCTCATCTTCTCCCACAGAGTTCAAAAGTTTGTTCTGTACTTCTGTGTCTCTTTTTCTGTTTTGCATATAGGGTTATCATTACCATCTTTTAAAATTCCATATATATGTGTTAGTATGCTGTAATGTTCTCTATCTTTCTGGCTTACTTCACTCTGTATAATGGGCTCCAGTTTCATCCATCTCATTAGAACTGATTCAAATGAATTCTCTTTAACAGCTGAGTAATATTCGATGGTGTATATGTACCACAGCTCTCTTATCCATTCATCTGCTGATGGGCATCTAGGTGGCTTCCATGTCCTGGCTATTATAAACAGTGCTGTGATGAACATTGGGGTACACATGTCTCTTTCAGATCTGGTTTCCTTAGTGAGTATGCCCAGAAGTGGTATTGCTGGGTCATATGGCAGTCCTATTTCCAGTTTTTTAAGAAATCTCCACACTGTTTTCCATAGTGGCTATACTAGTTTGCATTCCCACCAACAGTGTAAGAGGGTTCCCTTTTCTCCACACCCTCTCCAGCATTTATTGCTTGTAGACTTTTGGATAGCAGCCATCCTGACTGGCGTGTAATGGTACCTCATTGTGGTTTTGATTTGCATTTCTCTGATTATGAGTGATGTTGAGCATCTTTTCATGTGTTTGTTAGCCATCTGTATGTCTTCTTTGGAGAAATGTCTGTTTAGTTCTTTGGCCCATTTTTTGATTGGGTCATTTATTTTTCTGGAATTGAGCTTCAGGAGTTGTTTGTATATTTTTGAGATTAATCCTTTGTCTGTTTCTTCATTTGCTATTATTTTCTCCCAATCTGAGGGGTGTCTTTTCACCTTACTTATAGTTTCCTTTGTAGTGCAGAAGCTTTTAAGTTTCATTAGGTCCCATTTGTTTATTTTTGCTTTTATTTCCAATATTCTGGGAGGTGGGTCATAGAGGATCTTGCTGTGATTTATGTCAGAGAGTGTTTTGCCTATGTTCTCTAGGAGTTTTATAGTTTCTGGTCTTACATTTAGATCTTTAATCCCTTTTGAGTTTATTTTTGTGTATGGTGTTAGAAAGTGTTCTGGTTTCATTCTTTTACAAGTGGTTGTCCAGTTTTCCCAGCACCACTTGTTAAAGAGGTTGTCTTTTTTCCATTGTATATCCTAAGGCAGTGGATTTTAATTGAATTGTCTTTTTCAAAAACCATTATTTACATAGCTAGGGTGAAATGATCTACTCAGGTTAAGGTAAAAGTGATGTGCTGATTTTATGCATGTGTAGTACTTTGTTGTTAAGGGAATTAGTAGGTAAAATATTGCTTTGTGAAAATGAAAGTCATTCAGTCGTGTCTGACTCTTTGCAACCCCATGGACTATCCATGGAATTCTCCAGGCCAGAATACTGGAGTGGGTAGCCTTTCCCTTCTCCAGTGTATCTTCCCAACCCAGGGATTGAACCCAGGTCTCCTGCACTGTAGGCAGATTCTTTACCAGCTGAGTCACAAGGAAGCCCAAAATATTGCTTTAGATTTCCTAAAATTACCTTTACCTGTTATCTTAAATACAAATGTCTCGTGTATGTTTTAATGACTTGTTTAAATTGCTTGCTATTCTTTAGGGTTGCCGTGTGACCCCACTTTCATCCTGGGCTGTGCTCCCTGCAATGTGATCTGCTCCATTATTTTCCAGAACCGTTTTGATTATAAAGATCCGATTTTTCTAGATCTAATGGAAAAACTGAATGAAAACGTCAGGATTGTGAGCTCTCCATGGGTTCAGGTGAGGTCAAGGTCCTTTCTTCTCCGGGAATCATTTCTGCTCTTTTCTCCATGAGGTCCAGATACACCAAGCTGTGAAGTGAATGTGTGAACAGCACAGTCCTGCCCAGAGCTGAGAATCACAGAGTGCTCATCTGGGGATGATGATGGAGGCCTTTAATGATAGACAGGAAAATTCATGCCCAGAATACAGAACTGTAATTCAGTCCTATTGACACTGTTCTGTGATTTTCCCATCAATTTCCAAAGCCCCTTTCCATATACTATTTTGGTAGCTTCCTGAAAGCATGCCTACAGCAGTAGAAGGACTTCCATGTCCTGGAAAGCCTTCCATTGCCCACAAGTCTTGTCACCCAGTCACCACGTAAGGATTTCTTCAGCACATTAAGTTGGCAGAAGTATCTGTGTTTGGAAAGGAAAAGAATGTCTCAAGGGGGAGAGTGCTGCCAGGGGACACTGACTAGGACAGGAATGTTTGGTGCTTCAGTTTGCGTCTTAACTGACAAGGTAATTGCTTTGGGGGTGATAAAGGGGATTGGGGATTTTTGGTGTAGGTACCACAAACCCACATCACAGGTGTGGATTTGCTGAGCTGACATGTTCTGCCCTCTACCTAAAAGACAATGATGTGAACTTGCAGAGGTCACTTAATTGCTCTGGGTCCCAGTGACTTTATCACGTTGAGTTGAGTTTCATGTTTTTTTGTTGCTTGTTTTTTTTTTTTTTTCAGCCTTGACCAGATGGACCTTTGCTGGCAAAGTAATCTCTGTTTTTTATTATGTTGTCTAGGTTGGTTATAACTTTAGTATTCTTTCAATCCTGAAATATGATATTATGTTTGAGCCTATGAGATAGCAGCAGAAACATCAGGGACCAGCTCTGGACTGGATATCAGGTTGTCCAAACTCTCTTAACCTCTGTTGTTTGTCATCTACAAAAAGTGAGTCTTAGTATTTCATGCCATCCCATGTTTCATGATAGTAGGGAAGAGTTGATATAAGAAAATGAGATAATTTTTATAACAGTGCTTTTATACTATACATAAAATATATGATTATAGGAAATGTTTATCATCTTTGATCCCTGGTCAGAATGTTCTCCCTCATAGGCATCTATCAGTATAGCAAACTGTGTACCTGTAAGGTAAGAATTTCCCTCAATACAGAGACCATATTATATTAATATTTATAATACCATTTCTGGCATATGGCATATGGTATAGAATTATTATTAAAGTGATCTTTATTTAATAAACAGTTGTTTCTCTCCTAGGTTTGCAATAATTTCCCTGCACTCATTGATTATTTACCAGGAAGTCATAACAAAGTACTTAAAAATGTTGCTGATTTAAAAAGTTATGTGTTGGAGAAAGCAAAGGAACACAAAGCATCCCTGGATATTAACAACCCTCGGGACTATATTGATTGTTTCCTGATTAGAATGGAGCAGGTAAAATGTTAATGACAGTTCAGTTATCTGATCGATTGTGCATTCTGTGGTTCAGTGACTAGTTCTGTATCCACCAGAGTTATTTTAATGGTCAGGCAAGCATTTTAAATACCTATGTGTGCATGATAAGTAGAAAAATTGATCCTGCTCTTTGTGCACTAAGAATCTACCCAAAGAGAGACAGAATGACACCTCAGGTGAAATGTAAACAATTATAAACTAGTTGTTTATTCCCTAAGTTGTGTCTGATTATTTTGAGAAAATACAAAATATCATGCTGTAATATGAAGATGGTCATGGTAATTGCACACACTGTGTGAGGGAATGGGAAAGAATGGCTTAAGGCAGCTGGCCTTCCTGTATGTCCAGTGGTTGGAAATATAATAATATATTTGCATTGAAGGACAGGGGAGGGAATTTCAGATGGGTGTATGCTGTATTCAGCAGTGCAGAGAAGTGTAATGGGAAAGAGTAGGTGGATGGAAGAGAGAAACCTTAATTGAATGTAAAGTAAAATGGGTTGGCATAGATATGGAGTTGGAAGTTGGTGTCTGTGAGCACCATTTATGGAAAAGACTTTTTCCCACATAAGTCATCTTGACATCCTTCTCAAAAATCAGTTGACTCAAAATATGGGGGTTTGTTTGTGTAATCTCAATTCTATGTCAATTATCTCTGCCACTCCTTATGTCAGTATCACATCATCTGGTGGTCTTAATTACTAGCTTTGTAGTTAATTTTGAAATTGAAATGTAACTTAACTTTGTTGTTCTTTCTAAAGATAGTTTTGGCTTTAGTGGTCCCTTAAATTTCCATGTGGATATTAGAATAAACTTGTCAATTTATACCAAGAAGGCAGTAGTGATTTTGATAAGATTGCAAAATTTTAATGAGTCTATGCTTCTGGACTGTAAACTTCATGTGTGTTCCTCAGTGTTTTTCTCCCTCCTTAGATGGGGCAGGAAAAGCGAGAGTGAGCTAGAGCTGGGAATTTCACTTCTCCCACATGGAATGCTAGAGATAACTGGATGGAATATTTTTCCACCCTCAAGTTGGTTAGTGTCTGATAAAACCCCAGCAGGTGAGGCTCTGATTAACTAGCTTCTCTTGAGGACAGGACTTCTTAAGACTTTATTTGGCTACTCAATCTTGCAATATCTTTTTTCTTCTTACTCATTCAATGTGTATTTGGGTCTTAAGTGACTTTCTTGTAAACAATGTACATTTTTATTTCTAATTTGAGGAATTAATATAATAAACATATAACATATTAGCTTTAGATGTACAACATAAAGATTCAATATATGCATGTATTGCAAAATGACCACCACGATAAGTCTAAATAACATTCATCTCACATATAATTGCAGGTTTTTCTTGTGATAAGAATTTTTAAGATTTACACTCCTAGCAACTTGCAAATTTACAATGCAGTATTAACTATAGTTATCATGCTGTATAGTACATCCCTAGGACTTATTTATATTTTACAACTGGAAATTTGTAATTTTGACCACGTTCATTCATTTTGACCCCTCTTCATCTCTGATAGCCACCAATGTGTTCTCTGCATTTATGAGTTCAGATTTTTATTTTATATTCCATGTATGTGTGCATGCTCAGTCACTCAGTTGTATCTGAACTCTTTGCGAGCCCATGGACTGTAACCCATGAAGCTCTTCTGTCCATGGGATTTTCCAGGCAAAAATATTGAAGCGAGCTGCTATTTCCTATTACAGGGGATCTTCCTAACCCAGGAATTGAACCCAGGTCTCTTGTGTCTCCTGCTTTGGTAGGTGAATTCTTTAGCACTGCGCCATTGAGAAAGCCTATAGTCCACGTATAGGTGAAATAATATGATATTTTATTTTCTCTTCCTGATTTATTCCATTTAGCATAATGCCTTCAAGTCCCATCCACACAATCATAAATGGCAAGATTTCCTTCCTTTTTATGGCTATATTATATTCCATTGTAAATGGGATATTCATCTACACAGTTTAAAATGATTAGATGCAGTGAATGATTTACTTCAGTATACTACTGTTTATTGTAAAAAGTACAATGCCAGAAACTTTCTGGTAAATTTTAAAATTTTTCTGGTATTGTACTTTTAGCTCCCAAATTTCTATTGGTGCTTTATTATAATGCTGTTCTCATTATTGATATTCCCTATTGTTCTGATACTTTTCTGATATTCTTAGTTCTATGTACATGGTTTAATTCATCTCTTTGCACATACCTAAGACATGTATCTTATAGTTTTTAATCTAGTAATTCCAGTGTCTGGGCTTCCTCAACAGTGGTTTGTGTCAATTTTTTTTCAGCTGTTAATGGACTATAAGTTTTATATGATGTGATAACTCTGGAAATAAGATTTTACTCTCTTCTAACAATTGTTATTGTTATTTGATGAAGACTGTATTCATTTCTTTTTGTAGTAACTTTTCTACATTATTTTTGCCAAGACTATTTTATTATCTTGTATGGTCACTTGACTTTCTGTTCTATTATCTCCATAGTTGGATAGTGACCTTACAAAGATTCTCTTAAATACATGTACCTAAATATCAATAGGAAAAGAAAGCATTCTCTTTATGTTTTCAATGAAAACCATAGAGATTGAAACAGTGGTTTTTCTCTGTGCCAGCCTCTCAATAATCCAAACACACAGTCCCAATGTAGAAGAATGTGGTCTAGTTTCCTGCTCTGAGATCCGCTGGCTACACCACAAATACAGTCCATGCTTTCCATAACTGTCTGCCTTGGAACTGGGTTTTGAGGAGTGTTAGGCAGCATGGGAAATGTCACATTTACGAAACATTGCATTTAAGCACATTGGCTGCAAGTGTCTAACTAGTTTCCAGAATCCCAAAGTAGTTGCTCAGATACTGTGTGCATGGTGAGTTGTTTCAGTGGAGGGATGGATTTCTGAAACTTCCTATCTGCCTTCTTTGGGACATTAATTCAGTAAAGCTATCATAACAATACTGAGTGTTTTGATCTACGTTAAGAAAGGTTTTTTATTTATAAGCATGCTAAGTCACTTCAGTCCTACCTGACTCTGTGGACTGCAGCCTGCCAGGCTCCCCTGTCCATGGGATCCTCCAGGCAAGAATACTGGAGTGGGTTGCCATGCCCTCCTCCTAGAGATCTTCCCAACTCAGGTATCAAACCTGTGTCTCTTCCATCTACCTGCACTGGCCAATGGATTCTTTACCACTAGCGCCACCTGGGAAGATCTTTATTTATGTAGGTTTTCTTTAATCTTTCAATATTATTTTATAAAATTCCTTTCAGCAGTGTTTTCTATAGCCTAACAATGATAGGCTATGTACACATAACCACTTTATCTTCAAATCCAATTCAAGGAATGAAAATACTAGTATTGTTTTATGAGTTCACTGCATTTCTTACTGACTTTGAATAGTTTTGAATTGACAAGCTTATAGCTTGTGTAAAATCAAAGGTGATGACTCTTTCTCTAAAAAGTATACTCATTCAGAGTGTTTGGTCTCCCTTCAGTGTGTTTATTACTTAATATTAGACATGGCACTGGACCACTGGAGATTGCAAATGCATCGTGGAATTAATACTGGCCTAAGGACAGGTTCACAATGTTTTTGCATGTTAGCAGTCCCTTCTACTCAGTATTGAAAACAGCCTGTTTACTTTTACTTGTCAAGTGCTTTTTATGTTGTTGTTCTGATTCTGTGAAAAATGCCCTTGGTAATTTGATAGGGATTACATTGAATCTGTAGATTGCCTTGGATCATATAGTAATTTTCAAATATTGATTCTTCTGATCCACGAACATGATATATCTCTCCATCTGTTTATGTCATCTTTGATTTTTTCATTGGGATCTTATAGTTTTCTGAGTACAGATCTTTTGCCTTGTTAGGTAGGTTTATGCCTAGATGGTTTATTCTTTTTGGTGTGATGGCAAATGAGTCGGTTTCCTTCATTTCTCATTCTGATCTTTCATTGTTAGTGTATAGGAATGAAAGAGATTTCTTTTCTATGTATTAATGCTGTATCCTGCAACTTTACCAAATTCATCAATGAGATCTAGTAGTTTTATGGTAGCATCTTTAGGATTTTCTGTGTATAATATCATGTATAATACCATTGGTTGCAGTGTGGTGGGTATGTGCTCAGTCATGTTTGATCCATTGGTTATTTAACAACATATTGTTCAGCCTCCATGTGTTTTTGTCTTATACACTTTTCCCTGTAATTGATACCTAATCTCATAGTCTTGTTGCTGGAAAAGTTTCTTGATATGATTTCAATTTTCTAAAATTTACTGAGTTTTGATTTGTGACCCAAGATGATATCCTGGAGAATGTTCCATGTCTGCTTAACAAAAAAGTATATTCTGCTGCCTTTGAATGGAATGTCCAATTAATATCTAGGACAGTAAGTTTATCTAGTCTAATGGGTTATTTAAGGCTTGTGTTTCCTTCTTAATCTTCTGTCTGGATGATCTTTCCAGTGCTGTAATTTTAAGTTGCCCACTGTTATTTTGTTTCTATAGATTTCCCCTTTAATGGCTGTTAGAATTTGCCTGATACACTGTGGTGCTCCTATGTTGGGTGCATATGTACTTACAACTGTTACATCTTCTTGGATTGATCCTTGATCATTATGTACTGCCCTTTCTTGTCTCTTGTAAGAGTCTTTATTTAATTTACTTGTTTACCTTATTTATTTGGCTGTGCCAGGTCTTAGTTGTAACATGCAGGATCTTCTAATTGTGGCATGCAAGCACTTAGTTGCAGCATGTGAGATTTACTTCCCCAACCAGGGGTCAAACCTGGGCCACCTGTGTTGGGAGTGCACAATCTTAGTCACTGGACCACCAGGGAAATCCCAGTCTTTATTTTAAAGTCTATTTTGTCCAATATGAGTAT
This sequence comes from Muntiacus reevesi, assembly GCF_963930625.1. Taxonomy (NCBI): domain Eukaryota; kingdom Metazoa; phylum Chordata; class Mammalia; order Artiodactyla; family Cervidae; genus Muntiacus; species Muntiacus reevesi. The sequence goes on from NC_089250.1 coordinate 138,940,518, forward strand.
TGCTACTCCAGCTTTCTTTTGATTTCCATTTGTATGGACTATCTCTTTCCATGCCTTCACTTTCAATCTATCAAATACTTGTTTTTGAGTAAGAAAGAGAAAGTGTACCAGTAGGCTTCTACTTACATCTTGTTTGCAAAATGTTAAGCTGCATAGCCTGAAAGTGAATGTGTTAGTCACTCGGTTGTGTCTGCCTCTTTGTGACTTCATGGACTGTAGCCCGCCAGGCTTCATGGAAGCCTGTCCATGGAATACTCCAGGCAAGAATACTGAAGTGGGTGGCCATTCCATCATCCAGGGGATGGAGAAGTCATTGCCTTCTCCAGGGGATCTTCCCTACCCAGGAGTCAAATTTGAGTCTCCTGCATTGCAGGAAGATTCTTTACCATGAAAGCCACTACCTAAATGCAAAAGAGACTGATGAATGGAACTTTTAGGCAAATGAGGAATAAGGCAGGAGAAAATGACATTTAAGTCAACTGATCTATAGTATTTTGTTTTTCTATACAGTGTTTTTTTTTTTTTTTTTCCTGTAATTGCCAAGTAGTTTGTATATTGCCTTAATTTTAAAACACCATGAGCTATTTTGGATTAAGGGAAATTCTGATAAACTAGCTTGTCAAACAATTTTATCAAATCATTCCTAGGAGAAACAAAATCAACAATTGGAGTATACTTTTGAAAACTTGACAACCACTGTATTTGATTTGTTTGGAGCTGGGACAGAGACGACAAGCACCACTCTGAGATATGGGCTCCTCCTGCTGCTAAAGCACCCAGAGGTCACAGGTATGGTACATGGCGAGCAGGGTGACTGCAGAAGAGATATTGGAAAGAGACTGGGAGTGTTTTCCATCTTGTTGCTCTTAGTTCAGTTCAGTTCAATTGTTCAGTAGTATCCGACTCCTTGCGACCCAATGAATTGCAGCCCGCCAGGCCTCCCTGTCCATCACCAACGCCTGGAGTTTACTCAAACTAACGTCCATGGAGTCGGTGATGCCATGCAGCCAGCTCATCCTCTGTCATACCCTTCTCCTCCTGCCCCCAATCCCTTCCAGCATCAGGGTATTTTCCAATGAGTCAACTCTTCGCATGAGGTGGCCAAAGTACTGAAGTTTCAGCTTCTGCATCAGTCCTTCCAATGAACAACCAGGACTGATTACCTTTAGGATAGACTGGTTGGATCTCCTTGCAGTCCAAGGGACTCTCAAGTCTTCTCCAACACCACAGTTCAAAAGCATCACTTTTTTGGCACTCAACTTTCTTCACAGTCCAACTCTCACATCCATACATGACCACTGGAAAAACCATAGCCTTGACTAGGCACACCTTTATTGGCAAAGTAATGTCTCTGTTTTTTAATATGCTATCTAGGTTGGTCACAACTTTCCTTCCAAGGAGTAAGCGTCTTTTAATATCATGGCTTCAATCACCATCTGCAGTGATTTTGGAACCGCAGAAAATAAAGTCTGATGCTGTTTCCACTGTTTCCCCATCTATTTCCCATGAAGTGATGGGATCAGATGCCATGATCTTAGTTTTCTGAATGTTGAGCTTTAAGTCAACTTTTTCACTCTCCTCTTTCACTTTCATCAAGAGGCTTTTTAGTTCCTCTTCACTTTCTGCCATAAGGGTGGTGTCATTTGCATATCTGAGATTATTGATATTTCTCCTGACAGTCTTGATTCCAGCTTGTGCTTCTTCCAGCCCAGCATTCCTCATGATGTACACTTCATATAAGTTAAATAAGCAGGGTGACAATATACAGCCTTGACATACTCCTTTCCCTATTTGGAACTAGTGTGTTTGTCCATGTCCAGTTCAAACTGCTGCTTCCTGACCTGCATATAGGTTTCTCAAGAGGCAGGTCAGGTGGTCTGGTATTCCCATCTCTTTCAGAATTTTCCACACTTGATTGTGATCCACACAGTCAAAGGCTTTGGCATAGTCAGTAAAGCAGAAATAGATGTTTTTCTGGAACTCTCTTGCTTTTTTGATGATCCAGCAGATGTTGGCAATTTGATCTCTGGTTCCTCTGCCTTTTCTAAATCCAGCTTGAACATCTGGAAGTTCTCGGTTTACCTATTGCTGAAGCCTGGCTTGGAGAATTTTGAGCATTACTTTACTAGCGTGTGAGATGAGTGCAACTGTGCATTAGTTTGAGCTTTCTTTGGGATTGGAATGAAAACTGACCTTTTCCAGTCCCGTGGCCACTGCTGAGTTTTCCAAATTTGCTGGCACATTGAGTCCAGCACTTTCACAGCATCATCTTTCAGGATTTGAAATAGCTCAACTGGAAATTCCATCACCTCCACTAGCTTTGTTCATAGTGATGCTTTCTAAGACCCACTTGACTTCACATTCCAGGATGTCTGGCTCTAGGTGAGTGATCACACCATCATGATTATCTGGGTCATGAAGATCTTTTTTTTACAGTTCTTCTGTGTATCTTGTCACCTCCTCTTAGTATCAATCTCTGTTTGAGCAGCTTAATGTTTTCAGATTTAACGAAGGAATGGCGTTGGTACATCTTTACATAATACAGGAGGATGACAGACAGGAGTGAAGACACTGTGAAAGTAACAAAAGTGATAAAGCAACATCTGGATTTCATGGGAGGTCATGTGTAGCCCAGTATTCTTGCCTGGAAAATCCCATGGGCTGAGGATCCTGGTAGGCTACAGTCCATGGAGTCACAAAGAGTCGGACACGACTGAGCGACTTCACTTCATTTCACTTCACTTCACGTGTAGCAGGCACTCCCAGCATGAATTGGCCTGGGGCTACATAATGGCTTTATTATGGAAAGACCACTTTGTTGCCACCTCATTCTGAAAATGCAGTGTTCTAAAACCAGGGTAGGGAAAATGGAAATTCTCCTTGCTGCTGCTAAGTCGCTTCAATCGTGTTCAACTCTGTGTGACCCCATAGATGGCAGCCCACCAGGATCCTCTGTCTCTGGGATTCTCCAGGAAAGAATACTGGAGTGGGCTGCCATTTCCTTCTCTGGAAACTCTCCTTACTGAAGCCTGAATGGAAATCCTAGAAATTTAGAGAGGTAGCCAGAGATACCGCCTACTTTCTGGGAAGTGATCTAAAAATTTATATTCACAAGAAATTGTACTATTCAGGTTTAAGGTGCCTGTAAAGGTATTTTATTAGTCCAGAAGTCTGGTTCTAGAGAAACAGTGCTTGCCAAAATAAGAACTTTGGTGGTCTATAATTTTATCTTTTACAAAGAACATTATATAAGACTTACATTTAAAGAGTTATGATTATTCATAGCAATTTAGAAACAATGCCCTGTCATGTGTCAGGATGTCTCTACAATGACTATGAACTATTACAAATGAGATTCAATTTTCTAAAGTTGGACAAGAGGAGGCCAGGAAACAACCACAGATAGAACTTTAACAAATTTCTAAAACACAGAGAACATATTGAAGGGTGATAATGAAGTCAGTAGAGAAGATGACGTTGTATCCTAAATATCAGAAAAGGAAGATACTTCGCTGGTAGCTCGGATGGTAAAGAACCCACCTGCAATGCAGGAGACCCCGGTTTGATTTCTGGGTCAGGAATGCTCCCCTGGGGAAGAGATAGGCTCCCCAGCCAGTATTCTTGGACTTCCCTGGTAGCTGAGATGACAAAGAATCCATCTCCAATGCGGGAGGCCTGAGTTCGATCCCTGGGTTGGGACGATCCCCTGGAGGAGGGCATGGCAACCCACTATAGTATTCTTGCCTGGAGAACCCCCATTGACAGAGGAGCTTGGCAGGCTACAGTCCGTGGGGTTGCAAAGAGTTGGACACAACTGAGTGACTAAGCACAGCACAGAGAAGATTAAGTTGTGTCCTAAATGTCAGAAAAGGAAGATACATAATTAGGAAAAGTTATTTATATCCCTTCCATCCCGTAAGTTTCAGCATTTAGAAGTAGCAGGTGTCAAGCAGAATAGAGGGAGACAAAGGCTGATAAAAGTAGCTCACCTAGCCACAACTCTTTGACAACTCCCTAGTGGCTCAGAAAGTAAAGAATCTGACTGCAATGCAGGAGACCCAGGTTCAATCCCTTGGTCAGAAAGATCCCCTGGAAAAGGGAAAGGTAATCCACTCCAGTATTCTTCCCTGGAGAATTCCATAGACAGAGGAAGCTGGAAGGCTACAGTCCATGGGATCACAAAGAGTTGGGATTGACTGAGAGACTAACACTTTCAGTTTATCAGATCACTGTGTTCCCCCAATAGGATGAGAGAGGTTTACTCTCTAGAGAAGTGGAATCTAAGAGGCCCAATGCCCAGGACACTGGGCAGAGAAAGGAGGAAAGAGTGAGGTCACAGCGTGGAAGAAAATATAGGGGAAAATTCACATCTTGAATTCAGACTCAGCTCCTTTCTGCATCCTGCTTCCTGAAGTTCAGCAACAAGAGAAAAACTCCAGAGAGTGAACACTCTGGAGAAAAGACCTCCATATATTTCCATGTAGATAAATAATTCTCTTGATGTGTATAGCAGAGTGAATGAAATAAAAACATTCACCCCAAGATAGAGGGTCGTGAAACTTCAAAACACCAGGATAAAAGAGGAAATCACAAAAACTTTCAGAGAAATTTAGCAGGTCATAGATAAAGGATTAGAGTTCACAACAGCATCAGAATTCAAGATCAACTATCAAACTAGGTATTGATTTTATAAAGGGTAATTTCAGACCAGTGTGTTTGACAAATTTTTACCCACTCTTTCCCTTTTCTCATCCAAATGCCTGAAGTCATGTCATAGGAAGTCATGGCTCCAGAAATCTTGAGAACTCATGAAGGAGAATGAAAGTGTCAGGACTATTGCTAGGTATCAGGCATAGAAAATATCCACTTCAAAATGGGTTAGATAGATAAAGTAGCTATGAAGGGAGACACCAAACAAAAGAGAAGTGATTGATGATCTGAGATTTCCTTATAGAAGGAAAATTATTATTTGGAGTTTGGAATATTTATCTCAGTATTTGAAAATAATTCTAGATCAAGATACAGAAATGTATAAGAAGAAATAAAGAGACATATTTAAGTCCAAGAAAATACCAAAAATTAAACATAATCATAGTTGTCTGATCAGGAAGCTTTGTTTATGTAATCAGAACGATGATAAAATGAAATTCTAACAGCCGAAAGTTGTGATCTAAATATATTGGGGGAAATGGAGTAACAGGAATTATGTGTGTTATGTGTGTTCTGTATGAAGTGGAAATGGAGCTATACTAATAAATTCTCATCTCCCATAGGACAATATTGTCTAGAAATAGGTATGTTAAAAATAGAAACAGTGAATTATTATTTAGAAATATAGCATCAATTTCAGAAGAAACTGCTAGAATACTCAGTGTGGTAGCTTATGGAAATTGGAAGATGAAAAGAGTACCATTGCAAATTGTACAAATATACAAAAACATGTGAAATTTAACTTTTCTACCTCTATATTATTTTGTTAAAAATTAACATCTGATTCCTATTTTTCTTTCAGCAAGGACTATAATGTCTTGAGGTTATGTTCTGTTTATATTTTAAAACAGTTCATCATTTATTTTATCATGTATGTTAATATAGAGATATGCATGGATGTATCGTAAGCCTAGTTTTTAGGAGACTTACATACATCTGTATTATGGTCATTTTCTCTCTATGTCTGGGTGTACTTCTGGGCATGTAATCCAAATTTGTTCTGCTTTGTTAATATTGTTTTTCTGATCTTAGCTGTTTACTTTTCCAAAAATTAAAAAAAAATTTTTGTTTATTTATTCATTTAGTTTTGGCTGTGCTGGGTGTTTGTTGTTGCATGTGGACTTTCTCTAGTTTTAGCAACTGGGGCTACTTTCTAGTTGCTGTATTCAGGCTTCTCATTGTGATGGCTTCTCTTGTTGTGGAGCACAGGCTCTAGGGCACACAGGCTTCAGTAGTTACAACACATAGGCTCAATAATTGCGAGACACGGGCTCAGTTGCCCGGCAGTATATGGAATCTTCCAGACCAGAGATTGAACACGTGCTTCCTGCATTGGCAGGCAGATTCTTATCCACTGGACCACCAGGGAAGTCCTAACTGATGTTTATAATGATGTTGGAACACCTTCATAATGCCTCGTGTATCCTTGAATTCAGTCCTGAATATTGATTGGAAGGACTGATGCTGAAGCTGAAACTCCAATACTTTGGCCACCTGATGTGAAGAACTGACATTGGAAAAGACCCTGATGCTGGGAAAGTTTGAAGGCAGGAAGAGAAGGGGACGACAAAGAAGGAGATGGTTGGATGGCATTACCAACTCAATGGACATGAGTTTGAGCAAGCTCTGGGGGTTGGTAATGGACAGGGAAGACTGGTGTACTGAGGTCCATGGGGTCGCAAAGAATTGGACATGGCTGAGCAACTGAACTGAACTGATCCCTGAATTGGTATGCAAATATGATATGCGCTTTTCTTTTTTGCATTAGTCATACTATCTCTTATCAGCTAAGGTCCAGGAAGAGATTGACCATGTGATTGGAAGACACCGGAGCCCCTGTATGCAGGACAGAAGCCATATGCCCTACACGGATGCTGTGGTCCACGAGATCCAGAGATACATTGACCTGATCCCTTCCAGTCTACCCCATATGGTGACCCGTGACGTTGAATTTAGAAACTACATCATCCCCAAGGTTAGATTGATTTCTCTTACAGTGACTTCAGTGGTCTTGATATTCCCATTTCACTGTATGGATGCAATCCTTAATGAACACAGATGAGAGAAGCACAAAAATCATATGTGTAGCAATTCAATGGTTTGTGTATTGTTTCCAGATTAGTTTAGAAAGCTATAAAATATTTTGACAGGTAGCAGTGTAAGTCTTCCAAATTTGTTCTGCTTTGTTAATGTTGTTTTTCTGATCTTAGCTGTTTACTTTTCCAAACAATGTTAGTACTAGTTTGTCAATTAACCAAAGCTCTCTGCTGGGATTTTTATCAGTGTTATATTTGATATATTTAGAAAGATTTAACATCATGACTCATTTTATCTTTGTGTTAATAAATATGGTATATACTTCCAATTTTGGGGGGTTTATAGCTCTCTCAAAATTTTTTGGTGTACTGATTGGCTTGCAAATCTTTTATTGTTTTTTTCCCCACTAGATGCTTAATATTATGTTTGCTTTTATAAAATTTTTAGCCTTTTCTATTTCTTTTATCTGGAATATGGGAATATAATCAGCTTTTATCATTTGATGATTTTAATGGTAGGAAACTTGCTAATTTTAAAATCATTACTAATAATCTTTCTCTAAATTAATTGCAATTTCTATATACATTGCCCTGTAATCTGGGTTAATATCCATGTTTCATCTTTGTTTCATTTCTGATCTATAGGAGAGTGGAGGTTAACCTCTCACTACTGAGCATGTTTTATGTACATTTTGGTAGATTTTAAAAATTAGATTAGGAAAACTTACCCTCTTTATTTTTTATGATTTTTAGGTTATAATTGCTATACAATTTTTTCATATTGATTTCTGCAACTATTGCTATGCTTGTATGGCCTTGTATTCCCCACTAAATATACATATTATAAGTATACACACAGCAGAATTTGGTTTGCTACATTTTGTTCAGAACTTCTCTGTTTAGAGTAAAGAATTTTGGTTTACTATATTTCTTCTTCAAAATTTTCTTGTCAGATTTCTGATATTAAGATAATGTTGTCCTTATAAAGTGAGATGAGAAATATTCCCTAATGTGGGCATATTTTATAAGTCTTCCCCTCTTCTACTTGTTGTCACCTAGCTGTGCCTTTGATGTGTCTAATAACTTTTTGTTGAGTATCAATTGTTATAAATGAGAAAATGCTGAGTTTTAGGCAATGTTTTTATTCTTCCACACAAAGTTCATCCTTCTCCTAGTGGATATTTGGAATGATATAACACCTCCCTTTTAAGTAAACTGTGGGCATTGACACAAGCTAAAATTATTAATAACTTTAGATGTTAAAGCAGTGGAAGCATGAGTCTTAACCATTGGACCACCAGGGAGGTCCCCCAGCCTGTATTTCAAATTTTCCCACTTTTACTGGAATATCCTTTATAGTCTTTTCCCCCCCTTTTTAATTCAATATCCAACCAAAGAACAAGCGTGAAATCTGGCAATCTTTACTTTTTAATCTTCCATTACGAGTTCTCTTTGCACTCTTTGTTTTCTTTCAGTATATTTCACTTTGAGAAGTGTTCAGGCCAATACTCATGTAAAACATTCTTCAAGCTGGTTCTCTAGTAATTAATTAGATTCCAGTTATGATTGGGCAAGAGAACTACATAGGTGCTTTGTGTTTCCCACTGAAATTCATTGGGAAGGTGGGAGGCCACATCATGTCACTTACCTCGTTATTGGTTATGCACTGTTATTCAAATAATAAAATAGCATCTATCAGGTTTCTCCATGGCCTAAGTTCTGACTTTATTTTTACACTTAATTAATAAAAATCTATGGCACATATTGGCGGAGGTGGTTTAGTCACTAAATCATGTCTGACTCTTGCGACCCCATGGACTGTAGCCTACCAGGCTCCTCTGTCTGTGAGATTTTCTAAGCAAGATTACTGGAGTGGATTGCCATTTCCTTCTTCAGGGGATCTTCCTGACCCAGGAATTGAACCTGGGTCTCCTGCATTGCAGGCAGATTCTTTACCAGTTGAGTTATGAACTTGGTAAATTTCGTGCTTAACATTCACCCTACAGTTTTAGCATTAATAGGTAAATGTTGCTTAAGTCAGTGACCCTAAGAGGAATGGTCATAAAATGATTTTTCTATTTTTTTCATCCTTTCTTTGCTTTTAAACTAGCATCCATTTCTAATGAACCCTGCCACATACTTTAAGAAACAATCCACATGGCAATGATAAATACTAGGAGTTGTTATTATACTTATTGTTATTATCACAGAAGTTATTATTAATTAGATGAGAAATTTCTTTATAAAAGCCTTATGAACAGATAATCTAGACATCCTAAGCTCTAACAGAGTCTCCCCATTTTAAACCATAATCCACATATTAGGTGAGTGAAAACCAAAGTAGAAATAAAGCAGCTGATGGGGACAGACACCAGTATGATAAGCAGAATGGATTCATAGGGTCTAACACCCTAGGATCTATGGACTTACTACTTCAAATGCCACCGAAGTCCACATTAGCAATATCACTGTCACTTGCCTTAAGCTTATTCCTTGTTTATTACTTCCTTGTCTGGCGCAAAATGCCATTGTCTTTCTTTGGACCTAGGATTCCTCACCTGTAGGTCATAAGATTGGAATAAATAATTTATAATATTTCTTCCAGCTCCATGACTTCTTTATAATTCAGTTTATCTTCATCTTTTCCTCCCAGGGCACAGAGGTATTAGTGTCGCTGACTTCTGTGCTGTATGATGACAAAGTATTTCCTAACCCAGGAGTGTTTGACCCTGGCCACTTCCTGGATGAGAGTGGTAACTTTAAAAAGAGTGACTACTTCATGCCTTTCTCAGCAGGTAACAAAATTTTTTTCCTTCGTTACTTCAAAGGATAAGATGCTTTGGGGGAGGGGGGATCAGTTGGAACTTCTTATAAAATTCCCAATCAGGGGCTGGTTGAATTGCTCTTTTCCTATACTCAGGTGTAGCAATTGCAATGCCCACACACTTTCCCTCCTCATAATATATGCTCTTTACTGGACTAAGTCACCAAAGCTTTGGAAAGATGACCCAATTCTTTCAAATTCAGAAATAAAATTTGAGCTAGGTGCTGAAAATATAAGAGAAGTGCACCTTAACCAGAAGGAACCATGTGTTGTAAAACTTGAAACTTCAAGATATGTTGAAGATTGATGAAGACGTAGTTAGAGCAGAGAATAGAGGCTGTGAGGGGTAGAAATAAAGATGATGGAGACATCAGACTAAGAACAAAAAATACAATGTGCTGTGTGTTTCCAGGAGAAGGAAAAGATTTATGAAAACATGAAATATCAAATTGTATGAGAATAGTTGATGAAGTACTTGGCATAGTGCCAAAGCTCATTGAAAATTTGTATAAATAAGGATAGCCGTTAAGATATGAAAGTATGTGAACAGCATGTGTATCCAGCCTATGTCTGTCTATCTAACTGTTGTGGCTTACATTTATCCACTCAACCATTCATCAATGGTTACTGTATAGTCTCTTTCTGACAGCCAGAAACACAGTGTTCAAGGAGTATGTACTCTCTGTGTTTGTTATTTTCAGGAAAACGGATTTGTGCAGGAGAGAGCCTGGCCCGCATGGAGGTGTTTTTATTCCTGACAGCGATTTTACAAAAATTTACTTTGAAATCTGTGGTTGACCCAAAGGACATCGACACCACCCCAATTGCCAATGGGTTCGTTTCTGTGCCACCTCCTTACAAGCTCTGCTTCATTCCTCTGTGAGAAGGTGTCTCCTATGATGTTGTCTTTAACTCCTTCTAACTGGGGCATTGGTCACTTCCTTCCTCTTCATCTTCTGCCTAGGAATGCCTTCTCAACCTCTTTTCTTGTTACGGTGTAGTTTCACTGCAGAAATGTACCTGCTATTCTCCATGTCCTGTAACATTTTTATTGGCCATCACATATGCTAATGCTTTAATCTATTATTGAGTAGCACTATGTAGTCAATACAAAATAGAACAAGATGATTAGTGTATGGCAGTGGAGAGTCATTATTCCAGTGCATGTTCCTAATAAAAGGTGTAATTTGATGAGCCAGTTCTCAGAGTTTCCTTATGGTGTGCCTAATACAAGTAAGAAAGGAAGGAAAGTAATCCAAAGAAGTCATGTTGGTCTCATAGTGATCAGCACAGAGGACTAGGGAGATTAAGCAGGAAAGTTCTCTTGGCTGCATGTCACTTAGAGCTACTTGAGGTTTGGATTTGAAACTGAAAGAGATTGTGTTCAGGAGTGCCTCAATAGGAAAATATTGAGATCAGTGATAGTAAGGAATTAAATCCAAAGTAAGTCACAGAAAACTACAAATGAAAATTAGAGCAGAAATCAATGAAATTGCAAACAAGAAATCAAGATAAAAGTCAATGAGACCAAAGCTAATTCTTTGAAAGGTTGAATAGAACTGATAAACCCATAAGTAACCTATTCCCCACTCCAAGAGAGAAGACACACAATATTAATATCATTGCTAAAAGAGGAACCATAACTTTGAATCCCAGAGCACTAAAAGGATAATAAGGGATAATTATGAAGCTGTATGCCCACCAGTTTGAGAAGTTCAATGACATAGTTAATTTCACACACAATCTTTCAAAATTCACACACAAAAGAGTAACATCAGTAACATGGCACAATAGGAAGACTTGAACTTTTCTTCTCCTAATGGGCACATTAATTCACAGAAACACATGGATAAATTCTTTGTAAAAATCCAAAAGCTAGTTGAAAGACTTCTGCACCCTTAGTGAATGTGAACCTAACCACATCAAAGCCAGAAAGAGAAGCAGATCCTCTCTCACCACAACTACGAAGCCCAGCAATGTGCTGTATAACTTGGCAGGAATCCCCCTTCCAGCTCTCAGCTTCTCCTTGAGGAGCAAAGGAGTTGGCATGCACATCTGGCATTCCAACTTCTCACAGCTGTGGGGGAACTTCATGAGGAACTGGCCTCTGTGTTACTTTTCTTGGAGCACTGAAAGGACTCAGCTAGCTGTAGCTACCTGGGAGTTTCAAGAACATAAGAAGCAGGCTGGACTAGCACACAGGTTTGAGAGACCTCCAGAGTCCCTGGCTGAGCTGATTGGTGAAGTTCTTCTTCTCCATGTGACTAGTCAGTGAAGACTGAAACTAGCTGTTGTCTAATGTGCAAATAGTAATGGAGAGAGTCAAGGAAAATGTAGAAACAGGAGATGTCTGATTAACCTGAAACATCATTCAAAATTAGTCATGAAGTTGATCACTGGGGTCTGGAAAACAGTAAAGAAATGAAGTAGGAATTTCAACAGCAGTGCAGAAAATTCAAAGGTATGAAACAGAAGTCATAGAGCTGAAGAGTACTTTTTGTATTTAAAGAAAATCATTAGTGGATGTAACAATAGACTAGATCAAGCAGAACAAAAGATCAACAAACTTGAAGATAAGACATTGGAACTTATTCAATTGAGGGCAAAAAGAAAAAAGGAGGAAAAAGAAAAGGAGTTTAAGGGACTTATAGAACACTATCAAGTAGATCAATACATGCAGTAAAGGAGTCATAGACAGAGAAGAGAGAAAGAGAAAGGACCAGAAAACTTATTATTTCAGAAAAGTTATTGAAATTAACAATGGCAGAAATCTTCCCACATCTGGGAGAGGAAGTGCACATAGAAGGAAGGAGGTACCAAGCAGGACAACCCTTACTCAGGGAATAAAATGGTAACTCCAAGAAAGTGATAGTTTTTTTATTCAAAAGAAGCTGGTCTGGTTCTATTAGAGTTAGAGCCATGTGAGTTAGACAGGAAATTAGTGCTTTGGCTTGTCCTGGTTAAAATGTTCCCTGAGACATGGGTTCACTTAATTTTTTTTTCCATTTATTTTTATTACTCGGAGGTTAATTACTTTATAATGTTGTAGTGGTTTTTGCCATACATTGACATGAATCAGCCATGGATTTACATGTGTTCCCCATCCCGATCCCCACTCCCATCTCCCTCTCCATCCCATCCCTCTGGGTCTTCCCAGTGCACCAGCCTTGAGCACTTGTCTCATGCATCCAACCTGGGCTGGTGATCTGTTTCACCCTTGATAGTATACTTGTTTCAATGTTATTCTCTCAGAACATCCCACCCTCACCTTCTCCCACAGAGTCCCAAAGTCTGTTCCGTACAGCTGTGTCTCTCTTTCTGTTTTGCATATAGGGTTATTGTTACCATCTTTTAAAATTCCATATATATGCATTAGTATACTGTATTGGTCTTTATCTTTCTGGCTTACTTCACTCTGTATAATGGCTCCAGTTTCATCCATCTCATTAGAATTGATTCAAATGAATTCTTTTTAATGGCTGAGTAATATTCCATGGTGTATATGTACCACAGCTTTCTGATCCATTCATCTGCTGATGGGCATATAGGTGACTTCCATGTCCTGGCAATTATAAACAGTGCTGCGATGAACATTGGGGTGCATGTGTCTCTTTCAGATCTGGTTTCCTCGGTGTGTATGCTCAGGAGTGGTATTGCTGGGTCATATGGCAGTTCTATTTCCAGTTTTTAAAGGAATCTCCAAACTGTTCTCCATAGTGGCTGTACTAGTTTGCATTCCCACCAACAGTGTAAGAGGGTTCCCTTTTCTCCACACCCTCTCCAGCATTTATTGCTTGTAAACTTTTGGATAGCAGCCATCCTGACTGGCGTGTAATGGTACCTCATCGAAGTTTTGATTTGGATTTCCCTGATAATGAGTGATGTTGAGCATCTTTTCATGTGTTTGTTAGCCATCTGTATGTCTTCTTTGGAGAAATTTCTGTTTAGTCCTTTGGCCCACTTTTTGATTGGGTCATTTATTTCTCTGAAATTGAGCTGCAGGTGTTGCTTGTATATTTTTGAGATGAATCCTTTGTCTGTTTCTTCATTTGCTATTATTTTCTCCCATTCTGAAGGCTGTCTTTTCGTCTTGTGTATAGTTTCCTTTGTTGTGCAAAAGCTTTTAAGTTTAATTAGGTCCATGGGTTCACTTAAATTCTAAAGGTTACAGAACCAAACTTTTCTGACTCCAGTTTAATAAGCTGTCACTGTAACTATTAACTGTATTAATATTTATTTTGAAAGTCACTGATTAGTGTGAATCATGGAATATTGAACAGCAGTGCCATATAAAGGAATTATAAAAATCAAACAAAGCCTATAGTCAGCATAAAGAAGGAATTAATAAAAATCACAGTGGAAATAAGTTAAACAGAGACTAAAAGAATGATAGAAAAGACCAACAAAACGAAGAATTGGGTTTTTTGATAAGGAAAAGAACATTTGGTAAAATTTTAGCCAGACTCATTAGGGAAATTAAGAGGGGAACATATAAAATTAGAAATCATTGAGCTGTTACAACCAATATCACGGAAATACAAAGAATCATCAGAGAATACTACCAACAGTTATTTGCCAATGAGCTGGACAACCTAGAAGAAATGGATACATTCCTAAAAACATATAATCTTCCAGGACTAAATCAAGAAGAAATAGATAATCAAAACAAATTACTAGTATTGAAATTGAATAAGTAATAATAATAAAAATATGCCTACAAACAACCGCTCAGGACTGGATGGCTTCACAGGGGATTTTACCAAACATTTAAAAAATAGTTGATAATTCCCTGGTGATTCAGTGATTAGGACTTTGTGCTTTCACAGCTGGTGATCAGATTCAATTCCTGGTCAGGGAACTAAGAACCCACAAGCTGCACAGCACAGGCAGAAAAAAATAGTTAATACCTATCCTTCTCAAGCTATTCCAAAAAACTGAAGAGGAGGGAACACTTCCAAACTCATTCTGTGAGACCAACACTACTTTGATACCAAACCAAGATACCATTATGAAAGAAAACTACAGGTCAATATCCCTGGTGAACAAAGAGAAGAAGTCCTGAACAAAATATTAGCTGAATTCAGCAATACGTAAAAATGATCCTATACCATGGTCTAGCGGGATTTATTTTAAGGATGCAAGGATGATTCAACACTTGCAAATCGATTAAAGTAATATACCATATTAACAAAGCAAAGGGTTAAAACCCCATGATCGTCTTCCCCGATGCAGAGAAAGCATTTGACAAAATTCAATATCCATTCATGACATATATATACATTAAAAAAAAAAGACTCTCAACAGACTTGGTATAGAGGAGGGAACATATTTCGAGATAGTAAAGGCTGTTTATGACAAACCAACAGCTAACATCATATATACAATGGAATTTTACTCAGCCATAAAAAAGAATGAAATTTTACCATTTCCAGAATGTGGATAATCCTGAAGGGTATTATGCTTAGCAGCATAAGTCAGATAAAGAAAGACAAATACTGGACATTTTCACTTATATGCAGACTCAAAAATAAAACAAGTGAACTAATACAACAAAACAGAAGGAGACTCACAAACACAGAAAATAAGCTAGTGGTTACCAGTGCAGAGAGGGGTAGAGGGAAAGGGTAAGATAAAGGAAGGGCTTTAAGAAGTACAAACTACAAAGCATAAAATTAAAGTTAATAAGATACGAGGATATAATGTACAGTGCATGGAATATAGCCAATATATCATGACAGCTTTGCATGGAAGATAAACTGTAAAAATACCTAATCACCATGTTGTACACCTGAAATTAATATAATATTTGAGTTAACTATCAAAAAAGTGAAAGTGTTTGTCGCTCAGTTGTGACTATAGCCCACCAGGCTCCTCTGTCCATATTCATTCTCCAGGCAAGAGTACAGGACTGGGTTGCCATGCCCTCCTCCAGGGAATCTTCTCAATCCAGGGATCTATCCCAGGTCTCCTCCATTGCAGACAGATTCTTTACTGTCTGAGCCACCATGGAAGTTTGAGTAAACTATGACAATAAAAAAAAAAAATTGGGGCTTCCCTGGTGGCCTAGACAGCAGAGAATTGCCTGTTAATGTGGGAGACACAAGTTCTATCCCTGGATCAGGAAGATACCCTGGAGGAGGGCATGGCCGCCCACTCCAGTATTCTTGCCTGGAGAATCCCATGTGCGGAGGATCCTGGTGGACTACAGTCCCTGGGGTCACAGAGAGTTGGACACTTCCACTTTTTTCAATAAAAAATAATTTGGGGTATCACTAGTTTTACATTTTATGGACAACTTCAGAAATTTACCTTTAAGGAGACTCTGTATATGCATAGCAGATTAGAAACATACTTAATCTTGTCCTGTGTCAGAATCTCACTGAAATGACTATAATCTCAATTACAAATGAGACTTAGTCTTTTATAGTTGGAGAAGTGTATCCCTTAATACACCAGTATGCATATCTCAAGTACAAATATCTTCTCATTCATAACTTTAAAAAATTTTGTGCTCAGGAGTTGTTATTGATGCAATAACATCTAATATATAAGCTATATGTAAGTTTTTCTAACTTTCCTAGAATATCTATTATAGCTTTTTTTTTTCCTTTGCAATTTAGTATCCAGTGAAGAAAATGGCATATAATTTGGTTATCTTTTTCTATTGGTATCCTGTAATCAAGAATAAATTCACTTTGTTTCTTTATTCCCAATCATTACATTTACATTTTGGGGGTCCAAACTAGTAGCCATGTGAAATGTTTGATTGTTTTCTAGAGATTAGATTCCAGCTACGATTTTGGCAAGAGTACTACATAGATGCTATATATATGTCCCACTGAATTTCATTGGGAAGATGGAGGCACATAATATCGTGTATCCCATTATTGGTTATGTCAACCTCCTCACTAAACAAGGAGGTATTCCCAGATGTCCCCATTGTAGAGGTTTCATCATTTAATACATAATTAATAAAAATTTATGGAATGGTACTTTAAGACCTTTTGAATATTCTACAGTCAAAGCATTCACCCAAGAGCTTTAGCATTTGTTAATGGTCCTAATCTGAATTGTTGCCAAATGATCATTTTTTTTTTCTATTTTATCCTCTCTTCTGTGTTTTTAAGCTAAGATCAATCCATAGTGAAGATTTCCCCCATATTTTTTACCTAAGGGAAGCAAATTACACTTCAGTGATAAACACACCTTAGTTGTTACTGAACTCTTTCTCATTGTCTCAAAAGAGGTCCTTTTTCATTAGGTCAGATTTATTTGTATACTTACAAAAACCCTGGGAATGGATACTTCGGACATTTCAAGTGCCAGCAGAGATGAGGTGAATGAAAACTTGAATAATGAAATAGAGCAGCAGATGGGTACAGACACCAGTGTCCAGACTCCATGATAGCAGAACAGATTCAGGTCTGGTAGCCAACCACCCATGTCCTTGGTATTTCAAATGCTATGGGAGGCTACTCTAACAAGATTGCTGCCACTGGCATTAAACTTACCCATGCCTGTTGCTTTGTCTGTCTGGTTTGAAATGCCTCTGCTCTTCTTTGGACCTAGGCTTCCTCAACTATGAGCTGAGTTGCACCATTTCTTCCAGCTCCATGACTTCATAACACATTTCAGGACACAACCATATTTACATTTCTGACTTCTGTGCTGGATAATGACAAAGAATTCCCCAACCCAGAGGTGTTGGACCCCAGCCACTTCCTGGAAGAGAGTAGCAACTTGGAAAAGAGAAATTGGTAGAAAAAATTTATTTCCTTCAGTATTTCATGGAGCAAGACACCTTTTTGAGATCAGATAGAATTTACATGGTGCCCACTCTGGGACTGGTAGGATGGCTGTTTGTCAATGATCAGAAGCACCAGTCCCTAAGCCCACGTGGTCCCCCCTCTTCATGATACACCATTATTAGGCCAGATCACTGAGGTTTCAAAAGTTGATCCAGTTCTTCCAAATTGAGAAAACTAGAATATGAGTTGATGAAATTCTTCCGCTAAACACATCACTGTGTGTCTGAGAACTCCTCAGAATGTAAAACTCATTAAGACTTCCCTCACCTGCCATGAGAAGGGCACCTAAATTTGGCCAAATACAAAAATGCACTGAAAGGATCATGCGCCATGATTAAGTGGGATTTATTCCAGGGATGCAATGATGATTCAATATCTGTATTTGGCTTGCTAATTGTTTGTAGAGAATTTTGGCATACAATGCTCTCTAATGCGTTCATCATCTCATTTATTGAGTTCTTTACCTCAGAATTTGTTTGGTTCTTTTTTAAGAGTTTCAAACCCTCATTGGTATGCTTTCTATTCATCAGTTGTTTTCCTGAGCTTCTTGAACTGCCTCTCTGAGTTTTCGTGTAGTTCATTGAATTTCTTCATGACTGCTATTTTGAATTCTCAGATCACATATTTTGTGACTTTAAGTTTGGTTTCTGGGGATTTATAATTTTCTTTTTGTGGTGCAGTATCACTGTGGTACTTGATGAGTTAGTTGTTCCTCTGCTGGCTCATTTGAAGTCCTGAATACCTTTTTTCTCCAAGTAAAGGCTTTAAAAAAATCAATCAATCAAACAAACAAACACACAAAAAATTGATTCTAATCATTCAACTGATTAGAAATTAGAAGCCTTTCTTTTATTTTCCAGTAG